>NW_027507758.1:562572423-562897423 GCF_037356315.1 Lithobates pipiens | reverse complement strand
GCTACCTGCAGATCCGGAATCAACTGCACTGGAGAAGGGGCAAACAGGAGAAGATCGAGATATGCGATCACCGAGATTCCCATGAGTCGCAGGAACGCCAGTACCTCCACCATAACTTTGGTGAAGATACGGGGGGGGGGGGGAGGGGGAGAGGATAGCCCAAAGGAAAGTGCTTTGAACTGGAGATGTAGCACCCCTACCGAGGTTTTTACTGCCAATCTGAGAAAACGCTGGTGGTTCTCTGCGATGGGAATGTGCAGGTATGCATCTTTTAAATCTATCGATGCCATGAAACCGTTCGGTGGAAGAAGTGCCTTCACCGAGTAAATTGAATCCATCCGAAACCTCCTGTAGGCGACAGACATTCAGAGGCTTCAGGTTCAGGAGGAGCCTGAACTTTCCCAAAGGCTTGCGAACCACAAAGATGTGGGAATAGAAGCCTCTGCCTGTCTCTCCTACTGGGACCCGTACCACCACCTCCTGTTCCTCCAACTCCTGTAGAGAGGAAAGAAGAGCAGAGGATTTTTCTGCACATCTTGGCAGCTCGTAACAAGGAGTTTTAGAGGGGGGGGGGCTCTGAAACTCCAATCTCTTCTTATGATCCCCAACAAAAACCGATTGGGAGGTGACCACTGTGGGAGGAAGGCCCTCAACCTTTCTCCCACCGTGACCTTGTCATTGGGACTTTTTAGGCTGTTCAGGAGGGCGAAAATCCCCCCCCCCATGCTCTTTGCTCTTCTGCCCCCAACTTTTTTTCTGCCGATCAGTTTTAGGGGTTTAACATTTTTTCTGAGGACAAGCCTTTTTAGACAGCTCTCCATACTTCCTTTTAATGGGAAAGGCCTTTTTCTTATCTGCCGTGTAATCTAACAAGGCCTCAAGACCTGGCCCAAAAAGTAAGTCCCCTGTGAAAGGAATCACGCAGAGTTTTATTTTGGATGCACTGTCCCCCTGTCATGTCTTCAGCCATAAGGCCCTCCCTGGCTGAGTTGGTCAAAGCCGTAGACCTTACGCACAGATTCAGCTGAAGCATACGCACCCCCTTAAGAAGCATGGCAAAGGAGGATAAAATAGTCTCCTTTTCCGTCCCTGCTTCTATGTGTGCTTTAATCTTGGTGAGCCAATACTCCATATTACGAGCCACTACTGTGGCTGCCATGGCAGGCTTAAGATTTCTCTGCGATGAATCCCAGGCTTTCTTCAAAAGCGAATCCATCCTTCGATCCATAGGGTCTGAAAGCACCCCCATGTCCTCAAAGGTCAGATCGGCATGTCTGGACACCTGAGGAAAAAGGCAGCATCCAGCCTGGGAGATTTGTTCCAGACAAGAGCCTCCTCTTCTGCAAAAGGAAACCTTTGTTTCAACGCACTTGAAAAGAAAGGTGTACTTCCAGGATCCCGCCATTCCTTCTTGATGGCATCGATCAAGACATCATGAACTGGGAAGACACGCTTTTTTCTGTTCCCCCAGGCCCTTGTACATCTGATCGTGGAGTGACAATGCCTTTCTTTCCTCTTGTATGCCTAAAGTGGTATGAATAGCTCCTAAGAGCTCCTCCAATTCTTCAAGGGAATGTTTGTACCGTGAGGCTCTTTTGGATTCCCCATCCAACCCCTCTCCATCCGATTCCCCCTGGGAATCTGAAGCAGCACTGTCAACCTCTTCCTCAATTTCCTCTCTGGAACCCCCTGGATTCTCCCCACTAGCAGAAAGAACATCCGTTGGGCTAGGTGGTACGCTCTGATGCGCTGGTGGAGGAGTGCCCAGGGGCTGAGGCCAAAAACGAACTGGAAACTAGAGAAGAGCATCTTGAAGGACTGGAAAGTACTAGAGAGTTCCTTCACAGATGCTGCCAGGTCTGCACTCTGCTCCGCTGCCTGCTCTCTTACCAACCCCTCAATGCACTCACTACAGAGTGCTTTGGCCCAGCAATCCCCCATTGCTCTACACAAAGGACATTTCTTCTTAGAACTATGGGGGGACCCACTAGGCGAACGAATGGGCGGACCTCCCCAGGTTCCTTGCTTCCCCAAGCGAAGCTTGGAGTGCACTGAACGGTTAGTAAGAACGCTTAGCTCCCTAGCTGACCGGACTGCCGAGTGGAGCCAGAGAGACCACTGTCTCCTCCACTCTAGGTAACATAACCTCAGTCTCCCCGACTGTTTAGCTAAGGTTCCTTGGCGGTGTCTCCCCACCAGAGGAAACACCATAACTGAGGGGACGGCGGGAGGATGTGACTTAAATTGTGAAATTGAAGGGAAGGAGCCAGGGTCTCTCTACGATGGCTGTCCTGAAAGACGGACTAGGGAAAAAGGACGTTAAAATGTTGTTTGGGTACAACTTCGCAGGAATGTGCAATTGTTAGTAAAAGCGACACAGTGCCGTATCACGGCAAATGCTCTGGTCAGGAAGGGGGTAAATCCTTCCGGGGCTGAAGTGGTTAAAGAGGCAATGCCTAAACAAGGAAGTTAATTTTTATCTGCATCAACCAATGGAAAGAAGTTCCACCTTCTGGACTAGGCTTATTAAAATTTTTATGAAGAAAAACAAGGACAGAGGGCGCACCAGCCTTGCACATTACTTTTGCAACACAGCAAATTTAGATAAAAATATATAGAAATATCCTCAAACAAGTGTTAAAATCAAACAGTATGCCAAATCCAACATTGGCCTCATCTAGCAGGGTCTGCTGACCAGTAGACTTAAGTGGGATTTAAAAGTACAAAGTGGGCTGACGTGTTTTGAGGGTGACTTCTAATCCTCAGGAGGTTGAAATCACATGGTTTCTAACCTGCAGCAATGTGAACCTGGGCTACAGGAGAGCTTCCAAAAGGAAACATTTTGCACAAGTTATCCCTTATTGCTGGTCACCATTGCACAGCAATTCCGTTGGGTCGATGTTGAGCTAGCTGAAGACCCTGGATATCTGTACTACCAGGACTTACTTTCTGGGCCCGTGGCATGAGGATTTTAAGCATCTGCCCCGGGTGCTGTGGCTCCTTTCTTTTCCTTGCCCCAGGCTGTCCGAGATCTCTTCAGCACTGCTATTCTGTCAGTGAAGCAGCTGCCAGCTCCAGTAGGGGAGGAAAGCGAGCATGTCCTGCTCTGTGCTGAAGCTCATCTGACTTCACCATCAAAAAACGTAAAGTAAACTGTGGGCGGCTGGGGATCTGCACAGACAAATGCATAGACGTGCGCTCTCTGTGGCTGCAATGAAAATCCCAAACCAATTCCCACCCCGCCTGGTCCTCAGGTGCAGCCAGTGTAATATACAGGAAAGGGGGGGGGGGGGCGGGGGACATCCAGGCATTGCCGGCACCCATAGCATCTCTCTAGACCGACTGCTGCCTCTTTAGCAGAGCGGATACAGCTGCCACTAGGCTCCTCCTCAGCATTACCCCATTTCACAAAACACCATGAGGGGGAACCTGGGAATATTTTTGTGACATTTGTACAGGTGGGGGGGGGGGGGGGGGTTGCGCTCCTGATGGCAGGGGAATACAATTGCATTCAGGTAAACAAATGTTTAGGTGTCTGCATCACCCCCTCAGCCCCCCTTTATTTACCCGAGACCTCATTCTATCCAGTGCCATGCATGTCTACAGATCTCTTCTCCCCTCACTTCCGGGTCTTGCTGGCTTTGCTGGGGCTCCAGGGGCCATTGGCTCTCAGTACTGGCAATCAAAGTTAGTGATAAGTTAGTGGGGGCGGGGCCAAGTCCTGCTGTCAATGGACGCGGAAGGACTCGGATGAGAGTATGCACGAAGGTGCCCATGGGAAGCAGCTTCCCATCGGGGCACTGGCCAGAGAGGAGAGGCCAGGAACGTTGACGGGGGACATGAAAAGATGAGGTTCCCACCCGCTCTGTGCGATTCCATTGCACAGAGTAGGCAAGTATAGACAGGTTTGTTCTAAAAATAAAAAAATGTACCTTTACAACCCCTTTAAATGCATAATCCTCTGCATTGTGCAAAAGGCTGTTTGATAGTGTATGCACAGATCCTCCCCCTCCTACAGGGTCACACTGGACAAATCCTGATAAGACAGTAGACCTGTTGCACATGCTCAGTTTGGTCTCTAGTGCTGGAGAGAATATTTCCTGTTTGAGCTCAGCTGGTCAGGTCACCCATTTGGGCATGTATACAGATCCTAAAGGACAGCCCAGTCCCTCCCTCCACCATGCTCAGTAACAAAAAAAAAAAAAAAAAAAAAAAAACACAACACATTACATCTTGATTGATGGATCTGCCTCCCATAAAACAGCACGCGAACACAGGCTGTAGTGGATTTCAGTGATCCCCATAAAAAAAAAAAATATTTCCCAATTTCTAACTTCATGAATACAGATCATGCCAAAAAATGTGTTAGGTTTTCTTTTTTTCATATTTGTGATCCTTCTTTCTCCCCCTTTGTGCCTTTCCTCTTTCTTTCCCCTGCCACCCTCATCCCACCTGGCACCCCACTGCCACCTTGCTAACACTACCCTGGCATTCTCATGTTCATCACACCTGGCATCCCACTGCTGCCTTGCCAACACCCTACCCCCTGTCATCATCATCTTCCCTATAACCCACTGCCAATTTCCAAACACCTGCATTACTAATGCAGCTTATTACAATATTGAGAGGACAAGGGTCTCTTCCCACAGATGTGTTGTGGCGAGTGATGTGGTCTATGGACCGGAGCTTATTGAAATATGGAAGACTGTTAATAAAGATGCCACTGCAGGTTTATGATTAAAGTGTTACAAAACCCACAACAGTAAAATCAGGCTATATATGCAGTAAAGCATGCTGGTTATACCCCTTAGTGTGTAAAAAGCCTATTTGATCTTGTCTTCTCTGATCATTTCCTTCAACAGGCTACAAAAAAAAAAAAAAAAAAAAAATAACCTAATATTTACAGGGGTCTATAGAGTCAGGCTGCACAGTTTGGTGTGTATTGCTAGAGTTTTTTTTTTTCTTGGGTGGGTGCATGTGATCAGCACAGGGTCAATCAGCACTGTCCACACACACACACACAGGATTAGGAGTTTGAAGTCTGATCGGACAATCGTGGGTGAAATGAAAACTCCTCCAAGCTATCAGCAGACACTGATAGAAGTCACAAGACTGCTCTGACTGTTAAATCCCTTTTCTCATCAGCTGTATTTATCAGTTTTACGAAAACGATTGCATTTCCATGCTCTGTGTACTGTAGGAGACCAGGTATAGTGAAAAAAAAAAAAAACTGCTTTTAACATGTGATATGTCTTATATGTAGCGCTGCCCCTGCAGTAGTCACTTGGGCAATTTGGATTTTCTGTTCTGTACCTAGACTCCAAGAACAACCTCAGCCCTTCTGACACACCTGGTTGAATGAAAGTTACTGCAAGCACTTAAAGTGGTTGTAAACCCTTACAACACAGTTTGACCTACAGGTAAGCCTAGATTAAGGCTTACCTGTAGGTCCAAGAAATATCTCCTAAACCTACACGGTTTTAGGAGATATTTGCCGAAAGACAGGCACCGCTGTCTATGGCGCATGCGCCATAGACAGCGGCGCGCAGGCGCACTGAGCACGCCGCGGTCAACGGCGCTATGCCGTGAGTGGCGACTCCCGTGCGCTTGCGCGGGAGTGACGTCATCGCGGCTTCACCCAATGACAGCGGCGGAGCAGCGAGACCCACCGAGAAGATGGATGCGGCGGGACTACAGGGGACAGCGGTGACTTCTCTGGCTCCTGTGTCAGGTAAGTGACACATAATGGACTACTATGCGATTCATAGTAGTCCATTATGCTTTACCTTTGCAGGGAATGAAAGAGGAAGTAAACGCATCAGGGTTTACTTCCTCTTTAAAAAACATAAGTATAGATAGTTTTAACTCCGCCTGTTAAGGGGGAAACAGACAAGACCTTTAGTGGTAAATTAACTCCTTATATTGGTATAGGTTTGAATAAATGGTTGCTTGACCATTAACAAACACACAGAAGGAAGTTACAGACACGGTCTGTGGTATAATCACTATACCGAGGTAAGATTAGAGCTCTGTACCACTAGACTGGAATTAACTCATAAAATCAGCAATAAACAGTGCATATAAGTATTACCTGCAATGTGAATAATGCTATAACTAGTCTGGAGTGTACTCTAGGAGATTGGCTAGAATATAGTGTAATGTCCCCTGAGGGTTACCTCTTAGCTTAAGCAATAGGTGAAGGTCTCGGTGTAGCAGCTTAGTCCGACTAGCGTTGGGGCCCAGTTGTACCATTGGTGCATGTGAGAATAGTCCCAGTCAAGGCCGCATGCAGCAATAAGGCTACTAAATAGCTGTATGGTCAGTTCCTAAAGGTCTGTCTCTCTAGCAACAGATAGTAAATCCCCACAGCAGCAAGTCAATTCCAGTGATATTGCAGCTCCTTATCCACCTCAGACACACACACACACACACACTTAGACCACTTTCTGCTCAGGTGACTTTGGCCATTAGCAGCCCTGAAGTCAGCCCTTTGGGTCCTGCTCAGGCCGCTGATATGCAGCAGTGATGATGCACACTGGACAGTGATGTGATCTCCCCAATCTACCTTATGGCAAACAGAAGTGGTGCCCTGCACAGCCCAAGAAAGCGTAGCTCTAGGGCTCCAACCGCCAATTTTTCTGGGAAATGCAGTTCAACTCTTGGTTACAGTAGATACTCTCCTCTGGACTACAGTTCCCACAGTGCAGTGCTGCCTTTCTCAGCAGCTCCCTCCTCTGTTATACAGTAGCAGTTAACCAGTGTTTCTCTCACTTTCCTTTTTTAGCCAAGCATCTGGTTACACATGTACAGTATGTATTAAAAAGCACAGATTTTCCTTACCATAACCTTTTGCCATTCTTTCGGATACTGGTATTGATCCACGAGCACCAAATTGATAAGAATAATTGATCAGGGCCTCTTTAATAACTGCATATCCACAAAGCGCTACCACTGGTTTAGAACCAAACCAGATGGTGAAGATGGGTCCATATTGCTTGGTCAGCTGTAAGAGAACACACATATAGAACCATTCATTCTTCTAATTTTGATTACTTCTCTTCCTTACCATTTGCTCCATCTGCAAAACAAGTAGTCTATATCAAAAGAAACCAATCCCCTCCAAATTAACCACTTAACCACTTGCTTACTGGGCACTTAAACACCCTTCCTGACCAGACCAATTTTCAGCTTTTGGTGCTCTCACACTTTGAATGACAATTACTCAGTCATGCAACACTGTACTCAAATGAATTTTGTGTCCTTTTTTCCCACAAATAGAGCTTTCTTTTGGTGGTATTTGATCACCTCTGGGGTTTTTATTTTTTGCGCTATAAATGAAAAAAGACCGAAAATGTTGAAAAAAAAAAAAACGCATATTTCTTTGTTTCTGTGATAAAATTTTGCAAATTATAATTTTTTTTCCATAAATTTTGGCCACAATTTATACTGCTACATATCTTTGGTAAAAATAACCCAAATTAGTGGATATTATTTGGTCTTTGTGAAAGTTAGAGAGTCTACAAGCTGTGGTGCGAATCGCACAAAATTGATCACACCTGATGTACTGGTGGCCTATCTCATTTCTTGCGACCCGAACAAGTCAGGAAAGTACAAATACCCCCCAAATTACCCCTTTTTTGAAAGTAGACATTCCAAGGTATTTACTAAGATGAATGGTGAGGTTTTTGATGTTGTCATCTTTTTCCCACAATTCTTTGCAAAATGAAGATTTTTTATTTTTTTTTTTTCTCACAAAATTTTCAATGTAATAGGTTATTTCTCTCACATGGCATGTGTATACCACAAATGACACCCCAAAATACGTTCTGCTACTCCTTCTGAGTATTACAATACCAAAATGTGTGAGACTTTTACACAGCCACATACAGAGGCCCAATATTGAAATAGCACCATCAGGCGTTCTAGGAGCATAAATTACACATTTCATTTCTCAACCACCTATTAAATTTTTGAAGGCCCTGGAGCACCAGAACAATGGAAATGCTCACAAAGTGACCCCATTTTGGAAAGCTAACACCCCAACGTATAATCTATGAGGCATAATGAGTCGTTTGAATGGTTCATTTTTTTTCCAGAAGTTTTGGGAAAATGTGGAAAAAAAAATGAAAAACGCATTTTTTTTTTTTTTTTTTTACACAAAGTTGTCCATTTATAAGATATTTCCAACACATAGCATGTACATAGCAAAAATGACACCCCAAAATATGTTCTACTACTCCTCCTGAGTATAACGATACCAAATGTGTGAGACTTTTACACAGCCTGACCACATACAGAGGCCCAATATTGAAATAGCACCATCAGGCGTTCTAGGAGCATAAATTACACATCTTATTTCTCAACCACCTATTACAGTTTTGAAGGCCCTGGAGCACCAGGACAATGGAAATGCCCACAAAGTGACCCCACGTGGCACTGACGACACGTGGCACTGACAGATGGCACATGGGGCTGGAGGCAGATGGGGCTGGCTATTTGCTCTGGCTAATTGCTCTGGCAAATGGGGCTGGCAGATGGCACTGCGGCTGGCAGATGGCGCTGGCAGGTGGCACTGGCAGCACTGGTGGTGGCAGGTGGCACTGGCAGGTGGCACTGGCACTGGCGGTGGCAGGTGGCACTGGCAGGTGGCACTGGCGGCACTGGGGCTGACGGATGGCACTGGCAGGTGGCACTGACGGCACTGGGGCTGACGGCATTGGGGCTGACGGCACTGGGGCTGATGGATGGCGCTGGCAGGTGGCACTGGCAGGTGGCACTGGTGCTGGCAGGTGGCGGCACTGGGGCTGACGGCAGGCACTGGCACTACTGGCAGATGGCACTGGGCTGACAGATGGCACTGGGGCTGACAGATGGCACTGGGCTGACAGATGGCACTGGCACTGGGGCTGACACTGGCACTGGGGCTGACACACAGATCGCTCTCCCTCCTCACACGCTGTCTCTGTGTGAGGAGGGAGAGACACTGCAATGGGAGATGATCTCATATGTTTACATATGAGATCATCTCCCATTGGCAGCTGCGATCGCGCTGTGAACGGCCGCTTTGATTGGCCGTTCACGGCGATCTGTATTTGCCTGTCTCCGGGAGACACGGCGAATACAATACTTCCGCGATGCGCGCCCCCGGCGGCGCGCATTACAGAAGTAAACACCAGGCCGTCCAGGGACGGCCAGGCGAAGGAACCCGCCCGCTCTAAGGCCGTCATTCGGCTATAGGGCGGGTGGAAGGAGGTTAAGGACCGAGTTCCGCTTGCCCAACATCCGAAATAGACTATCCTGGGGCTGCTACCACCGCAGACAAACTTTGTCCCCTACCCACAAACTGACCTACACTAGAAGGGAACATGTTGCCGCCAAAAACGAAGCCGGACACTGCCGCAAAACTGGCGAAATACCGGCATGCTGGAAGGGAGAATGAGGAGGAAAATGGCGACGGCTCCACCTCCTCCACTGCTTGAGGCCATTTCAGATTGTAAAAGCGCACTTATGGGCAAGATAGAGGAGGCAAAAATAGATGTTTCTCTGCTCCGCCAGGACTTACAAAAACTCCGGGAAAGAGTGACAGAAAATGGAGACCCAATGGAGGATGAGGTGCCGCCATTGCAGATAGCCCCAAAACGTTTGCAGCATCAACTCTACGCGGTGATGGCTAAGCAGGACGACATGGAAAAATCGCCTCAGAAACTGCAACTTGCGATTTGTTGGTCTCCCTGAAGGTGAGGAGGACCCAGACCCCCCCCCCCCCCCATCATTCCTGGAAAAGCTGCTCATCACTAAGTTTGGCCGAGCGGAGTTCTCCACCTCATTTATAGTGGAAAGGGCCCACAGACTAGCCTCTTCCTCAGGGAGCTCAGCCGCGGACATTTATAGCCAAAATGCTGAATTACCGCGACCGCGAGGCTGTGCTCCGCCTCACCAGGCTAAAGGGAAATATCCCATACAGGAATGGCGAAATCAGAGTTTTCCCAGACTTCTCGGCGGGGGTCCAGAAGAGGGCCCTCTTCACTGAAGCCAAAACGACAACTGAGGACTCGCAACTACTCCTACGCCGTGCTTTACCCGGCCAGACTTTGTGTGGTTGGCGAAGATAGGGCATACTTCTTTGACACCCCTCAGGCTGCACTCACATGGATGGAAAACAGAGCAGCTCCAGCCCGCGAACCCGTCTGAAGATACATCTGAGAGTCACCTGACGGCCAACATCAAGAGTGATCCCTGAACTGGTCCCCTCCAACAAATCCATGGACTCATCCCTGCTTTTCTCCTAAGGTACTGTGCCCCTTACCCCCATGACCCTCTATGCGCCAAATCCCTATGGCCATACGCAACTGCTTCGAGCCTCCTGTTTCCCTTTTGGTTACCATCCACAAACATCCCCCTCCTGGAACACCCTGCCAAGACTCACTGATGTTTGTTGTAAGGCTGAACGCAGGTCAGCCTGTATTTGTAGGAGGAGTCAGGCTGCATAAAGCCTGCCCTCCTCTGCCTCCTCCTCTCATGGACGTTGGCTCTCGTGTGGCTGACGTCACTTCCGGCGGGTCAGAGGAGGACATTCAGCTGCTCTGGCGCTCGTGGACGGGGGTGCTTTTGGCCCCCGCCGGCTCCGTTTGTGGGCATCTGTGGGGGGGGTTCACCCGCCGGCAGCTTCTGTCTGCACGGGGGAGCCTTTCTCCCGCCCGCCTCCTTCTCCGGCTGCCTCTGCTGGAGGGGAGGGGGGTTTCTGTCTCAGGTGCTGCCTGGGGGGGGGGGGGGGGGGGTTGCTGGTGGCTTCTGTCTCCGCGGGGGAGCCCTTCTCCCGCCTCCCCGCCTCCTTCTCCGGCTGCCTCTGGAGGGTGAGGGGGCGGGAGGTTTCCATCAGGTTTCCCCCGCGTGGTTGGGGGTCGTTCCGGGAACATCTCATTCTGTAGGTAAATGCAAGAAGCTTAATTACTGGGCTTGAAGCAAAAAGATCTGATAAATTGTTTCTCCTCGGGCTCTGTTACCAGATTGCTAGGGGAGGGAGGTGGCAGCTGCGGCCCTTCCCGCCTCCTTCTCCTGGGGGGTTCGACCAGGGGGGGGGGGTTTGATCGCCTGCCGACTGGAGGAGGGGGGGGGCTAGTCTGCCCCTCTCTCCCCATGTTGTTTTGGCTGCCCCGCCTCCTCCCCCTGTATTCGGGCTGCGGGGGGGGGGGGGTGTTGAGTCCCCCGCCAGCTCCACTCGTTGACCCCCTTTTCCCCTGGTTGTTCCGCGGGGGTGGTGTTCGGCCACCTGATGACTCATCCGTCTCCACGGGGGCCCGCTTCTCCTGCCCCCTGGCTGGAGGGGGGGGTTCAGGTGTTTCTGCCAGAGGGTGGGGGGGGGGGGGGGTCCTCATGCAATTTTTTCAGGTTCTCACGCATGTTCGGTTTGTCATGCTATTTTTACGGTCTCATGCAATTTATGATTTCTCACGCAATTTACAGTCTCAGGCAATTTACGGGTCATTACGCTTCACGGATACGCAATTTACGGTTCGCATGTTAATTTGGATATTGACATTCCATGTGGTCATGGTTTTCTCGTGCGGTTTATGGTTTCATGCTATTTACATTTCATGCAATTTAGTTTTCTGCCATTTGCTTTGCGCATACGTTTTGAGTTTCTAGGTTTTTTTTTCGGTTCTTATAAGGTTTTTCAGGGTAGTTATGGTTCTCAGGTTTTACATTCTCCCATGCAATTTACGTGTCTGATGCAATTACGCGTCTGTTGTATTTTACTGGTCTGATGCTATTTGTGTGTCTCAGGCAACTTTATGTTTTCATAAGTTTTCCGTGTTTCTCATATTTTTTTCCCCCATGTTTCTTA
Source organism: Lithobates pipiens (assembly GCF_037356315.1). NCBI lineage: Eukaryota > Metazoa > Chordata > Amphibia > Anura > Ranidae > Lithobates > Lithobates pipiens. Next base: position 562,885,578 of record NW_027507758.1, on the reverse strand, counting down.
CGTCTTTCCCATATTCACGGTTTCCCATGTGTCGTATGTTTCATGTTGCCCTTAGTTTGCAGAATTTCAATTAGCTGGTACTTACTTCCAGGATCTGTCACGTCTACAGGTCCATACGGGCTGAGGTTTCGTCGTCAATTGATTGTCGTCCCACAATCTTCTCGCCTGTAGTCCACACATCATATGTATACGTTCACCGTTACACCTTTTACTTATACCCACCACGGTCTGTGGGTACCTTAGCCCTGAGTGTTCATTTTTAATTTCCTGTCTTGGCGCTGCAGGTTGCTTGCGCTTACTTCTGCATTCATCAGGGTGGTGTCATCAGGTTCACATTAATGCGCTGTTGGTCCTGTCATTTTGGCACCCACGTCCTTACACTTTAGGTCCTACGTCCTTTACTTGTCAGGTACCAGGGGGTTTGTTGTGTCACGGGCAGGTTGTTGTTGGGTTGTCCGTGTTCTTCCACCGTGGGTTACCCTTCACGCCTATGGGTTAACAGACTGAGGTGATCGTTTTTAATTGGCTTGGTTGGTGGCAAGTATTCTCATTCTCTGCTTGTTCTTACACCACTCACATTTTGTTCTAACTCACGTTTCTCATGCAGTTAGTTTCTCATACGCCTTGTCCTCATGCAATTTACGTTTCTCGTGAAATTTACATTTCTCACATGCCATGTCACGTTTCTCACATGCCAGGTTTCTCTCGTGTACCCCTGGGGTTTTCTCTTCTGGTTTCATTGATTCGCGTTTCTCATGCAACCTGCATTTCCTAGGCAGGTTGTGTTTTCTAGCAGCCTCGGTTCTTATGCTGCTCGTGGTTATCAGATCACGCTACTCATGTTTCTCGTTCAGTCATGTTTCCTTCTCGCAGGTTACATTCTTGTCGCAGGTTTTCCTTGTCTGCTCACGGTTCTCTCGCTAGTTGTGTTCCTGTCCAGTTGGGTGTCATTCCTCACTATCTTTAAATTTCCTAGCTGCGTCCGGCCAGGAGTTGCGCTAGGGTATAGAACGATTGGTTAGTCAGCCTTTTGCTGCTCTGCAGCTTCTATTGGCTCAAGGGCTTTCGTGGATCCCGGGCCAGTATCTGTAGGCTCGGGTCTGGGAAGCAGGTACCAGCGTCGCACTTTCAGTTCCAGTTGTGGTAGATTGGTTTTCCATTTGGCTGACGCAGCAGCCTTGATCATTGGGTTTTGTTTTGCATACCAGGAAGGCTCATGACACTGCTTGGCAAGTTTTCTGGGCTTTCCAAGTTAGGTTTCCAGTCCTGATGGTTAACATCCAGTTCCTATTTGCTTTTCGGTTTTGTTTCAGTTTTTTTTTTTTGCCTCCTCCAGCTTGTATCGGCCCTCAGCACTTTCTGGGCATATCGAGTCAAGTCTCAGCATTTCATGTTGAATGATACGTCAGGTTGCGTTATTTTTCTGCACTTTCGTTTGAGGCTGTCCAGGGTTCCAGCGGAGTAGACTCCCTGCTGTGCTCAGCTGACTTTCCATCGTGGGTTTTATTTTCGTGATGTTTTGACGTACTCTCAGGTCTCCTTTTGCATTGGTTACCGGCTTGGGGGTCAAGGGGATGCTATAGCTGGCTTTGTGGTTCCTAAAGCCAGGGGAGTGGTGCTTCTGGCCCAGGGTCTCACTTACTGTAGCCAATCTACTGATTGGCACCCCGGCCCTTTCTGTTACATCTGCATGCCCGCAAGACCCAGCATTCGGGGGCGGCACTGTTGTCAAGTTCTTGGAGCCTGGCTAGGTGTGGTGCTTGGTTTTATTCCAAGCGTGTTAGTGTTACATTTGTCTAACACTGGGTTGGTCCTCTGCCTTTCCTAGCGCTTCCCTTTCTGCAGCCAAATACAAACCTCATTTGCAGCCACCCCAGGTTAGAGGTTATTCACTGTGTAATCTGGTTGTTAAGCTTTCATCCACTATGTTATTTTTTGCCCCCTTTTAGGCATACTGACCGCGTGACCCTGGCACACTTCAGGTCTTTGTTGCTCTTTGTTCCTTTCCTTACTATCCACAGAGTGACTCAGAGTACAAGTTGTAAGGCTGACAGCAGGTCAGCCCTTATTTGTAGGAGGAGTCAGGCTGCAGAAAGCCTGCCCTCCTCTGTCTCCTCCTCGCGTGTCCCACCCACCCATTCCCTTTTATTTTCATTCATTACATATCATACTTGGGTATGCCCCCCTTTTTGGCATACTGACCGCGTGACCCTGGCACACTTCAGGTCTTTGTCCTTTGTTGCTCTTTGTTCCTTGCCTTACTATCCACAGAGTGACTGCGAGTACAAATACTGGACTACAGCCCTGTTCTTTATTTGCCATGGCAAGTTGATGTCCACCATGACCCCCGGGACAGGTAACCGACTGCTTCCAACCAGTCATGCCCTCTATGGAAGGTATCCTGAACACCCGAACCCGGGAGTCTCACTCCCCATGCTAATGCTGGTTTCACAGCAAATAATCGCCTCCTTAGTTATATGGCTCTTAGGAAGCCTAGTTTTACTATGCATTGATTGCAGTGTTTATTTCAATGCACAAGCTCTGTTTCCCTGGTCTATCCGATCTCGCTGTGCTAGGGCTGCCTTAGGCTTGCAGTGGCACCAAGTTGGCCAGTCCTGAGTGTTAAGTAAAGTGTTTTTTACTTCTTATTTCACAGTGATATATGCACGCTCACAACTGAAGAGTAACGATGACAGTATGCTGTATTGGGTACATGTTTTTCTTGGATGTCCGTTGCTGACATGCTACATTAGGCCACATGACTTGCAGTGTACCTGCTTTTCTGGGGCCGCCATGGGTCGCCCCCCATTACTAGGGTGGCCCGTAGCAGCCACATACGAGGTATGATATATTAAAAGGTTAATACGTACAGTTGCCTGCTATGACTAGTGTGAAAGGTATTACATGGAATGTAAAGGGAATCAGAGCCAAACCCAAGCGCAATGCAGTGCTGTCCCAACTTAAAGCGCAGAAGGCTGATATTATGGGTTTTAGTGGAAAGCCAACTTATGCTCACACTTAAAAAAAACATGGGTGGGCTGGGTATACCAGGCTCCGCATACTAACAACTCCAAAGCAGTTGCCATATTAGTGGCCAAACAGACGTACTTTACCCTACTGCTGCTCAAATCTGACCCACAAGGCAGGTATTTATTCTTGCATGCTATAGTATATGGCCTGGAGATATTGAATATGGCAATATACATTCCCCCACCCTTTCAATTCGCAGTGTTAAACAAGGGGTTGGCGTTTATGGCCCAATTTCCCACAGTCCCTAATATATGGTTAGATGACTTCCAAAAGATCATCAATAGAGGCCTTGACAAACTCACAACAAACCCCTCAGACACCTCTACCCAACCACTAACTAGATTTAGCCGATTTCTCAGTGCAATAGCTCTGGTGGACACCTGGAGACACCAATACCCACTGGAAAAAGAGGTTCTCCTGTTTCTCCACTACCCACAACACAATGTCGCGTATAGACCTCATACTGATCTCCCAGACTCTCCTTCCTAATCTAGGTAATATCGGCTTTAACCCCTGTGTCATATCGGACCATGCCCGATATTGGATTGAACTCCAGATTAACACCCCGCACATGTCCTACTCCTGGAAACTTAACCCATTTAGGTTGAAGGTAGTCCCAGATTTAGACACAGCTGGCAGCGAGTGCGAATTTTACTTTCAGAACAACAAAGACACCGCACCGGTAGAAGTGATCTGGGATTCCTTCAAGTCTTGTGCCCGTATGTACTTATCTGAACACATTTCTAGATATCGTAAAAACTCCTCACAAGTGATCAAACAGGCAGAACAGGTATTGGAAAATGTGGAAAAGGAATTCATCAACAACCCATCCCCAGTAACAGCAGACCAGTTAAAAATGCAATCTATATATTTTGAGCAGGCTGAAAGGAAAATATTTTATAACTCACAGAGATTGTATGAGTGCGGACAGAGGTCTGGACGCCTGCTAGCCTATTTGGCCCACACTGACCACAAACCTCCAACAGTGGTCACTCTTCGAGCCTCGGATGGGTTTCTACTAACTGACCCTGAAGAGGTTGCTCAGGAGTTCAGAACCTGCTTCCCAAACTTGTACTCCTCTACTGCCAATGACCATGGGGGAAGAGATAACTGCACTCCTCAATAACACAGATCTACCCACACTCACGCAGTCCCAAGTTGAGATGTTGGAAGCACCCATCACCAAGGAAGAAATAGTGAAAGCAATGTCCTTACTTAACCCATCCAAAGCGCCCGACTCAGATGGTCTCCCTCTTGAATTTTACACCGCCTACACTGAGATTCTAGCCCCCAAGCTCCACAAGCTTTTTACCCATCTATTCAAATCTGGATCCTTACCACCCTCCATGTGTGAAGCTCATATTGTGCTCATCCCCAAACCTGGTAAAAACCTAGAACTCCCCGAAACATACCACCCAATATCCCTACTTCAACGCGATATTAAGGTCCTGGCGCTACGCTTAAATAAAGTGATCCTCACTCCAATTCACCCGGATCAAAACGGGAATTATTCCCGCCAAGAACACAGCCTACAATCTGTGGAGGCTTCACATGAACATGCAGGCCAGACATGAACAAGTAGGATCCAGAGTGGTTGTGTCTAAAAGCCGCAAAGAGACTACTTATGGTCATGTCTGGCTAGATTCGGACCCCACTTTATTAGATGGATCCGCCTCCTGTATCAGAACCCCAGCGCCAGGATCTTGGTCAATGGACAGAAATCTGAACCCTTCCCTCTGGCCAGGGGCACACGCCAGGGATGCCTCTTATCTCCCCTCGTGTACACTCTTGCGTCTGCTCTTAGAACGCACCCAGATATTCAGGGCCTACAGTGTGGGAACTTGGAGGAAAGAATTAGCTTATACGCGGAAAACATGCTGCTGTTCCTAGCAGATTCAGGACCTTCCCTCAGCGTAGCCCTAGAAACCATCCAAACTTATGGCTATTATTCCGGACTACAGATCAATTGGGACAAATCCCAAATTTTACCTATAGATATAGATGTCCCCTCAGCTCACCAGGCCTCTTCCCCACTCCTTAGAGTAAGCTCCATGAAATACCTTGGAATTTTGTTTTGTTTCATTAATCTAGTTATTTCGTAAAATTCGGTTGACTCTCTTTCAATTTGCATTCGGGATTCATATTCGGAATTCGCTTTAATGTCTTTTCCGAATTTACCAATCTTTTTTCTATTTTAAACTTTTGAATCTATAAACTTGGGGGGGGGGGGGGGGGGGGGGAAATCGGCCAAATCAAAAAAAAAAAAAAAAAAAAAATTTTGATTTTTTTTTTTATTCAAAATGTGGCAAAGTGAACAAAAAAGAAAAATCTTCATCAAATGATTAATTACTCTTTAAATCACCCTTGACTTAACTAAAATGGTATTAATTCAAAATGGTAATCCAATTACACACACACACAGTCTTTGATTTCAGCAATATATGTGTAAAGTTAGACTTCGTCTGAAGTTTGATGTGAAATAATTTTCAAAATTTCAGTTAGAATTTCCAAAATGCAGACAAATTTCATTTCCATATTTGGGAGCATTTGGCAAAGTTAGTTTATAGTGTAATTCGGGCATGTCCAAAGAAAGAAAAATTTGTGCAAATATTAATTTGGAATAAAACGAACATGTCTAGACTTGACTGTTGCCAGCATTTCTGTCTGCATAGAGGAAAGAAATGTCTTCATTAAGGCTGAAGATAGATCGATAGAAGGGATTTGAATGGGATCTTGGAAGCTTATCCCTGCAGTACCCACATGTTTTTTTTTTTAGAGGAGCTAGGCCCTGCTGCAGCAGAAGAAGTTTATCAGGGGACTCCTGGGCTCCGTTGGGGGATTCTGTAAGACAGAGGTAGAACATACCAGTAACTCACTCTTGCTGCCCCCTAACTGCGAGCCTATACTGAAATGGGGGAGTGCAAGGTGATCAGGGGGAATCCAACCAGTTCTGGAGACCCCTCTGGGGATGGCTCCGAGCAAATAGGAGAGCAGCTGGCGGTGCGGCATCTTGCACAATGGCGATAGCCCACACTCCCCTGCGGCCAGAGCACTTGGTGCAGCCTTTTAAGTGATCTGTGAGAGAAAAAGCCTGCAGGTTAGTTCAGCCCTCCCCGGCTTCCCTAAGCCTGCTTCAACAGGGAACCATCCCCAGTCATCTGGTCACAAACAAACGTTTCGCCAAAGGGAGAAAGGCAATCAATACCTTGGGAACAAGGGGAAGGGGGGGGACCTTTAACAAGCGGTCAATTGATTGGGTTTCCTGTAGGGAGGAGGCCTCATCTCTCAGGTGTGCAATCCTGGAAGGCAATAGGAGAAATATCTTTCTTCTATAAAAACTTACCCTTGGTACCTACACTTTTCAAACTCCTTGAAAATCCAATTTCTGTCTTAGATGTGAAGTTAGCCATTAAATCTCTTAAAACACAAAATAAAATCAGGTCCCAACTGGCTTTTGACCCTTTATAATAAAATAAATAAAAGTACTGACATTTTAGCTTCTCATGTATGAGTTTAATATAATGCCTTGTTAAATGCAGAAGTCATGAAATCCGATACTCTTCTTGCCTCTATATGTATGTTACCTAAACCAAATTGCGATCCTACATCATTGTCCAATTCCCACCCAATCTCATTACTTAATTATGATGCTAGCATGTCTTAACACTGATATCAATAAAATTCATAGGTAGGGGGCGGAGCTATGACGTAGGAGACAGGCGTCCGTCCGGACCTCCTGAGGGCCTTGCTCTGTCTCCCTCCTCCTCCATGCTCCTCCGTACATCCGCGGCTGGGCTGCGGGCCATCTAGAGCAGCTCGCCGTGGCTCTGCGCCGCTGCACTTACCTGCAACGATCCGGGCTGACCCCCTCCGACCAACGCAGCTGCAACGTAGGACAGCGGGCTTTTTTATCCCAGTCTCAGCATCCGCCTCGGAAAACAGCGGCAGATCACCGCGGAACGCTGCTACACGCCAGGTCGAGACCCGGGCTGCATCCCCCTCTCAGAAAGCAAAGATCCCTGCCTGAGCTCACCAGTCCACAGTGAGAGGCTGGTTGTCCCAGTGAGCTACGCAAGCGGGAAGACAAGCTGTTTGATGGGGTGCAGGGGATGTTCTTGGCAGATCGGATGGGGGCACGGATAGTATGCTGGATAAAGGGATATATCCCCTGTAAGTAAGCTGGATCCCAACCCACCTCTTCCTCTTCTATAAAACGATCAAACTGATTTGAAGGAAGTTCCCTTAAGGACAATATCCCTTTTTGAAAACACTGCTAGAATTGATGTTGTACTCTATGCTATCAGAGGAGAATAAAAGGGAATAAAGGAAAAGAAAAAGGAACTGTTATCTGAAGGGTGCACCATCTGCTCCCTGTCCCCCTGACTATAAGGGTCAGTTTCATCTACATGTATATAGCTAATAATAGCTGCAGGAGGAAACCGGCCATGTCTAAATAGCGGAGGCAGGAGGAACATATATATTGTTGTAAGGGCCCAGGCTATTGGCTGTGACTGCTTGACTGCTAGACCTGAACTTTACTGATATCTGGAGATTGCTGGGGAACACCTTTAACGGCCTAAAGAGTGCTCATATTTGCTATACCTTACAGATGTTATTAATTATCAGCTGACCAACATAGAAGGGTGGCTGCAGGGCAACAAATAACATTTTCTTACTATTTGCACTCTCTTAATTAATATGATATGAATTATCTGTTGTATGGTTATTTGGAAGCGAATAACGCCTGAGGAATCAAGACAAGAGGACTTATTTGTTAGCGAATAATAAATTTCTCTCTCCCCCTTATCTACCCCCCCCCCCTTTTTTTTTTTTTTTTTTTGAGATATTGGAGTTAATGTAATGCAATTGGTCGGTATTGATTCCCTTTAAATTAACCGCAATAACATTGTGATTGTTGTTTTAGGGGTAGACGGTCTTACGACGGGGGTATTATAAAGATCTATAGTGATTTCTGAGTAGGAGGAAGGGAGATTTATTTGGCGAGGATGAGAGGGAAAGCAGGTAAAACAAATAAGCCATTGACCCCTGCTGTAAGCCCAGTTGGAATTCAAAGGTATATGGCTGCGAACACCAGTATAAGGGTAGAGGATGAGGTTGATAGCCCTAGGATAGAGAAACCACCCCGCTCAGGTCCAAGTAGACAGAAGGGGGAGGAGAGTAGGGGGGCAAAAAATTTAGCTACCAAGTCAACCGAGGCAAAAAAAAAAAAATAGTGCAAACCTACAAAACAGTGATTTAAGCCAGAAGGAACTCCAAGGAAAGGAGGGGTTAGTACCTCTGGAGGCAGGAGGGGTGGGTTCGGATACACAAGGGGAAACCCCCCAGCCCCCACAAATTAGGGAGATGCTCTCGGAAATGTTCACGAGAATGGAGGTCTCTCTAAGGGCAGATATAGCAGCTATAAGGGGGATATTGGCCTGGTCTTGGGGAGAGTGGAGGAGTTGGAAAATAGAGTAGAGTCCTACGAGCACAGAATAGATGAAATACTGGAGCAAGTAACAGCTCTCCGTAGGGGAAACAGAATAATTAGATATAAATTAGAAGACCAGGAAAATAGAAGCAGAAAGAAGAACCTACGAATAAAAGGCCTCCCTGAGTCATATAGCGGATCTGCCCTTACAGAGATAGTCCAACATATTTTTTACCCCTTAGATAGGGAAGTTTCAACTCCACTGAAGCTAGATAAAATACACAGGATGACACGATCTTTCGGAGTCAGATCAGAAGCTCCACGAGACGTCATAGTGAGATTTCACCATGTAACAGAGAGGATGCAGGTAATGAGAAAAGTTAGAACACAGCCAGGGGCGAGCTACGGGGATGTGGAACTGCAGATCTACTCCGATCTATCAGGAGAAACGTTGGGCAGAAGGAGACGATTGAAACCGCTAACGGAACTCTTGAGAGCAGCCGATATCCCATACCAATGGGGATTTCCGGCATGTCTCATAGGGAAGAAAGAGGGACGAACTGCTGTTCTACGTTTCCCGGAAGATCTCCAAGAATTTTGTGAGCGGTTAGGAATTCAACCCGCCCCACAGATAGAATGGGATAGTGAAGAAGAGCTAGGGGATGGGGGCAGCAGGACTCAAAGGAGTATGAGGCAGAAAGGCCCGAGCCCCTGGAGACGAAAGAATCCAATTATTTGAAGCAAAGATGACTAGAAGGATGTTTCGGGAGGGGGGGGGTGTGGGGGAGGGGGCTGGAGGGAGGTTTGGATGGACACAAGGGGTGAACCCCAGGGATACTATGGGGGAGAGGAGACCACAAATAATGGCCTGCCAGACCCATAGGCTTAACAGGAAAGGGGGAGTCCTACCCAGTCTTACGAGATGTTCTGTTATAGGACAAGGGGGAAGGGGGGAGGGGGGAGGGGGGGAGGGAGGGGTTTTTTTCTTTTTTTTTTTCTTTGGGTTCTCACTCGGTCCTCCCACAGGGTTAGCAAGGGTAGTTTCTACCGGGTTCACTAGACGCCCCAAAAACGGTGGGGAGAATGGTCATTGAAAAAGAGATATGGTGATAGTCAATGTTATCACCTATAATGTAAGGGGCTTAAACACAAAAAGGAAAAGATACAGGGTAAATGACGAGTTATACCATATGGAAGCAAACATTGTTGGTCTCCAAGAGACGCATATAACATGCACCTCAAGGATTAGACTGAATTCGGTTAATTTTCCGGTATGGATTTATGGGGATTCCCCATCCTCATATTCTAGAGGGGTTGCTATAGGCTTTAGCAAAACAACAAGGTTTAATTTAGAGGACCGACTAGTGGACCCGGAGGGACGATACTTGTGTTTAAAAGGAATGCTGTTTAATCTTAAATGTACAATTGTCAATATTTATGCCCCAAATGAAAATGCTGGTACATTCTTGAAAAAAGTATTGAACAAAATAGAAGATTTTAAAGAGGGGAAATTAATCCTGGCTGGGGATTTCAACTGGAGTATGAACCCTAAAATGGATACCACAGCAGGGGGTTCTAGGACATCTGAATATAAGCAGAGAATGTTTTTAAGGGCCCTAGCTGCATTCCAGCTACAGGATACCTGGAGAGTATTGCACCCAAAGGGCAGGGATTATACATGCTTCTCCTCGGTCCACGGTTCCTACTCTCGCATAGATTATATATTTTTTGGAACACTCATTTTTGACGACCCTTAAGAAAGCGGAAATAAAAATAAGAACAGTGTCTGATCATGCGCCAGTTAAGATTCAGTTGGAGGTAGGGGAGGACCAGGGACCGAGGATGAACTGGAGATTGAATGAATCACTGTTACAGGACAAGGACTCTGTAAGTAAGATTGAGAGAGAATTGGAACAATTTTTTAGATTAAATGACACACCAGGAATCTCCAGCCCTATATTATGGGAAACGCACAAAGCAGTTATAAGAGGAATATTAATAGGGATTGGAGCGGGGAAAAAGCGTGAGAGAGAGAGGAGGAAAACCCTACTGTACGAAGAAATCCAGAAACTGGAATTGAGTAGTAGACCAAGGGGACTTCAAGATACTCAGGACTTAGTAATAAAAAAAAGAGAACTAGAAGATTGCCTAGAGCAGGACAGGGAGGCCGCTTACCACATCCTGGGAACAGAGAAATATCAATGGGGAAATAAATCAGGCAAATGGCTGGCCAGGAGGGTGAAGGGAAAAAAAAGTAAAACCTTTATCCCAAAAGTGAGAAATGATAGTGGGGATATACAAAATATGCCTGAGGACATAGTGAACACGTTCTATACATTCTATAGGGCCCTTTATAATATTCAACAACAAGACAACATAGGGAATAGCGGAAGGGAAAACATAAAAGATTACTTGAAAGGGATAGACATCCCCAGGGCTAAACACATAGAAATGGAAGCATTAGAAGCCCCAATATCAAAGGCGGAAATTGAGTGGGCGATTAAAAATACAGCCAAGGGAGGTTGCCCGGGACCAGACGGCTTCCCGATCTTATACTATAAGCAATTTCAAAAACAGCTGGTCCCAAAATTATGCGACTATTTTAATGCAGTGGGGAGAGATGGAAAATTTTGAGATGAGACATTACTGGCACATGTGGTCCTGATACTGAAAGAGGCAAAGGATCCGCTCGCGGTGGAAAGTTATAGACCAATTTCCTTGCTAAATTCAGATATTAAACTTTTTGCAAAAATCATATCTGAACGATTAAGACCTCATGTGCCAGAGTGGATACAGCAGGACCAGGTTGGATTTATTCAAGGGAGAGAAGGGCGAGACAACGTATTAAAGACCATTATGTTAAGCCAGGAAACCATAAGGCAGGGCACCCCCACAATACTCATGTCTATAGATGCTGAAAAGGCATTTGACAGGGTTAGCTGGGGGTTCCTATTTGAAGTGTTGGAACGATATGGAATAGGGGAGAGGATGAGAGGCTGGATAGAAGCGTTGTACACTCAACCTAAAGCGAAAATTAGAATAAACGGGGCCCTGTCCTGTCCCCTGGAATTGTGCAATGGGACAAGACAGGGCTGCCCGCTTTCCCCACTTATTCATATTGTCATTAGAACCCCTCCTGTCGGCAATTAGGAAGAATCAAAACATCCATGGAATACGAGTTGAAGGGAGGGAATACAAGGCCGCTGCTTTTGCAGATCTCCTGCTTTATATCTCTAGCCCTGAAACCTCCATACCGGCGATTACGGAAGAACTGTTAAAATTTGGGGAAGTCTCAAATTTTAAGGTTAATGCAACCAAATCTGAAATCTTAAACTTAAATATACCAGCAGAAGAGCAGAGAATTCTCCAAGCTAAATTCCCTTTTAGGTGGTGTAGGAGGGAGCTAGTCTATTTGGGAATAAGGCTGACGGCAGCGTTGGGCGATCTGTTCGAGGTCAATTATATCCCCTTATTAAATAAAATTAAACAGCATTTGGATAAGATCCAATATAAAGCGCTATCATGGATAGGGAGAATAAACGTAGTTAAAATGTTTATTCTACCAATGTTTATATACACATGTCAAATGGTCCCCATACTGTTACCACAGGGCTATTTAAATAAATTAAGAACTATGATTAAAAGATTCATATGGAGAAAAAAAGCGGCGAGGGTGGCTCTTAATATCCTGACAAGAAGCAAAGATAGAGGAGGGTTAGCAATGTCCGATTTTAAAAGATACTATGAGGCTATAGCAATTTCTCGAATCACAGATTGGATACACAATAAAAAGGGAAAGGATTGGGTGGAACTAGAAATAAAGTTGAGTAGAAGGGAATTAGGGGGGATAATATGGATACCTGCAAAATATAGAGAATTAGGGAATAGCACAAATTTACTGACAAAAGGTTTATTTCGAATTTGGGACACAATAAATAAGAGACATAACTGGGAACACAACTCACCACTAATCCCACTATTGGACACTAAATTTTTTTTACCAGGTCAAGAGGAACATATATATTATAGTAGCTGGGCTAAAAAAGACAATATTAAGCTACAGGATGTTATGGAAGGGAATAGGTTGTGCACATATGAGGAAATTATAGGGAAGTGGGGACACAAGCCACTAGACAAATGGAGATATTCACAGTTGCACTATTTTACTCAGTCTTTAACACAACCACTACGGGGTAAGGAGCACCTAAGACCACTAGAGAAGTTGGTAGAGAACTGTCATTGCCTGGTAAAAAGGATCTCAAAAATATATGAAATCCTAACAGATGTAGGTGAGCAAAAGTACCCCCCATATTTGGAGAAGTGGGAAAGGGAAATTGGATCTTTAGATAACAACCTCCATAGAAATAGGATCATTAGACGGACCTACTCGGTAGCTAAAGACTTACAAACCAGAGAGATGTCATATAAACTTTTAACAAGGTGGTATATAACCCCACAGCAAGGAAATAAAATTAGGAGTGAGACCCCCTCAATGTGTTGGAGAGGCTGTCCAGTGGTGGGTACTTTTGCTCATTTATGGTGGGAGTGCCCCAAGATCCAGCTTTTCTGGGAGAAAATCATAAAAGCGATTTTTGAAATAACAGGAGAAGGGATTAGGAGTGACCCCTGGGTATGTCTATTTCACGACCCGGAAAAAGGAGAGAGAGAGAGAGTATGCGCAGTCTCTGGTCCCTGGCTTATTGAACTCTGCTAAGGCTCTGATCCCGAGAAGGTGGAGGAATCCCGACCCTCCATCCATGAAAGAGTGGGTAGAAAGATTAGAAAGTATACGAAAGATTGAAGAGACAATGTTTAAATTGGATAATTTGGAAGAGAGATATCAGAATAAATGGCGACCCTGGATACAATTTCGAAAATCTGAAAGCTATTTGAACCTGCTTGAATGTTAGGAAAACTCTCTGGGTAAGGACCGAGTGAGGGGGGGAGGGGGGCGGGTGAGGTACAAGGATGAGTATTTGCAAAGAAATGTTGATGTTTTGATTATTATGCTGAATAGTTTATATTTGTAAAGTTTGAAAAATTTGGAAAATAAAGAATAAATACAAAAAAAAAAAATTCATAGGTAAAGCTCAAGTTGGTTTCACGCCCAGGAGACAAGCAAGCAATAATAAACAAAGAATCTTACAAATCATTCATAGCACCAAAACTATATAAATCCCCGCTTTCGTGGAACTGTGAGAGGATCCGCCCCCTTTTGGACACAGGTTTTTGAATGTTATAATCTCTTAGCTGATATTCCGGCTCCTATCTCTCCAAAAATTGCATTACTCTCTATACTGCCCGGGTCTATTAAATCACAGAGACAAAGATTGCTCCGTTTCTTTATGTCCTCTGCTAGACAGCTGATACCTGCTTATTGGAAGACAACGACCACTCCCCCATTGTCACGGTGGGTGTCGATTATGAATGACACTATGAGAATGGAGGAGATGTTGGCACTGGACAATGACACTTACGCCAAATTTCTTTCTCAATGGTCGATCTGGCTCCGCTTCTCTTCTTCTGACACTTTAATGAACCAAATCTTGAACGCATGAGGACACTGTGGGCTCTCCCTCACCCTACCCCCTCCCCTGCCCATATTCCTTCCCCCTCGCCCCCTCCCTCCCACTTTCCTCTCCTCCCCTCTTGCTATTTAGCTTTCCCCTGTACCGCCTTGCTCCTTTAACTTTGCTCCTCTCTCTTCTCTCTTTCTTTCTTTCTATCTTTTCTATATTATTGTTTAAATATTGCCTCATGTAGTAACCCATGAGTATTTCTCACTACTGTGGCCTCATGGATCGGTGAGCAGGACGTTTTCTCTACTCTCCAAGTTTCCCGTCAGGGACCGGCTATGGCCAATAGTCGTTAGCCGGCCTCCCGTAAAAGTTCTCCTGTTAATGTTCCTGTCTACACTTGCCTCATGATGGTTACTGTTTATTGTTTTTACCTGAAATGTTTCAATAAAAATATTTTCAACACTAAATCCCCGCTTTCCTCTGGTCATTAGGAAAACATTTGACACAGGTCCTTGCAGACTAAGCCCCATTTTTCTAAATGGAAGAGTAAATCTGGTCACTTTTGTAGATGGGTTAGTTTTAGGTTAACGTGATACCTATGTAATGTGTATAAAATATCTTCAATTGCGTAATAAAGCAAAACAGTTATTTGGAAAGATACCAAGCGTAGCTTTTGTGTCTGTTCCCTACTACAGTAGGTATTCATTTGGAACCATTAATCAATATGAGGATAGGAGTTGCCCATCTATAAAATGAACAGCTCGGGTGGCAAGCCAGCCAAGAGAGGATTTGCAGGTGACCCCGAGTATCCGAAATGAGGAGCTTGAGACGATCCGGGAATTTCTGATAATCAGCCGGGTGAGGTAAGCCTTTTGCTTACATTTGGCTTATCAGACTTCCTTGATTGGTAAGGCATTTTTGGGACAAAGGGTACCTATTTTACTCCCCTTAAATTGTATTGATTGGTGCTTATATGTTATGTTGTTACTGTCTATCGGAGTGTTATAGATAAGAAAGGGAAGAATAGTGCTGTTCACAGGTATATGTAGTACATGTGCTAAAGTAGTTTAGAGGCAATAGGGTATAGGCACACATGGAGAAGACTGGCCAGTCATTATGGAAATTAAATTAAGGTAATGAAGAGTAAGAGACCCTCAAAAATGCCCAGTGCAAGAGGAGCGCTATATAGGAACCAAAGGTGCGGTTCCGCCTATACTGAGCCCCTAGATTAATGGTTAAAGTGGACATGGATCCACAATGGGTAACAGGGACTTAGAATCATGCAGAGTAAACAGCTAGAGAAACAGCTATGCGAGCAGGATTATTATACACGATTTATATAGCGCCAACAGTTTACGCAGAGCTTTACAATGTATAGGGGGACAACACAATTACAGTTGTGTTGGATCAGGATGGATCAAGGGTGACAATTAACACGAGACAGAAAGGGACATTTGGATGTTAAGTTGTGGGATGAATTAGGGGTCAGGCACTACAACTGGAAAAGACATAACAGAGAAATGGAGAATTTAAAACAGAATACTTTATGTAGGGGCCACATCCCTTGCAGGGCAGTCTTGACTTATTGGGCTTACCAGTTACCTCCTCTTGACCTGCTCTTCCACATCTAGGGGTTCCCAGGGTTGATACCCAACAGCTTGAACGCTGACAAAAATAAAGTCTTTTTTGAAAGATTTTATTTTGCAGGGGTAACATCCAATAACAGTCTCTCATGGGAACAGAGGGCATGGGTGAAGAACTCAGGCACCTTGAACTGCAGGTCTAGCAAAGTCTCTAATGCCACCCAGAGAGTAGCCACTCGCAGCTGGGTATCTCAAGGCTGAGCCAATCTCTAGCCAGAGATCATGGCAGTCAGCACATTGACTCGAATACTTGAAACAATCCTATGAACGTGTACAAGTTGTAACTAGGGGTGAACAGGAACCTTTTTCCTCAGTACTTGGAACGTTCTCGGTCTCCTCAATGGTCCTGGAAAAACGTGAATTTGTCAATGTCCTTCCCAACTCAATAACCAGGCACTTCCCAGGATGCCACTTGTCGGCCCTCCTCCGAAGAGTCATCCCCCGGTCACTTCCACGAGCTGTGGCGCCTCTCCAAGCCGAGAGCACACCCAGACACCTTGAATTCTCCCTCACTTACTGCGCCTCGAACCAGCAGGTTCCGAGACTCGGGAAAAGACAGATCTCTACCCCAGACCAGGCAGGTCTATTAGGGGCCTCTAACAGGAACATGTTGTATGATGTAGAACACCCCATGACCGGGACCCCTCACGGGGCTACCCCGATCCTGGAACCAGAACAGACCACACGGGCCTCAAAAACTCCTCTCTTTTAAAACACGTGACCCACACATCTTAAGTACACCTTCCCAGACTCCCCAATGGGGCCCGGAACTCCCACTGATTGGTTCCAAGAAGGTTGATACTCAAAACGTCCAACCAGGCCTGATTCTGGCCTGTCGTGCACCTCACTGTTCACATGACCAGGCAGAACTTCTAACACAGCCCGGCCAGACTGATGTCAAGGCCAACCTACGTAAGTAACCCTTAGAACCCCTACTGTTCTGAAGAAAAACTAAATTTACATGCGTATGACATTTTGTCCAAAATGCAATCAGCTACATTTATATGTTGTCAGAGAGGGAAGATGGGATGAGCACTATGGCTGCCCGTCTGATCATAGAAGGTAGAGTATGTGAAGTATGGTATTACAATACATGGGATGCAAAGGATATCAGATCAAAATAAGGAAAGAAGTCAAGCAAAGAAATATTAAAAGAAAGTGAGAGAACATGGATGTGTTGTGTACAAATGGGAAAAATGTAAGCAATTTTAGAGAGATATTCGTGTATGTGTGTGAATGCTGGAACTTTTAGTTCTATCTCTTGTGTGTGCCCCATGTATGCAGATGTGACCCCCTCCTTTGCGCTCTCATAAAAGAATGTGGCTGGGACGAGAGGTCAGTGATAAGCTGGAAGGACACCATGCCAATTAAATTTTTTTTTTTTTTTTTTTTTGACAAAACATTTATAACAAAATGTGCCGGGTTAATTAATCTAATGATAAACAATGTGATCACAATTATTTTTGAATCCATTTTCCACACACGGTAAAATGAAGTAAAATGAAGTGTAAATTCCACTATCAAAGGATATTCAAAACAGTGCATTTAAAAAAAAGGGTAATTAAAGTAAAATTAAGTAATATGTCCCCCTTTAAGGACATTTATCTGTGGATATACTTTAGTGTGTGATATTGAAATTATCATTTGAGTATTAATTTCTAATATGGAGTTTATCAATAATATAGATATATTGAAACTGGTTTAGACAACTTTTGGTTGGAAGTGAAATCCAGGTTATTGGGGAAATTTGTAATGAATGGGATTAGTTAAGATTAAGATAACAATTTTGTAATTTTACATTTATACAATAAGCCCTTATTGAGGGAAAAAAAAAAAATTAGAGTTACGCTTACCGGTAACGTCTTTTCCAGTAGTCTTTCAGGACAGCCACTATGAGAGAGATAGTCTCCTCCTCTTCCTCTGGAAACACTGCGCCAGCCCATAACTTCTCACTTCCCCTGCCGGACCTCAGTTTATATCGAGATTACCTCCGGCCAGCTGGGGAGACACAAGAACACATTAATAACATGTTGTCAAATACCATTATCCTGCTGCGTTTTGGTCCTTTGTAAGACTCCCCCCAATTTTCGGGTGGGTAACTAGGGCTGTCCTGAAAGACTACTGGAAAATACGTTACCGGTAAGCGTAACTCCAATTTTCCCTAATCGTCTTTCAGGACAGCCACTATGAGAGGATAAACGAGCACTTACCAGTTAGGGTGGGACTATAGCTTGCAAAACCTTTCACCCAAAGGCCTGCTCACCTGCCAACACCAGGTCCACTCTGTAGTGTTTTACGAAAGTGGAGTAGCTGGACCATGTTGCTGCCCTGCAAATCTGTTCTGGCGTTGCTCCCGATGCTTCTGCCTGGGAGGCTGCCATAGCTCTTGTAGAGTGTGCTTTAATACCCACTGGGATTTCTTGGATACTCTGAGCCATCTAGCGATAGTGCGTTGGGACGCCTTGCATCCTTTTCTGGCC
Organism: Lithobates pipiens; assembly: GCF_037356315.1. Lineage (NCBI taxonomy): Eukaryota > Metazoa > Chordata > Amphibia > Anura > Ranidae > Lithobates > Lithobates pipiens. The sequence goes on along the minus strand of NW_027507758.1, from coordinate 562,867,475 downwards.
CCGGAAAACAAAACAAATAAGGAGTCTGACCTTCTAAATGCCTTGGTCAGTTCTAAATAGTGTAGGGTAATACTATTTCCTGGCTTCTATGAAAGCCGGATGCCACTTTTGGCAAAAAGGCCGGATAGGTCTTTAAAACTATCCGGTCCAGGAAAATAACGCAAAAGGGAGACCTGACTGATAAGGCCTCAATCTCACTGACCCTCCTGGCAGTTGTTACCACTACCAGAAAAACTGTCTTCAAAAGTAAGCTCTCTTAGTAAACACTCTTCTAAAGGCTCAAAGGCGGGTCCCGTTAAGCTTTGTAAAACTAAGGATAAATCCTATCTGGGAAAAGGCAGACCCTGGACCGGTCTCTGTCTAGTCAGGGCCCTAAAGAATCTGACTACCCACGGGTTGGCATCCAGATGCTTTTCTAAATAAACACTGAGGGCTGACACTTGACCCCTGAGGGTACCAACGGATAAGCCCTTATCTGCCCCACACTGCAAAAATTCCAACACTGCAGAGGAGCTCCGTACTGGCAAAGAGCTTCCTACGCACCATTTATTGAAACATAACCAGACCTTTTTTTATAGATCTAGTGTATTTCCTTTTTCCTACTGTCAAGGAGGGTAGAAACTAGCCTCTCTGAAAACCCCTTAGCTTTTATTATACCCTCCTCAGTAGCCAGGCCGCTAACTTCCACTGGCGTACTCGTGGACAGAAGACTGGCCTCAGAGAGGAGATCGTCCCGAGGGGACAAGAATAAGGGAGGTTCTACAGCCAACTGTTTCAGTATTGAGAACCATGCTCTCTTGGGCCAATGCGGTGCCACCAGAATCAGAGATGTGTTTTCTATTTGAAACTCTCAGTACTGCTGGAAACAACGCCGGAGGCAGGAAGGCATATGTTCTGAAGTGCCAATTCTGGTTCAAAGCATCCACACCTAAAGCTCCCTCTCCCCTTCTCAGGGAGAAAAAACACGGGGTTTTTGCGTTGCTTTTGGACGCGAAAAGGTCCACCTCCAGAGGCCCCCCCCCCCCCCCCATCTCTTTATTATAAGATTGAAGATCTCCTGGTTGAGAACCCAGTTGCCCTCCCTCAGCCTCTTTCGGCTGAGAAAGTCTGCTATCACGTTTTTTTTCTCCTCTCAGGAAAACTGCTGACAGTGAAAGAGTGTAGGTCTCGGCCCAGCTCAGGATCTCGGTTGCTAAAGACAACAGTGCTCCATTTCTCGTGTCACCCTGCAGAGGAGTTGTCCGACCGCACCTGAATGTGGTGGCCCAGGAGTTCTTTTTTTAAAAACCTGAGGGCTAGTCCCACTGCCCTTAGTTCTTTCCAGTTGGACGATTGAGACAGCTTGTCTTCCCAAGTGGCCTGAGCTAGAAGGGAACCCAAATGTGCCCCCCAACCTTTGCCACTTGCATCTGTGGTAACTACCCGAGAAACTGGGATGAGCAACAGACGTCCTTGCGACAGGTTCATCACTTTTCTCCACCACCAGAGGGATCTCTTTACTTGGAGCGGAACATGTACTAGGGTGTCTAGAGTAGATGTAAGTAGACCCAATACTGACATCAGAAACCTTATGGAAAACAGCTGGTTGCTCTGAAGAGAGGCCACCGCTCTGTCCAGCTTTTCCCCCCTTCTCTCTCGGCAGAAAAGCTCTCAACGGTGTTGAGTCCAACAGGAGTCCTAAATAGGAGAACTGTTGTGAGGGGATCCGGCTGGACTTTTCCAAGTTTAGTAGCCACCCCAGGTCTGTAAGGACCCTTTTGGTTAGGTCGAGATCCTTGACTAACTGTATTGGGGACGCTGCAAAATAAGAGCAGGTTGTCCAGGTAGATTATTATAGATATCCCCTGGACCCGAAGAAAGGCCATGGCTTCTACCAGGACCTTGGTAAAAACGTGGGGTGATGAGGATAGCCCGAATGGCAGGGCCTGAAACTGCAGGTGTACTGTTTCTCCCCCCCAGATCTATGGCAAGGCGTAGAAACTTCTGCGAGGCCTCCGCTATAGGGATGTGTAAATACGCGTTCCTTAGGTCCAAAGATACCATGAAACAGTTGCGGGGTAGTAGAGCCCTTACTGAAAAGATTGACTCCATGTGGAAGCTTTTGTATGCCACTGACCTGTTCAGGGGCTTTAAATTCAGAATTAATCTGAATTTTCCTGAAGGTTTTTTTTACTACAAAGACATGAGAATAAAACCCCCTTCCCTCTTCCGCTTTTGGGACTCTGAGAATAAAATGAAATCTTAAAGTCTAATAATAACTATTATTATTATGGTCCGTGATGTGAACGTAATAATAAATAAAACTTAAATCTAACAGACCCATCACATCAAGTCCACACACCCTGGTAGGATAGATGCCACCTGCAGCCAGTTATTTTATAGTTTTTGATGTGGCCGAGTGCTTTCTGGTCCATCATATACAGATTGTTGGTCCTCTTGTATTTAATTTATTTTTGAAATCCAAAAGCAGAATGTGTGGATTATGAAATGATGTGCCCCTTTTCCTTGTAAGTGCAGTTGTACAAGCAGAAGAATATTTTGCATTTATGGAAATCTCTGCATGATCGCAGGGCATTGTTATCATATATTATAATATTGCCAGGAAAAAGTTGTCTTTTTGAAACACGAAACTGGAGTTGTTACACAAACAGCATGAAAGAAAACAAGCCATTGTAATATATGCAAGCTGGACCCAGTAATGAAGGGTTCATCCCAATACATCAGAGCTGTAGCTTTATGCAAAAGGTGCTATTAGATAAAGTTAGACATTATTTTGGTCAAAAACGTAATTTTTAATGTGCAGCAAATATACAGCCAACTAAATGTTTTTCTAATTAAAGATTTGGACATTAAACTCATGTTTTAAAGCAAACAATGAAAAATGCGTACATTTGAATTCAGCCACCTCATTGCCTCTATTGGAGGTGGCTGGAGACAAAGGAAAGCCACAGGTGTTAAATTGATGGTGTAGCTGCTGTGAGCCCAGTGCAGGACACACTCCCTGAAGATCCAGATATTACATTTTTGTTGTAGAGTTATTCCCGGAGTACTCAGTTTATCACCCAGAAGGATACTCTGTATTCAGAGTCGTTGGATTCTTTTTCCCTAGCTCAAGAAGCAGAGCTCCATCTTTTAGCAAAGCCTGTGAGCTTTTAAAAAAAAAAAAAAAAAAAAAAAAAAAAGGGGAGTACTGTATTTAATCGGCATATAAACACACACCATTTTCCCCTTAAAATCAGGGGAAAATCGCGGGTGCGTGTTATACGCCGATCCTTAACGATTTCTGAGTAATTTTTGGGCTCTGTGTGGCTTTCAGCCACCTTCGGCCCTTCTCGGCGGCTTTTGGAAAGCCGCCGAGTACGGCCAACAGCCGCCGAGATACACAGGACATCTCGGCGGCACCATTTTTAAAAATAAAAGGGGACAACGATGCACAAGGCTGCAATGACGGACAGGCTGCAGATGGACATTTAAATGTAAGTTTTTTTTCCTTAAATTTCCCTCCTAAACTTGGGGTGCGTGTTATACGCCGATAAATAAAGTATATATTTATATAGATAGTTGATCTATAGAGAGCTTTTGGTTCCATTTGAAACGCCAGACGTTTGTTTTTACTTTGGCAGGTAAACCAATCAAGCATGCCAAGTTCATTTGATTGACTGTTTTCAGCCTTGCAGGTTCTTGTTGTTTTAGCCATACTAACAAAAAAAACAAACACACACACACACACCTCTGTAAATATGTCTTATCAATCATTTGTTTTTCACAAGGAAAAGTCATTTTGTAATGAAAAAAAGCTGCTCAGCTATTATTTTCTCCACAATGGAGTTTTTGCCTCTTTGGCCAGGACTACCTCCACCTAAGCGTGTGGAGGCCCCAGGTTAAAAAGGTGATAGCAGGCATGGTTAGTGTTCAAAATATTGAACAAAAAAGAGAAGACTGTAATGGAAATGTGTAAGTTCTGCATATAATTGCATTCTATTTTATATGTATTGCATACTGCCCTCACAATGCACACGGCACTAATAATGTTTTCAGTACATTTGCATTCTTTTGAGTCCTGATTAGAATTAGCCTGCCTATGTAAGGCCCCTGGTTACCATAAACGTACAATTGCGATACCTATGTAATCATGTGTAGAAAAACCTTCAATTGCATCATAATAAAGCAGAACAGTTATTCGGAAAGATGCCGAGCATATATTTTGTGTCTGTTCCCTACTGCAGTAGTTATTAATTTGGAACCACTAATCAATATGAGGATAGGAGTTGCCCATCTATACAAGTGTCCAGCTCACTAGATATACAAACAGGTACTAGACAAGAGTGCCCTCTATCTCCATTTATATTAGCCACTGAACCTCTTGCAAAAGCTTTAAGAAATACCAATATTAAAGTGTTAGAGCTTACTGGATATCACTATAACTTCTCTGTTCGCAGATGATGTCCTCCAACTATCTTAACTAATTTAAAGAAACAGAATCATTTTAAAAGTATATCTTGGTTATATATTAACAATACGTCTAAGGCTCTCGATATTAGTGTCTCAGACAATAATCTCTCTCATAGTAAAGAAAACTTCCTTTTCTATGGGAACACACTTTGTTACTTTACTTTGGAATTTTTCTTACTTCTTCCTACAACTCCCTTACCCTATGTTCCCACACGTATACATTTTTAGTGCAGTTTGCAGAAACACACTACGCTTCATTTAGCAAGGTTTCCTATGGTACTAGTTCACATCTATGCATTTTGTGGCTAGTGCATTTTTGGAAAGGGTCAGGGACTTTTTTCCCCGCGATTCACGACTAACAGACTTCAAATGGAGCTGCACCAGGAACAGCAATTTTACCACTGTACGTAGCTGATTGCTAAGCAGGGGGCCGGGAAGCCAGCTGCCAAGTCTTTAGCAACCGATGAGTCATTAGCTGTTAGCTATACAATTTATTTATTTTCCATTTTACGGTGTGGGGTCCCCCCCCAAAATCCATACCAGACCCTTAGAGCATGCTGCTCTGGGAGGTCAGGAAAGGAATGAGCGAGCACCTCCTCCCCCCGAACCATACCAGGACTCATGCCCTCAACATGGGGATGGGTCCTTTGCGGCCGGGGGGGAGCTCTGGGCTTGATGAGGACAAAAGCCACTCTTGTTCGGTTGTCTTCATCTGTTTTGTTGTCACCTGCTCTCTGACGACGCTTATATAGCAATGGGGCGTGGCCAGCCGACGACATCAGTCGGACATCCCACCCCTTGTCACAAGGGGCAGGCTCTCTGAGTGATGTCATCAGATAATCACACCCCATTGCTGCAAAAAAAAAAAAAAAAAAAAAAAAAAAACACACACATAAAAAACGCTGGTTTAATATACGCAAAATGCACTGAAAAACGTGCCTGAAAAGCTGCATAGATGTGAACCTGGACTTTATGAAGCCAACTACCCCTCTATCTTCCGTCATTGAATACTCTTTTTGAATCCTGGAAAAAATATTAAATCTCTTGGTTAGGATGCATAACATCAATAAAGACGTACAGTAGATAAAAAGTCAGATTACTTATTCCATCAGACTCCATCTATAAAAACTTATATCGCACTGCCATGCTGCAGTTCAGTTTCAGCACAGTGTACCCATGGTTTTTGTGTGGGTTACCTGCAGTTTCCCATAGACCTTAACTAGATTTCAAGTTTTTGGTGCATTTTCTGAAAGCGCACCAATGATACAGCATGCAAGACTTACCAAAACCTAATAGAAGTAAGCGTAGGTAACCCTTTACGAAAATATTAAGATGCACCCACTCTGCGGCCAAACAGTGTGAAACTACCCTAACAGAAATATAACTTTTGGCAAGAATGATCTTTAAACTATTCATAAAATTATCAGTGCCTGCAAAAACTCAACACCGCCAAGGCAAAAAGATAGTTAATAAAAGTAGAAATTAAATGTTAAACAGAATACTATTGTGTCTACATGAATGAGTCACAGTAGCACAGGTGAGTTTGGCAGTCTTTTGAAGATCCTACTATTGGAGGAACTTTTATCCTCATCAACAAAAGAGCAGCCAACTACTCAATCACATTTTATAGGTTGCAAATTTTTTTCAGCACTGCCAAAATTGTGCAGAAACAAAAAAGGACCAACCAAGCCCCCCCCCCTCCCCCCCCCACCCCACACAGACACACACCTTTCAAACTCTCAATTTCACACATGGAAATTTGACTCACCTTGGGATAAACCTGATACAACGCAAACCTCATTTGAAGCAAATTACCAATAAATGGCAGTGGAGTCGGTCCTGGAGGAAGTCGGAGCCGTGTCTTCTGTATTCTCCATACTGAGATAATGGAGTAGAAGAGCAGAAACGAGCAGAGGGACAGAGTGAGGACATCCATATCTGACAAGCAAACACAAATCACAGCAATATTATATTGGCATGCCTTTATAGTGTGCTGAAGCACTGGATTATGTGGTTTAACTTGATATTTTCTAAAGCTTAGGTCCCTTTTTCCTCCCACTCTTTGAAAGATAAAGTGCCTTTTATATACAACTATATAGATCAGACCAAAATGAGAAGGAAAGAGGGACTTTGTTCCAATCAGGGTCAGTCCCTCTAAAATCGGGGACAGTTGGGAGCTATAAAAAAATAAATAAATAAATAAATAAATATATCGATAAATGGACTGCCCAGTCAGGTCTGCCTGAAAAACTGAAAAGTGGACCCAATAAGAATAGTTGAATGAAAAGGGCCTTACCGGCTGTACCAACATCCCCTATATTAATTGACCATAGAAATACATAAAATAATTCACTATGTAGTGATGTTATTAGGTACTCAATAGACCAAATTTGACCTCAAATCCATTTGGTCTTTATTCCATTTGCAGCGGTTTAGTTGCCACTAGTAAACATCCACCAATTCACCCCACTGCCAGACTCCCATAGATCACTTGCAGAGATAATGAACAGTGTTTTGCTAGTTTCGTTTTTGCCATCATATATTTGCAGAGTTACAGATTAGCACTTAGTTTGAATCTGAAGAAAAGATGTGCATGATTTGACAGTTACGATCTTTCTCCTGCATCACCATGCAGACACTTGCTCCTACTCTGCTTTACTCCTGCACACTATTGCTTCCAGAAGTTCCTTACCCATAACTGTGTAAGGATGAGGACATCACTCTTAACCATGTAAGGGTGATGTTCCAAGAAATCCTCTCCTCCTGCATAAAACTTATTCTGTTATTTTCAATATAAAGTATGTCACATCTTCTTCTGTAAGCAAGAAGGACCCACTCTGAACAGCTCCTCAAACTGGTTCTAGTTGCTTGCTGCTACTAGGTCAGAGGCCTGCATTACCGCTCCCTGGAGGCCTATTCGTTTAAAATCAAATGTTGAGCAGTGGACTACTGTTCTCAACTAGCCCAACTTGCAAATTCTGTGCTCTCAGGCCACATCGATTTGACACAATCCCCCACAGTCTCTCCTCTGATACAGGACTCCTCATCATGGACCGTGTAATGATAAGGACTTCATTACGGACTCTGTAGAAGTGAAGTTCCTCCACAGACTTCCTGGCACATTCAGTCCTCCACTGTGGTACACTCACCAACCTTTCTCTGCCCCAAGTCCTTGATGGAGAACTTGACTGGACCATAAGTTCCGACAGCTTCACCTGTCCTTCTGCTCCAGCAATTCCTCATCATTGACCGTGTAATAAGGACTTTGCCAATGACTGTGTAGAGGCAAAGTTCCCTCACAGTTCTCCCCGGGCCTCCTCCTGTGATTGGCACAACCCCCCCAGATGGGGGTGCCCTCCTGCTGCTGTCTAATATTCCATTCTCCACTTCACCTGGCCGAAAACTCCCCCCAGTGGCATGCCAGCTTATATAGGGGGTCAGCCCCCTGCCAATACTAGTTGGGGATTGGTCAGGGCTCCCACATTAGCTGCCCGTCACTCCAGGTTTCAGGCCATGCCCCTCTTCCAGAACATTCTCCCTGGAAGCAGGGGAGGCACCTCACAGGTGGCCACACTAACCACTCCCAGCCCCCAGATCAAAACAGACATGGCTAGCTTGCAGCATAGGCCTGCCTTAATTTACCAGTGCTGACATTCTATTTAGCATAAATCCTATTACTAGCACCTGCCTATTGGTAGAGGATGCTACACATCTTAAAAAAAACAAACCACAATTCTTTCTTAAAATCAGAATTCCACTTGTTTTTTTTAGTTTATTAAAAGTCAGCAGCTACAAAAAGTGTAGCTGCTGACTTTTAATAAACGGACACTCACCTGTCCCATGGTCCAGTCTCCCCCTCCTCTCCACGGCGCGGTCATAGCAACTGTGGGAACCCGGCCATGACAGCTTGCGGCTTCACAGCCGGGCGCGCACTGTGCATGCGCGAGTCGCGATGTGCTCTGCTAGTGGCTAGGCAATCCTCTGGGATCTGTGACACGTCCCAGAAGATTGCAGAGAGGGAGAGGCTGCCTAGGGAGAGAGGAGTTGTTGCCTAGGTGGCCAAACAAGGTACTCCCCCTCCCCCCCATAAAAAATAAAATAAAAATATGACATGCCAAATGTGGCATTTAAGGGGCGAGGCGTGCTTAACCACTTGCCGCCCGCCATATAGCAAAATGACAGTGGCAAAGTGGTTTTAATATCCTGACTGGACATCATATGACGTGATCAGGATATTAAGCCGCTGCGCGCCCCCGGAGGCACGCATCGCGACGATCGTTGTTGCGGGGTGTCAGTCTGACACCCTACAACTACGATCTCGGTAAAGAGTCTCCGACGGAGACTCTTTACCATGTGATCAGCCGTGTCCAATCACGGCTGATCACAGTGTAAATAGGTAGAGCCGGTGATCGGCTTTTCCTCACTCGCGTCTGTCAGACGTGAGTAGAAGAGAGCCGATCGGCTGCTCCTCTGACAGGGGGGGTCTGTGCTGATCGATTATCAGCACAGCCCCCCCCGAGGATGCCCACACTGGACCACCAGGGACACCACCAGGAGATGCCCAGCAACAGGTATGCCCCCTAGACCACCAGGGATGCCAGCCAGTGCCCATAATGGATGCCAATCAGTGCCCATAATGGATGCCAGTGCCCACAATGGGCATCACTGATTTGCATCCATCCCTACAAAACTTTAAATTACAATGCCATCTATCAGTGCCCATCCTAGCCGCCTATCCATGCTGCCCATCCATGTCAATTCATGCCACCCATCAGTGTCTGTGTCGCATATCAGTGCCACCTCATCGGTGCCCATCAGTGCCGCCTTATCAGTGCCCGTCAGTGAAGGAGAAAACGTACTTATTTACAAAGTTTTGTAACTGAAACAAAAAAAAAAAAAAGTGTTTTTTTTCAAGATTTTCTGTCTGTCTTTTTTTATTTGTTTAGCAGAAAATAAAAATCCCAGGGGGTGATCAAATACCACCAAAAGAAAGCTCGATTTGTGGGAACAAAATGATAAAAATTTAGTTTGGGTACAGTGTAGCATGACCACGCAATTGTCATTCAAAGTGCGACAGCGCTGAAAGCTCAAAATTGGTCTGGGCAGGAAGGTGTATAAGTGCCCGGTATTGAAGTGGTTAAAGCAGAAGTTCCACTTTTGGATGGAACTCCACTTTAAAAAGTATTGTATATAAAAACGTGCATGCTGTTCCAGTTCATGCTACATTTTTTAAATACCTATACAACATACCTTCCATATTCAATCACCCTATTAGCAACCTCACTTGAATCTAACATTTTAAAAGGACAAGTTCACCTTTGGAACAGGTTACATGTTCCACCCGTATTTAGGTTAGAACATGCAACCTGTTCTAGCCCTTAGAAAGAAAGAACAACCTGTTCTAACTCTTGACTCCTCTCCCATGATCCTCCCCCCGTCATTTCTGCTGTTCGCGATTCCCAGAAGGTGGCGAGGGAGATTTCTAGCCATTTACGTTGTTATGTGCTGCATTCATAATTGTGAGTGCATAGAGGATTTTTCATAAAGTATTTCCACAGCTTACATTTTGTGCTGAGTGTATCTTCTGTGTTTGAGCAACATTCTGAAGTGGAGACAACTTTGCCAAGCCACTTAAAGGGGACAACAAGTATAAAAGGTGGTGCAAATAGTTGAATGGCGGATCTGCATGGCTAATATTACAGTAATGCTTGGGTATTAAACAACTTATCCATTACTATTTCACAGTAGTGTGGAACATACACTCACCGGCCACTTTATTAGGTACACCTGTTCAATTGCTTAGTAACACAATCTGCTAATCAGCCAACCACATTGCAGCAACGCAATGCATTTAGGCATCTAAGGCTCCTTTCACACTGGGGCGAGAGGTGCGTTGGCGGTAAAGCGCCGCTTTATCAGATTGGCGGTGCTATTCGGCCACTAGCGGGTGGTTTTACCCCCCGCTAGCGGCCCAGAAAGGGTTAAAAACCACTGCAAAGCCCCTCTTTTTCCTGTGGGTATACAAGCACTTTAAGCACAACATCCTGCTAAGTTTATGGAAAGGACTAAAGGAGAAAAAACCCTTGCCAGTATTGGAGCAGAAAACATAGTTCTGTGATGTATTGCATAATGCCTGGACAACATGCCTCCAAGGATTGGGGGGCAGGAACAGATAAATCCATAAGTTTATTTTTCAGGAGGAAAAAAAAAAAAAGACCACTTAACTACTTACCGACCATTCGCCGCAGTTGTACTGCGGCAGAATGGCACGCTGGGCGAAACAACGTTATGCAACGTCGTTTCGCCCTGTGGCATGTGCGCCCATGGACCTGGTGCAAGTGCGATCGCTCGGGGCACACGGAGAACCGGGATCCGTGTGTGTAAACACACAGTTCCCATTCTCTGAGGGTAGAAGAAGTGACAAATCGTCTGTTCATACAGAGTATAAACAGCAATCTTCCCTACAGAGTCCCCACCCCCCTTCAGTTAGGGAACACATTAACCCCTTGATTGCCCCCTAGTGGTTAGCCCCTTCACTGCCATCAATGCATTTTTATAGCGCTGATCGCTGTAAAAAATGCAGATGGTCCCAAAAATGTGTCAAAAAATCTGTCTGACGTGTCCGCCATAATGTTGCAGTCCCGATAAAAATAAAAATTGCAGATGACCGCCATTACTAATAAAAAAAACATTTATAATAATAATGCCATAAACTATCCCCACAACCAATCAATATACGCTGGTTGCATTTTTTTTTTTAACCAAAAATATGTAGAAGAATACATTTTGGCCTAAACTGAGGAAAAGAATTACCGGTTACACTTAGCGGTAACGGGTTTTCTGGGAAATCTTCCAGAACAGCACACCTGAGAGATGACTGGTCTCACCTGGCAGGAAACACAATCAACAACGGGGTTTAAAAGGCCCCATCCCTCCCTCTGACCCTCAGTTATGGCAAAGTAAAAGCCCACACCAGTGTCAGAGGATGCATTCTGAAGAATGAGAAAAAAAAAAAACAATCACCAAGATTTTAGGGTAAGGAAGTAGGCCTGCCATCCTGGAAGATTTCCCAGAAAACCCGTTACCGGTAAGTGTAACTGGTCATTTTCTAGGACGGCACACCTGAGAGACTAAGCAAGAAGTACAGGCCTACCTCAGGGTGGGACCACCGCCTGTAGAACCTTCCTGCCGAATGCTAGGTCCTGAGGAGACAACAGCTCCACTCTGTAGTGCCTCAGGAAGGTATTATGACTCATCCAGGTTGCTGCTTTGCAGATTTGGTCGATTGAATCGCCTGCCCTCTCTGCCCAGGAGGTCGCCAGAGACCTAGTCAAATGAGCCTTAAGGTTTACTAGGACTGGCTTACCAGATTGCTTATAAGCCATCGCCTGTTTTATCCACCTTGCAATGGTTGGTTTGGAGGCCTGGAGACCCTTTCTTTGGCCACCAAAAGTAATTAGAGTAAGGGAATTTAAGAGATCGAACCATCTTCTATCTAAATACACTAACATACAGCGTCTAACATGTAAGAGGTGCAGTCTTTCTTCCTTCTCAAAATGAAGGAAGAATAATCTCCTGTGCCCTATGGAACCCAGAGGCCACCTTCGGTAAATAAAGAGGATCCTGTCTGAGGGCTATCCTATCCCCCAGGATTAACAAAAAAGGCTCTTTTATAGTCAGAGCTTGTAAGTCACCAATCCTAGCTGTGGTAATGGCCAGAAGGAAGGCCATCTTAATAGTAAGAAATCTAACTGAAATTTGAGCCACCTTCCCCTCCCCACCCTCAGCCACCTTCAGGTAAGGGGAGGGAGAGCGAGCAAACGTGGCCTCCTGGGGTTATGGACAAATCATCTGTCCTAGTGCCCCAGCAACACACAGGGGAATCCATCCACTCGTTTAAGGGAAAAAAACCCTAAGGAAAAAAGAGGTTCAACCTCCTACAGCCTCCGCAGTCCCCACTGACTGCTCCAAGTCCTGCTCCAAGGTGGGCGACTAAGGTCTCTTAGTAAAAATAACAAACGGTTTTGCAGCCTCCTTGGTGGGAAAAACAATCAATAACTGAAGGTCAGAGGGAGGAGTGGGGACTTTTAAACTCTGTTGTTGATTGTGTTTCCTGCCAGGTGAGACCAGTCATCTCAGGTGTGCCGTCCTGGAAGATAATTTTTGGGGGATATTATAGCAAAAAGTAAAACATAATTATTTTTTTCATAATTGTCGTTTTTTTTTGTTTATAGCGCAAAAAATAAAAACCACAGAGGTGATCAAATACCACCACCAAAAGAAAGCTCTATTTGTGGGAAATAAAATAAAAAAAGTAAATTTTTTTGGGTGCAAAGAATGCACAATTGTCAGTTAAAGCGACGCAGTGTCAAATAGCAAAAAGTGCTCTGGTCAGGAAGAGGCCGATTGGTTGGGGCAGGTTCCCTACATATGTATGGGTTGAACCCCCCCCCCCCAGTGTTGTAAAAAAAGGTAGAGAAAAGCTGCTCTAGAGCCTATTAAGGCCGGGTTCACACCGCTGCATCGCACACCTCCCGCCGGCAGTTCACACTGCCCTATGCGGACGGCTGGGAGTGTCAATGATATGTTAATGACACCCCCAGATCCGTCCGCATATCGCAGTGCGATCTGCCGACTCGCACAGGAATCGGATCGCATGGTGTGAACCCCCATGCGATCCGATTCTGTTGCAGACCAAAAAAAGGGTCCGGTGCGAGTTTGCTGCGGGAGCGATGCGAATTCAGCCATACTATCTGTATGGCTGAACTCGCATCGCTACGGAGATCGGATGTGATTTGCGGTGCGAATCACATCCGGATCTCCCCCCGCAGCAGTGTGAACCCAGCCTAAAAGTGAAGTTTTTCTAATCTTTAGTCAAGCCACGTCAATTGTATTGAATTACACAAGGTAACAAAAAAAAAGGAAGGAAAGAAAAGAAAGGGGGGGGGGGGGAGGGAAAAAAAACAATTATGTATTTCAGCCTATGGAAATACAATTTCCAACATGGATTGGCAGCACAAAGGGGGTTATTTACTAAAGGCAAATCCACACTTTGCACTGCAAGTGCACTTGAAAGTGCAGTCGCTGTAGATCTGAGTGGAAGATCTAAAATGAGGCGAAGCTTTGCTGGTTTTACCATCCAATCATATTTATTTTCCTTGCATGTGAAGCGACTGCACTTCCAAGTGCACGTGTAGTGCAAAGTGGATTTGTCTTTAGTTCTCAAATACATCACATCTTCTACCTGCTGTTCTCTATATCCAGTTTTGATACTCACAGTCCAAGATTCTTCCATTCAGACAGGGGTGTCTCCAGCTTTCATATTTGGGGTGAGCACAACTATAAAAACACATACACAAAGTGTGTCGTGCATTTGTATTCAGCCCCCTTTAGCCTAGGTTCACACTGACTGTGGGTTAGAAATTAACTGAACTCGCAAAATGTCAATCCGACTTCTGGAGCGATTTCAGAGACATCTGTGTGGGTTCCTGCACAGACGTCTATACAAATGGCCCTCCGAAGTCGCCAAAAGTAGTACGGGAACTACTTTTGGGAATCGGTGCAGCGCCGCACCTATTCGGACGGTGCCATTGCCGGCAAAAGCCACCAATTTGACAAGTCAAATCGCATGCCAAATTGGACCAATGTGAACCTAGGCAAACTGTTGCCTCCAACTAAAATCTAGTGGAGCCAATTGCCTTCAAAAGTCACCCTAATTATCAGAGGTTTGTTAGAGAACCTTAGTGAACAAACAGTATCATGAAGGCCAAGGAACACACCAGACAGGTCAAGGATAAAGTTGTGGAGAAGTATAAAGCAGGGTTAAGTAAAAAAAAAAAAAAAAAATCCCAAGCTTTGAACATCTCACAGAGCACTGTTCAAGCCATCATCTGAAAATGGAAAGAGTATGGCACAACTGCAAACCTACCAAGACATGTCCGTCCACCTAATCCGACAGGCTGGGTAAGGAGAGCATTAATCAGAGAAGCAGCCAAGAGGCCCATGGTATCTCTGGAGGAGCTGCAGTGAACCACAGCTCAGGTGGGAGAATCTGTCCACAGGACAACTATTAGTCGTGCCCTCCACAAATCTGGCCTTTATGGAAGAGCGACAGAGAAGGGGAGAATTGTGCCAGGTGGGTAGAGGAGGGGAGGACTGAGTCAGGTGGACAGAAGAGAAGGGGGGATGCAGCCAAGTGGAGGGGCCGACTAAGCTGAATAGAGGAGAGGAGGGGAGGACTGAGCCAGGTGGACGCAGCCACGTGGAGGGGGGAAACAGGACAGAGTGGAGCAGGCAGGTTGGAACCTTCCAATATTCATACTTTTAAGTCAGAAACAAACAAAACAAAACCTAACAAAAACAAAAAAATATCACACCCCCTTGAGAGCAGGCCTTTTTACTTTAAGACCAGGTTTCTCAATGCCAGTTCTCAAGAACGCACAACAGGTCACGTTTTCAGGATTGATTTCCCTCAGATGAAATGGCTGTCTGGGGCTTAGGAATTGGGACTTTAAATGAGGCGTACATAAGGCAATATGGGCCTCCTTCCCTGAATCAATGAAATTTAAAAGGGGAATTGTGACTTTATGAGGCATGTGGCGAATAGAAAAAAATGAATACATACATGGTAGGCCAATGAGTTTATTGTCACGCAGAGGGTAGAAGATCAAACTCAGTATGAAATATATTGAAGCCAATTATGTGAATTGAAGTAAAGTACAGTTCATAAATGCATACAATAAATTGTAAAGTTACATATTCTAAAATGTTCAATTATAACATTAAAAACAAAGAAGCAGCACATTCTAGTTGCCAATGATGAAGTATATACTCTGTGTCGGAAAATAACAATTGTAACAAGGATAGTGATTATATGCAAGGATGATGGATTAAAACAGTTTGCATGCTTTTAATGCGTTTCATCAAAACACACTTCATGAGGAACAGATGCATCAGTTGGTCTGTAAGAGATGTAAATAAACAAATACTGGTAAGTTCTGTTAAGAACCCCAGCATCAAGAGCAGGGAAATGGAAAGGTCATGAAATGGTTACTTACATGGGACTGGAGAGCAGGAGTATGTAATGCTGCAACTGGAGGGAACCTCTAGGATAAGTAGTCTGTCACAGGAGCTAAGGAGACTCAAACACAAAACCCCTAGGAAGTTAGGTTCTCCGTGTGGTGTAAGTGGTAATGCCAAGAGGGGCTCCAAGGGAGTCTATGGATAAATGTTATACTGTGAAGAGCTATCATAATAAAAATAGTGTAAACCATGGAAGAACTAAGTGTCCAAGGGGGAATATGAGTGGAAGGACTGCAGAGGTTTACCTATAGCAACCATAGGACCATCCCAAGAGGGTGAATCTAAGGGCTCGGAGTGTATAGGACAAACATGTGAAAAAAAAAAAATAATTAAAAATTAAAAAAAGTAGGTGAAAGACCCAGAAATGCTGATAGCGGCTGTTTACCATGTGACCGCTTCGTCAAATGATGGAGCGATCACTTGTAAAACAAACATGCCGCCAGTTCCTCCCTCCCCTCTCTGTACCGATCGGTACAGTGAAAGGGGGAGAGATTGCAGCAGCGCTGTGGGCTGGATGTGTAGTGCCCACAGCGCTGCTCAGTGACAATCTACAGTACTCTGCCCATTTTCTGCAACACTGTGCAATACTCTGGGCAAAACAAAATTTTTTTTTTACCGAATTTTCAGTCTTTTTTGATTAATAGCGCAAAAAATAAAAAAAAACAGCAGTGATTAAATAACACCAAAATAAAGCTCTATTTGTGTGAAAAAAGGGACAAACATTTCATTTGAGTACAGTGTTGCATGACTGAGTAATTGTCAAAGTGTGAGAGCACCGAAAGCTGAAAATTGGTCTGGTTAGGAAGGGGGTTTAAGTGCCCAGTGGTCAAGTGGTTAAACGTCATCTATGGAGATTTTTAAGGGTAAAAGCTTGTCACCATTCTACGAGCGGGCGCAATTTTGAAGTGTAACATGTTTATCAATTTATATTGATAGTATAATGTTTGGGGGTTCTAAGTAATTTTTCTAGCAAAAAAATAAAAATTTTTAACTGTAAACAAATCTCAGACAGAGGCTCCTTAACCACTTGCCGCCCGCCCTATTACAAATTGACGGCGGCAAAGTGGTTTCATAATCCTAACCGGACGTCATATGACGTGATTAGGATTATGAGCCGCTGCGCGCCCCCGGGGGCGCGCATCGCGGCGATCGTTGTTGCGGGGTGTCAGTCTGACACCCGGCAACTACGATCTCGGTAAAGAGTCTCCGACGGAGACTCTTTACCATGTGATCAGCCGTGTCCAATCACGGCTGATCACAGTGTAAATGGGAAGAGCCGGTGATCGGCTTTCCCTCACTCGCGTCTGTCAGACGCGAGTAGAGGAGAGCCGATCGGCTGCTCCTCTGACAGGGGGGGGGTCTGTGCTGATCGATTATCAGCACAGCCCCCCCGAGGATGCCCACACTGGACCACCAGGGACACCACTAGACCACCAGGGAAAAGGTAATAAAAATCCATAATCCTCCCTAGACCACCAGGGTGCCAGTCAGCACAATGGGTGCCAATCAGTGCCCATAATGGATGCCAATCAGTGGCCACAATGGGCATCACTGATTGGCATGCATTATTGTTTGGCACTGATTGGCATCCATTACTATAACACCGATGCCGCCTATGAGTGCCCACCTGTGCCGCCTATCCATGCCCACCTGTGCCGCCTATCCATGCCCACCTGTGCCGCCTATCCATGCCCACCTGTGCCGCCTATCCATGCCCACCTGTGCCGCCTATCCATGCCCATCCGTGCCGCCCATCCGTGCCGCCCATCCGTGCCAGCTATCAGTGCCAATTTGTGCCACCTATCAGTGTCCGTCCGTGTCGCCCATCAGTGCCGCCCATTAGTGCCGCCTATCAGTGCCACTTCATTGGTGCCACATTGGTGCCCATCAGTGCCACCTTATCAGTGCCCATCAGTGTAGCCCCATCAGTGCCCATCAGTGAAGGAGAAAACGTACTTATTTACAAAGTTTTGAAACTGAAACAAAAAAAAAACATTTTTTTTTTCAAAATTTTCGGTATTTTTTTATTTGTAGCGCAAAAAATAAAAACCGTAGAGGTGATCAAATACCACCAAAAGAAAGCTCTATTTGTGGGAAAAAAATGATAAAAATTTCATTTGGGTACAGTGTAGCATGACCGCGCAATTGTCATTCAAAGTGCGACAGCGCTGAAAGCTCAAAATTGGTCTGGGCAGGAAGGTGTTTAAGTGCCCTGTATTGAAGTGGTTAAGCGTATAATATATATACATACACACACGCGCTTAAGGAGCCTCTGTCTGAGATTTGTATATATTATTTTTGGGCCTTTTGTCATACATATACATACTTTATATGCCAAGTGTTCTCAGAGGAGAAAATGTTGTTTGTTATTTGCCATGTAAGGCTGGCCATACAATTTTCCATTAGATTTATCAAAACCATATAATATGAGGTCAAACCAAAACACTTTGTATACAATCAGACAGGCCCTTGCACTATATAGATAAAGGAAAGTCTAAAGGAAATGTAATTAAAAATAAATAAATTGTATGATGTATGGCCAACTTAAGTTTGATGAGCTAATGGGGTGGTTTGACTTTCATGCAGGTGAGTACATGAGTGGAGTTTATGCACGTGCATCTGTACAAGTTAATATAACATTATGTAAACAAAAAAAATATATATTATATATAAAGACTAACTACAGGAAACACTACACTCTGGATGAGCTATGTACATTAAACATTGCAGGAATTGAAAATAAATTGGTAAAACATTCCTACCTTTTGTTCCTTGGATAAAAAAAACAAAATGCTGTATCTGTTTGCCTCTATTTTGTGGATACTAATTCTAAATGGAACTGGCTAATGAATTACAATTAGCTAGGCCACTTAAGACAAGCTGCTCTGTCTTTTTTGGGATTAACCCTTTGGTAGTAACTCACCAGTTGTGGTCACCACTTTAGTATACGCAATGCATCCAAGAGCCAGATTGCATATTGTCTGTCTTTGTGTACTAAATTGCATCAGATGCAGTTTGCCAAGGCTTGCAAAGGAAAGGTATGTCTTCAGAACATTAAATTACAATCCAGCACTTGTACAGTTTATCTCAGTGTAACTTTTTGTAATTTTATATTTTGTCCCAATAATTTGTCCCTACAAAAGTGGATTCAGCCCCAGTTCACACTGCTGCGACTTGTCCTGCGACAAAATCGCATGGCAAGTCGCACCACATTAACGGCAATGGAACCATTCTAATCAGTGTGACTCAAGTTGCTCTGACTTAGAATATATATATGGACACACAGTATGTATGTGTGTGTGTGTGTGTGTATATATATATATATATATATATATATATATATATATATATATATATATATATATATATATATATATAATTTTATTTTTATCGCCCCCCGCAGCCCCTCCGCACCTCGATCTGACCACTAGAGGGGTTCTTCTCCCTCCCCGCTAGCTGTCAGACCTACTTTGCCAGGAGCGGGGGCGTGCAGACCATGCTTGAGCAGTCTGCACGCGCGACACGCTTTGTGATCAGCAAATCTATGAGACTCGGCTGATCACAGATCGGAGTTAGGGGTCAATCCCAACCCCTTACCACATGAACAGCTGTCAGCCAATGGTAGCTTATCATGTGATGTAGACAGAGCTGGTAATCGGCTATTTTTTCTCCTCAAGCTGATAGCGTGAGGAAAAAAAAAAAGCCGTTCATCAGTGGCTGTCAGAGGGACATTGGTCCAGATCAAGGGGAGCAGCCGCCAGCTCATTTGTGCCCACCTGTGCCACCTATCAGTGCCCACAGTGCCACCTATAAATGTCACAAATTGGTGCCTCATCAACAGTGCTACCAAGCACTGTCACCTACCAGTGCCCATCAGTGCTGCCACCTATCAGTGCCATCTATTAGTGGTACCTATTAGGGCCCATCAGTGCCATCTTATCAGTGGTTATCAGCAGGGCCGCCATCAGGGGTAAAGCCCGGCGCCCCAGGGACTTGTCCCTCAGGACGCTGGGCCCCAAGTTGGCACCTCCACTTTGCTCTTTTCCTTCCCCTACAGTAGTCCCGACTTCCATTGGTGCCGCCCGCTGCACTGGCTCCTGACTCCCTGCTAGTGGCATAGCATGCTGGGGGGGGGGTGTCAGTTGTTGAGCTTGACGGGCACAGAAACTAGTGTTCGCCCCCCCAGAAAACCTGTGGTTCAATCCACCTGCTCCTCTCCTCCCCTATCTTTGATGGCCGCTGAGCTGCTCCGTCCCTGGGCTCAGTGCGCAGTGACAGGCAGCGAGAGTGCAAGGTGTGGCTTTACTGAAAAGAGGGGATCCCCACGCTGCTCCATTGCCTCCAGCATGCCTGAGCAGCGTGACAGACATTCCGGCCACATTGAGAGACGCCGCTAACTGAGAGCCCCCAGGGACCATCCGTATGAGAACACTGTGACTAGACCCTACCCACACTTTCTCCTTGACCCCCTCTCCTCTCTCCATCCCCTTCTCTCTCTCTCTCCCTGCACTCTCTCTCTCTCTTTCCACCCCCTCTCTCTCTCCCTGCTCTCTCCCTTTCCCTGCTCTCCTTCTCAGGCCCCTCTCTCTCAGCCCCCCTCTCTCTCCCTCCCCCCCTCCTACCCTGCTCTCTCTCTGTCCCCTCTCCCCCCGCTCTCTTTCTCAGCCCCCTCTCTCTCTCTTTGCCCCCTTTCTCTCCTTGCCCCCACCCTTCCTGCTGTCTCTCTCAGACCCGCTCTCTCTCATCCTACTCTCTCTCTTGGACCCCCTCTCTCAGCCCCCTCTCTCCCTGCTCTCTCTCTCTCTCAGCCCCCCTCTCTCCCTGCTCTCTCTCATGGCTCTCTGTCTCTCAGCCCCCCTCTCTCCCTGCTCTCTCTCAGCCCCCCTCTCTCCCTGCTCTCTCTCTGACACCCCTCTTTCACTCAGCCCCTCTCTCCCTGCTCTCCCTCTCAGCCCCCTCTCTCTCCCTGTGCTCTCTCTCCGCTCTCTCTCACTCTCCCTGCCCCCTCTCTGTCGCTCTCCCTGCCATAGGCTCTGATAGGCGTCAAAAAAGGTAAACAGCGAGCGCCATGCTAGGTGCTCGCAGTTCACCCAGCTGTGTTAGAAAAGCAAATGAATATTCACTTTCCCAACACTGAACCGCCACTCCGCCAATCAGGTGCTCAGGTCTGTTACACGTCACCTGATTGGCTGAAACCACAGGCACTGTGATTGGACACCTATCAGGTGTCCAATCATAGGAGAGGATGGGAGAAGACATTGAGGACACTGCCCACCGCCATCGCACGCTGCCCCACCGAGACAGGGTAAGTGATGGGCAGATGGCGGATGGACACAGTGGTTGCATTCAATGGGCACAGTGGCTGCATTCAATGGGCACAATGGGAGCATTTGATGGGCACAGTGGGAGCATTTGATGGGCACAGTGGCAGAATTTGATGGGTACATTTGCAGCGTCTGATGGGCACAGTTGCAGCGTTTGGCGCAGTGGCAGTGTTTGATGGCACAGTGGCTGTGTTTGATGGCACAGGGACTGCGTTTAATGGGCACAGTGAGGCTGCAATTGATGGTGGGGTTTTTTTTCAGACTTTTTCAGTTTGTTTGCCCCCCCCAAAGATTTTGAGCTCCAGCCGCCACTGCGGTGATCCCCTGTAACACAGTGACAAGAAAGACATTTATGGCTCAAGCATTTTTTTACAAACAAAGAACTCAACTAATCATTTTCACATATTGGGACCAGCATTAGATCTGGGTTTTGGAAACAAACTCATTAGCTCTTATAGTGCAATTAACAACTTTGAAAATGTAAATATATTTGTATTCCTTTAGATGCTTCAGTGGCATTACTAATGTAGTTTAGGGTTCTGCAAAAGAAATGTTTTGGTGGCACTATGCAGCACAGTGCAGAGCTGAGTCAGTCACCACCAGTGATGTAAGTAACTGAGTTAAAATAAAAGGAGTTATGTAACACAGTTACTTTAGAGAGTAACGAGTAATTTAACTGATTACTCTTCCCCTCATGGTAACTCAGTTCCCATTACTTGGGCGGCGTTACCTCAATTACATCTACCGCCTGGGAGGCCCGCCGTGGCTGCGCTGCCTGGCCGTTCATTCCGCCGTGGGGAGGGGGGCTTTTGCCCATGGAGCTGAGAAGAGGCTGAGACTCAGAGAGACTGTCTGGACCTCCCCATCCTGCCCCACCTATCCAGAGAGAGAGAATGTAGGGAGGTGGGGCGGACACTGAAAAATAATGTCAGCTGACCAGCTGACACCAATCGAGTGAAGGGGAGGGTCTCTTTCTCTCCCCATGAGGAAAGGCATCCCTGGAGGCATTCAAGTAAGTGACTGATGATTCCAATTGCAGTGCAATCGATCCATCCCAAGTCCTCCACCACCTCCTGCTTCTTACTGATCCCATCCCTACCCACCCACCATCACTTCTACAACAGAGGTGACGGGGGGATAGGGTAGGGATGAGATCAGTAAGAGGCAGAGGTGGTGGTGGTGGGAGAGGATGGCACGACCACCGCTGCCACCCCCCCAAGTACCACGCTGGCTGCCACCCCCCCAAGTACCACCGCTGTCACCCCCAAAGTACCACCGCTGCCACCCCCCCAAGTACCACGCTGGCTGCCACCCCCCCAAGTACCACCGCTGCCACCCCCAAAGTACCACCGCTGCCACCCCCCCAAGTACCACCGCTGCCACCCCCCCAAGTACACCACCGCCACTGCCACCCCCCCCAAGTACCACCGCAGCCACCCCCCAAGTACACCACCACCGCCACCCCCTCAAGTACCACTGCTGCCACCCCTCAAGTACCACTGCTGCTACCTACCCTCAACATTTGGGTTCAAATAAATACCAAATGTTCTAAAATACTGTATATAGTGTTTTAATTCTTTCATCAGTTAATATAAACATCTTTGATATTAAAGATGTTATAGAAGGTAATTGCATTATAGAATAATAAAAAAAAAGTCACAGTTACTTTGCTGAGTAACTAATTACTTTTCCAATGTAGTAATTGAGTTACTAATGCAATTACTTTTTGAGAGAAGTAATTTGTAACTTAACTAATTACTTTTTTAAAGTAAGATGACCAATACTGGTCACCACACAAGCTTAGCTGTACTTGATTTCAGCCATAGAGCTGAGCACAGCCTGTTGAGTTCCTTTGTTTAGGAATGGTCAAGAGTGGAGCAGCTAGATCCCTCCTCCAACTGTGAGGTGTTTTGCAAAAGACTGTGATCTATAGCACCTAGTATTTTTCAGAATTTAGCATGTTCCAGTAACAGTTTATGTAAAAACACTTTTAAACCTCATATGCATCATTGCATTATCTGTTTCACCCCTTGTGAGATATTTTGAATGAGTTTACCTCATTCATCCCTCCACCTCTGATATACTTAGTGTAACACCCTCTACTTACAGGTAGGTGCTAAAGCAGTATCTTTCTAGCTTGCAGGGCCCAGGTGCAGGTAAATTTAGCCAGGCTTGTATTTCATTTCAGGCCTAGTTGTTTTGATCTGGGAATGGGAGTGTCAGTATAGTGGGGAGTGTGGCCACCTGTATTCTGGCTCAGAGATCCTCCCCTGCTTTCACAAGGATTGTTCTAGAAGGGAGGCTGAACTTGAGACCTGAGTGGCAGGCAGCTTATGTTAGGGGCCCTGACCAATTATCTCTTGGTGTTGGTAGGGGGCAGGCCTCCCATATAAACTGGGGTCACATCATGGCCGTCTTTAATATTGATTGGGCACTGGGCAAACGTTTTCTTGGGGGCTTCCCCTACATTCTGAGACATACAAAAAAATAGGTGGTTCAAAATCTGTTTACTGCAGCAGATCACACAGCGATTGAAATTGGTTGCGAGAGATTACAGCAGATCACTACTGTTCACTGATTGGTTGCTACAGGTTACTGTACACCATTACTGCTCACTGATTGGGTTACTAGAGGTTACTGCACAGTGCACACCCTTACCGCTCAATGATTGAGTTGCTAGAGGTTACTGTACACAATTACAGCTCACTGATTGGGTTGTTAGAAGTTACTGCACACCATTACCGCTCACTGATTGGGTTGCTATAGGTTACTGCACACCATTACCACTCACTGATTGGGTTGCTATAGGTTACAGCACACCATCACCGCTCACTGATTGGGTTGCTAGAAGTTACTGCACACCATAACTGCTCACTGATTGTGTTGCTATAGGTTACTGCACACCTTAACTGCTCACTGATTATGTTGCTATAGGATACTGCACACCATTACTGCTCACTGATTGGGTTGCTAGAAGTTACTGCACATCATTACTGCTCACTGATTGTGTTGCTATAGGTTACTGCACACCATCACTGCTCACTGATTGTGTTGCTATAGGTTACCGCACAACATCACCGCTCACTGATTGGGTTGCTAGAAGTTAGTGCACACATCACCGCTCACTGATTGGGTTGCTATAGGCTACAGCACACATCACCGATCACTGATTGTGTTGTTATAGGTTACCGCACAACATCACTGCTCACCGATTGGGTTGCTAGAAGTTTGTGCACACATCACCGCTCACTGATTGGGTTGCTAGAGGTTAGTGCACACATCACCCCTCACTGATTGGATTGCTAGAAGTTACTGCACACCATCACTGCTCACCCATTGGTTGCTAGACGTTACTGCACACTGATTTCGGTAACTGTCACCGTCCGGCCTCTCCTCCTTGTCCAATCAGGGAATGCTTTGTATTCATTCCAAAAAAAAAATGCAAGGCGTCCTGTGAATGGCGCTTGTGCCAAGCAACTGTTCTGAGAACCGTAAGATAATTAGGATCCACTCACAGGGATCAGCCAAGCTGGACCGATGTAAGTACCAATGTAAGTGCAATACACATTATACCATGAGTTCAGCTTTAACTGTATTTTGAGTAGAGGGTGAATAGCATGGGGCCATGGCATGTATAATTATACCAACCTTTGCTGTCTGGATGAAGAGTCAGAGCTGTCCAATTCCTCTGCCAGTCTCCTTTCTTTTCTGCGAGTTTAAAACTGCCGTCAGAAAATTATGGTAATTATTGTAAAATCTTCTAATCTGGATTCTCTTTGAAGTGTATCACGATAACTTTTCTATCCATCGCAATGCTGTAGCAGTCCCTGTATGTCCTCACATTGCACAGTGTTAGCTTGATGGCAACCAGCGCGGACAGGACCACTCCACTCCACACCACGGTCTCACACTCCTCCTTTGCTCCTCCGATCAGGTACACTGTGCAAAATGTATGCATTGCAAGGGGCGGGGTCAGAGCGTCAGTGGAGCTCAAGGCTCTGCCCACCTGTGGCCCGCTTCTGGGTCGAAAAAACACAGCACTGGCACTGACTGCTGCGCTGCGTGCGCGCCACTGCCACTGATGGCAGTGACAGACTGTCTGCGTGTGGGGATTTTCCGCGCCGATTTGCGGGCAGCTCTGCTTTGGGCCCCAAACAGTGACAGGGCCCTGGGCACCTGCCCTGTTTTCCCTGTGGTAAAGACGGCTCTGGGTCACATGCTTCCAGGGGGGAGTTGTGGAGCACAGGAAAGACTGCACGTAGTGCTGAGGTGCTGTACCGGGCGTCCCCATGTGGGGATGCACTGTGCACAGAGGAGAAATGGAGGAGCCGCTAGGAAGGAGTCCTAGGGAACGATCTTCATCTCTATGAAAATGTATCAAGTTTCTGTGACCTGGGAAGACAAGACGTGACAAAAAGGGGGTAATGTATATCTCCATATACTGGGACTTTAAATGAAGCACACAAGGAAAGGGGATAGTGCGCCACCATCCCTAATCTAAATTCAAAAAATAATAAAAGAGTATGGGACATCTAAACGAGGCAGGTTCAGATGCTCAGACACCACGTAAGAGTAACAATTTATTATACATGAATGTCATGAATTGCGTAATGTTGTATATGACAAAATATTTGCTCAATGCATATGCAGACATCTTGAAAAATACATAGCATACATATAAACAGGATGTACGGCATGATTACCATAACAGGGGAACAACTGTACATATTTCATAGGTATAATGTGATAGACCTGGTAATATAAGTTAAATTCATAAAAATATTGATGGTAGTGTGAGGGGTTACATCCTCAAAAGCTTAACGCGTTTCGTTGGTAAGCCAACGAAGAAGGAGGAGGTGCAGGTGCTGAATGTCTATAAGTAATAAAGGTGTTCTAAATCAAAAGCCCATTATATGGAACATATTATATGTAAAAAGGTTTATATAGAAAAAAGATGGTCAAGTCCACAAACTTACATCCCATTGGAATGCTGAACTCGAATGATCCTGGTATGCAGAAATCACCACATCAAGCCTCCCCTTGGGAGCTGAGGTGCAGAGGTCCGCCCAAAACAACAGGCCCACACTGAAAATCCCCCAGCCGGTGAACAAGAATAGTATATTAAGTATTGTGCCAGTAATGGCAAGTAAAATCTGTAAAATACATAAAAATTATTGTATATGGTAAACCCGACAGCACCGTCAAGCAGAAAGGAGATTAGAATACATAGAAGAAAGAAGGTGAAAAAGAGTGACATAAAAGATAGGGCGTAGGTAAAAATACACCTACTAAATAGTGTGCAAAGAAGAAATTAAGATTGAATGTAATCGGAGACAGTGAAAATTGTGAAAAAATATATAAACGTAACCAGGAAAAAAGTGAACAAGTAGCATTTAGAGAATCGTGAAGAGAGATACGCCTGTTAGGTGTTATTTATAGGAAGTCAATATAAGTGTTAAGTGAAAAGAGTGGAGTGGTAAAGTATAAACAGACCGTGACATATGGGATTACCCTTTTATGGCAGGTACCAAGTATTGGTGTGAAGTGAAGCAGGCAGTGTAAAACGGTCATCTGGTCAACTGTGAGTGGGGGCGCCCAGGTGGGCCCGTCAAACAGGTCTGATACGCACCAACGTCATGCAGGCGTGATGACGGGCGGGAAGCATCTGCCTGCCAATGGAGCCAAATTATTCCCGCCAGCACATCCACTAGATGGAAAAATGCTGTGATAACCATGCTGCGCCCAAAGAGGATGTCACTTGTGCGGTGTAAGCATGGCGTCGATGCGCACGAGGCTATCCGCCCCCATGAAACCTGTCAAAACCGAAGGTTTGCAGGGGACGGCGTCTGATGGAAATCGCAGCTCCCGGGGAAAGAAAGATAGAAGGCAACCAGAACAAAGCAGGCACAACTAACAACATCCACTAGGGATGAAAGAACACCTTTGTGCTTGACAGTGCTGCCGGGTTTACCATATAAAATACTTTTTATGTATTTTACAGATTTTGCTTGCCATTACTGTCACAATACTTAATATACTATACTTGTTCACTGGCTGGGGGCTTTTCAGTGTGGGCCTGTTGTTCTGGGCGGACCTTTGCACCACAGCTTGATGTGGTGACCCCTGCATACTAGGATTATTCGAGTTCAGCATTCCAATGGGATGTAAGTTTGTGGACTTGACCATCTCTTTTTTCTATATAAACCTTTTTACATATAATATTTTCCATATCATGGGCTTTTGCTTTAGAACACTTTTTATTACTTACCGACATTCAGCATCTGCTCCTGATGAGTCGGCTTGCAGACGAAACGCTCCAAGATTTTGAGGATGTAACCCCTCACACTTCCATCAATATTTTTATGAATTTAACTTATATTACCAGGTCTATCCCATTATACTTGTAGCGGCGGACTCCTGAAGAGAACGCACTATGTGCTTTCAAAGTTAAACTTTACCCAAACTACAGTTTGGTTTGGGTCTATTTGCCTAAATTAGACTTCTGTGTCAGTCTGACTGGCCTGTGAGATGTTCAGCCTGGCCACGGGGGGCACTGTCTCTTGTGGCAGGCGTGGAACTATGGTCTGGTCAGGTGCTTAAGTTACTTTCTTTCTGAGCCAGATCAGTGGGAGTGGCCCTCTCGCTGTGCCCTCTGGGAGAGGGTATTTAAGATACGGACGTCACGTGGTTCGGGGGTTCCGGTCCAGTATGATGTGCTGACTTCTTGGTCCTGGTCCTCCTGACCAGCCCCCAGGAAGGCTATGGCCTGGGGTGTGGCTGGCTGGCCCAAGGCAAGGAAACTAAAGGAGGATTCTGAGGTGGTTGAGTGCTGTCTCTGGTTCGGGAGAGACCCATTGTACTTCAAGCATTCCAGGGGAGGACTCTTTAGAAAAACACCACGTACGTACGGGTTGGTTTTCTTAACAAGAGCCTGGAAAGGCTGAAGTTACAGAAAGAATCCGGTCTTGTGGATATCGCCAAGCAGGCTGAAAGATCTAGGTATCCTACAAGTGTTCTACAGGTTAGTTTCCCTACGTGTTCTGCAACAACGTCTGTGACAAAGACTTTGTTCCTGAGTAAAGACCTTGTTGGCTGCTAGGCCTTGTGAGGGAGGAACTGTCCAACCTGAGTGCTAATCCAGCTGTGAATGGCTATTCTCTGGATGCAGTCAAAGTAAGCAAGTTCTTTAACGTTTATGGACTTTGACATTGAGAGTACCTGAACTTCCTTTTCCAACCCTCTGATCCCAAGTTGAAAGACTGTTCAATGGTTTACGTTTGTAAATAAAATCCATTCAAGTGGATCTATTGTCAGTCTCAAGCTACTGGGTCATCTACCACGGGACATCCCTTAGACGTGCAACAAGGAGAGCGGAAGGTAACGGTAAGCCCAAAAATAACCAGCAGCTTCTTCGGGGGTTAGTGCTACATAGGTATGTAAAATATGTACAATTGTTCCCCTCTTATGGTAATCATGTCTTACATCCTGTTTTTATGTATGCTATGTATTTTCCAAGATGTCTGTATATGCATTGAGCAAATATTTTGTCATATTCAACGTTACGCAATTTGACATTCATGTATAATAAATCCTTACTCTTACGTTGTGTCTGAGCCTGCCTCATTTAAAGTCCCATACTCTTTTTTTTATTATTTTTTTGAATGGGGAACACAAGACTTGCATGCTGTAGAAGATCAAGTAGAATAAGTAGCAGTAAAGTGGTGGAAGTAGATTGGCGTTCTGCGACCGAGGAACACAGGACTTTGATCCAAAGGAGAAGGTCAGTGTAACATAAAGAAGCAGAAGCAGGAGAGAGTAGTGTAGCATGATGTGTGGCCGGGGAGCACAGCATGAACAGAAGTGGAGAGGAACATCCAAAGACTGAATGACTGTTAAATTCATGGAAGCTGGAGGGAGCAGCTGTGTGTAGCTCTGACTCTTAAATTCATGGAGATGGCATCATTCTAGTCTAGAAGGGAATTATTCAGAGTGATTCTTCTTGTCTTAACTGGAAGCAGTGAGTAGTAAACCTTCAGTCAGATATGCCAAGTAACAGAAAAAGCAATAGTCTGCAGTGAGGATTCTACAGGGAATTCTATTTACTAGGCCAAGGCCATGGATGATACCCTTTCAAAATGAAGTTTCTATGGGTATCTCATATCTCCCTTGTTTCATCCAAGTTATTTCCCATCAATAAAGTGAAAGAAAACCAAATCATTGACTGTTTAATGTCTTTACATGGAGGTCGGCAGCAGGGTGATTGGTGGATTACTATAACCAACTCAGCAGCCCTTACGGAGGGGTACCGCTACATTAGCATCATTAGTCATCCACTGCCTTTCCACCTACTAATTACTTGGCATCATATATTATCATCTGTCCCATCATATCTATGATTCCTGGAATCATTTGCCCCATCACCTTTGAGATATTTGACATAATCTGTTCCATCAGCTTTGAGATATTTGACATCATCTGTCTCACCACCTTTGGGATACTTGTCATTATTTGTTTTGCTGGCTAGAAAGTATACTGCAGTAAAGTAATATGTTCTGTCATTAGCATGTCTGCTTTTTTCTGGGAAGTGGTGGAGCAATGTGCTACAAATGGTAATCATAGATTCCAAGATCAAATGCAATGATAGATATGTTGGTAGCTATTTTTTCTTTATACCAGTGGGGACACTTAACTGCAGTTGACTATAGAAAGACTGGGGCCCTATCATAAAGTGGGGGCCCTGAGTCAAATGTAGAAAACCCTATTAACATCATTCTATCAGAGACAAGACTTGATTCCACTTGGTTTTTGTCAGGAACACATTTTTCTCACTTCACACTAGCTGCTAATTAACTCCATATTCCAACATTAGTTTGGTCAAAATACTGTATACATAATTCAGTGCAATATTAGTTTGGTCAAAACACTACACACCTAATTCAGTCAAAGACGTATTGTCTCCGATTTTCAAGCCCTAACGACAAATGGCTAAATTCTGAAACATGGTGGCTCTGTGACAAAGTCTTTTAGTCTGATTTTATATTGAAATAAATTTATATCTGGACAAATAAACTCCAGTGTGGTGCTTCAGTCTTAGACACAGTTAGTTACAAAACAAGGAAACTGGTAATTCTTCGTGGTGCAGAAACTGCCAGCCCAAAATCCATATTCCCTGTCTAAATACCACTACAACGCCTTAACTAATAAGATAATACTAGAGTTCTAGAGCTAGCTTTCCATTTATCTTGCAGATGTTCTAAAACTTCCTTTACTAGGGTGACAATACTGTTCTTCAATAGATACAGTTTAGTGAGTGAATGTTGTGTGCCTAGGACAGGAAGAGTATTACTGGCAGGATCATAAAGGGAAAATAAAAGAGAATGAGAAAACAAGTCATCAACTTGTAGACAGGTGTAGTTCAACCTCCATCAACCTCCCTGCACAGGTGGCACTGTTACAGCAGCTGTTATGCAGAGAGGATAGAGGAAAAGAAGAATTTTTGTTTCTCTGAAGTCTTCGTAGGCTTCATCGGGGGGGGGGGGGGGGTATATATCCAGATGAATGCTGCTGGGCTGGATGACCTCTGAGGCCATCTTTATTGAGAGTAGTGCTAATAAATAACACTATCTCACTGCAGTTAGCAAGTATTTGTGCAGTGGCTGGGTCAGAGAAAGGAATCCGCTGGTGAGGGGCAGTGGCGCTAGCATATTGAAAGGTTCCAGTAGAGGAGGGAAAAAGTAGGGACCTAGCCTGAGCTGCTACCTTTGACATCCTATCTTTTGCCTCCTGGGTGCCTTTGTTGCCACACTGCCTACCAGTCACCTTCTTCATCAGGTATTATTAACTTGCTAACATCTCTTCTACAGTATCAAGACTGTGTTCTATTAGTTCTTCTGTAAGGTACTGCACTACTGTTTTTGGCCGTGATATTCCAGTCCTGTTGCCACCTTGTTGGAACTTTGAGTTAATACATTACGCAAGAAAAATCCCCCAATATAATGGGATTATAGCAACCCAAAGAAAAAAAAAGTAAAATCACGTATAAACAAAAATATATATAACAAATATAACAAATTTGTTATATTTTTTACATTTATTTCTGCTTTATACATGCTTTTTTCTTTGGGCCGCTATAATCCCATTATATGTATTGGGGGATTTTTCTTTCGTATTTCTATTAGGGATGATGGCCCATGCCCTTACAACCATACCTCCTCACCTCTATGTGAGTTAATACATTGTGCTGAATTCCTTGACCTCCATGTGCTTTTACTCCCCTTGGGTACCAAACAGCTGGCCTCTCTTACAAACTGGGGTATATAGCATTTTTATACCTGAGTTTATATACACTTTAATATTCTCTGTCTGCCAGTCAGATATACAGTACATTTCCACTGGGTGATAGGCAGGTAAACGTATACTTTTTAAAATAAGGTCACATTGTTTAAAAGTTAATAGTTTACTAGAACATTATGTTCTAGCCAGCACGGAGACGCAATATATTGTTTTTACAGTCAGGCTGACCTACAGAAATGCTGACAAAGCTATATATAGTTCCCTATGTTCTGTTCTTATATTTCTCACTAACTAGTTTCAACGTGATCAACCTGTTAACCCTTTCAATGTCATTGATGTGTAGATGCCCAGACTATATTGAGCTGTGTTAATATTTGTTACCTGGACAGTAAAGCCATACTAACAGTTTGCACAAAAAAAAAACTGATAGGTCCAGTTGGAGTCACTGTACTAACTGAAGCACCCTGATGTTTTGGCAGGGTTGCTATCAAATTTAGTTGTCAGGTGATAGTTGCTTGGCCAATTGATAAGAGATCAATTAATTTCCCCCTAATTCTGGAATTGCTGCACTTTTCTTTTCTGTCGCTAGGTGGTGTTGTAGCTGGTGACATTAGGTAAGACAAGGGCATAGCAAGGACAGATTAGGAATGAATAGGGTGTCTCAGCCAATGGGCAGGGATTTTCTTGGGTCCCTTGGCCTTCTGGTAGAGCCTATCTATTTATTTAGGTGGAGTCAGGTGATCGGGGTTCTGTGCCACCTGGACGGCTCTCTGGGTGGACGTGTGCTGTATTGCCCCAGGCTATTAGGCAAGAAACCTAAGGCCTATCCTGGGGACATCTGGATGCTAAGCTGGCTGAGAGCCTATCCAGAAGTAGCGTGGGGTTGGGACTGTGGGCTTGTAGTCCAACCAAAAGTACTGACTGGGAAACCAGTTGCGGTTGGAGGTAGAGGGGAAGCTGTTGCCACTAAGGGGCCATCTACCTTGCTACTGGAGACCACTGTGAGTAAACTGAGGCCAGTATCAGTGCAGACTTCTCACCAGCCGGGGATGGTTAAAAAGTGGGATAACTTCAGCAGGTGCCAAGTTAGGGACCCAGCTGGACAGCAGAGATGATGCTTGTGGAGCATCAGTGAGGGCCAAGCCAGGGACCTAGCGTGTCAACAGGGGGTGACATTTGAATAGTATCTGAGTGCCAAGCCAGGGACCCAGCAGGGAAGCGGGGGTGAAGCTTGAGGAAGATACTGAGTGCTAACAGTGGAAGCACTCAGGGGATCCAGTGGCTAGTGGATCTGAAGTCTAGTGAGAGAGACTGGGAGCTCGTTGAGTGAAGACCCACAGTGAGTGATAGTGGGATATGCTAAGGACTGTTCGTGTTGCACATAGTTTACATCAATTGCCGTTAGTAACCGCTACAAGATTGTTGCCATAGGAGACAGCGATCCTACCTATACAGAAGTGGTGTCCAGCTGAAGGCCTTCACCTCTATAGCTGTCTGCCTATAGAAGTCTCGGAGTCTGCCAATTATCTTTGCCTCTATCTAATGGTGTCCTGGCCCTAACCCTCTCTCCCACAGTTCTGTTTAAGAGACAATAAATCTCTTTGCATTAAAAAAGTGTCTGGCGCTCACCTGTTCATCTTGCATTACACCGACCATGCCTTGTAACCCACTCTACACAGAAGGATGTCGGCTGTCCCTGACTCTGGAGGTTATCATTAGGCCTCATGGGGCTCAGGACTTTGCTGAACTAACCTTGTGTGGTTATGTAGCAATCTCCCCCGCTGAGCTGTTGTGTTCTGACAAGGGGACACCCCCCCCCGCCAGAATACTCCGATAGACGCTCTCTGCCATTGGCTGAGAGCGCTGATCGAGAGTCGGCTCCTGGTTTTCCAGCATGCATGGCCCGCTTCTGTCAGACAGACCGACATACACACGGGCTGAATGTCGGCTGTTTTTTTTGAACCGCCCGTTGTCTTCTGACATTCAGCCCATGTTCAACCAGCTCAACACTATGACTAATTTTCTTACCAAAATCATTTACATTTTTATAACGGTCGAAAGGCCTGACTAGTAAACTGCACTTAGCACTGTTATTGCAAGAACACTTACTATCGAATTTGCTTTTTTTGACTCATGGAGATGGCAGGTGCATGTTTTTTGGTGCCTGATTTGATGTCAGAGAGAGGATCAGTGGCCTTTTGGTCTTTTTCCTCTCCACTTTGGAGATTTCTCTCTCTGGGAGAGCCCTCACCAAGTATTTTAACAATTCCCTAAGGAGCAAAGTCCACCTGGTTTTGGACTAGAGAATAATAAAAAAAAATAATAGAGATGTTTGCTCTGTTAAGATCCTTGCACCCCAGGGAAGGTTTAGGTATTCAGGGTCCATTACTCCTACCTTTGTGTACATTTTCCTGTGCATTTTTGATTTCACATTTCACTTTTTTTGTTCACAGGTTTTTCACAAACACAGAACCACAAAGCAAGAAGATAAGTTCACAATAAGTGGCATTTTGATATTGACACTGTTTATGTGCAGGTTTCTATTTATTATTTTATGGTTTATTTACAGCTGCAAGGGAAATTGGGTTGTAGAGTGACATTTATAATATTGCATCTCAGCCATGAATAACTACCTAGTTTAACCAGCCAACTTGCCTTAAAACTCATCTAGAGAAGTGCCCAGATGGTCCTTGGGGAGGGTGTAGAATAATTATATTAATTTGGTGTTTTAACCAAGATCTGTATTTATGCCGTCTGAGTTCCCTTTTAGCTTTGAATTTGAAAAAGCTAACTCAGCTCAGCATAAGACGAATCTTGAAATAGCTAGGTTGCGTGAATGTCCTTTTTGTACCAGTTGTTTTCCATGTCCAGAGTTTATGACTGAGAGTCTATTCACACAGGGGCAACAAGACTTCTAGCGAGACTTTGGGAGGCAACTTGGACACAACTTGAGTATGAATCACAGCATGACTTGAGGAAACTTACAAGTTGCCTCCAAGACAAGGGACTTTGCCAGTGGCCAATCACATTATAATCAGCTCTGTGGGAGGGAGGGGTTTGCCTAGAAAACTATTTTTACTTCCTGGAAAGTTGGGATCAGACTTGGAGGCAACTTCCATTGAAATGAATACGTACAAGTTGTCTATAAGTCGGATTTAAGTAGTACAGGAACCTTTTCTGAAGTCGGAGCGACTTAAGTAGTGTACATTAAGACGGCTCTCATTCACTTACATTGATTTTTATCATGTTGCGTAACTTGAAGCAACTTGGGACTACTTCAAGTCAGATCCAAAGTTGCCCCTGTGTGAATAGACTCTGAAGGCCAGTAGGTCAGTGGTTTGCCCAGATAAGAATACACATAGCGTATTTGTCATAGTCAACAGAATCCGTAACTTATAGAATATATCCATTACAAGAATTGGGCCATTTAGAAAGGTCATACACCTTGAGTTTTCTATAGGAAACTGTTGTATGTTGCCATCAATCAAAGAAGTTTAAACGACTTGTCAGCTATTAGCAAAGTGAATATTTAGAATAATCACGAATATGATCATTTAATCTTTAGTCCAAGCTATATTTGGTTATGGCTGGACTTTGCTGACTGGTAGTTTTGAAATAGTATAAAGAACAATGTGATACTAGGCTAGATACATTACATTTGTCCTTCACTCACACACAAAAGGACTTCACTTCTTTTACACACACACAAAGGAGACATTTACATTTCACACTGAAGAAGACATTTTGCTTACATTAGGCCTATATGCAGCCTACCTTACAAACAGCTGCTATTGCAGACACCTCTCTGACAATAGAGATACACAAAGCTGAATCTTCTCTTGTACTTACTTTTTAAGCTTTATACCTTTTTTTGTTTTATTATATCAAGCTGTATGAAGTTTTTAACTTGGTATGTATTTTCAAGTTGATGCCAAGTGTGACTGAATAAACTGACACTTTGTTTTAAGACAACCTGGCTATTGAACTTTTGAACAAAATGCCTACTAAGACACTGTTGACATAACACATGTCTGTGAGAATAGATTATATTCTCAACATTTTACAGAGGATAAAGCCTCGGAAGGTCATGTCTTCAGTCACTCTATGGGGAAGCCCCATGGGGAAATGTCTATATATCTAATTAACTCATGTATGACGGCATTGGTATATGGCATTTGGAAGCGATCAGCCATGCTGAGCAGTCCGTCCAGAAGACAGACTGACTATCCTTGTCCTGATGGGAAAATAAAAGAAAATGTGTTCTTACCAATTGCCAGAGGAGGCACTGTTTTTTTATTTTTTTATTTATTTTTTTTCTTAGCCCATGGCGTGCAAACACACCCTAAAAACTTCCACCCGGTGCATAAAAAAAATGCACACACATAAAGAGTGAAACACTAAAAAGTTCAGACGGGTGCCTGATGTCCTCCAAAAGAAGGACCATACCCTGATCCCCCGGGGCGTTAGGCTCCAGACGGGGACTGAGGTACCAGACTCAACAAGTGGGCCCCGGACAAAACCGGAAGCCCTCCTTTCCCCGGGAGGACTGCCGAAACAGAACCTCCTAGGTACTTGGTACTGTGGGGGCTTC
Organism: Lithobates pipiens; assembly: GCF_037356315.1. NCBI lineage: Eukaryota > Metazoa > Chordata > Amphibia > Anura > Ranidae > Lithobates > Lithobates pipiens. Next base: position 562,831,733 of record NW_027507758.1, on the reverse strand, counting down.
CCCGAAGGTAGGCCCCCCCTCATGGAGATTGGACCAAGCCATAAGGCCTATGTCCGCTCTCCCAGAGACTTTCAGGATTGGTCCGAGGACCGACACCCTACTCATCAAACGTGCAGTGACAAACTGTGACAAGACACACACAAATAAAATAAATAAAAAGTGAGGAAGGGATAGTGAAGAGGAGAGTGAAAAGTGGCCATTGTGCAATACAATGGCCGGCCCTCCGGCCAGGAATCAAAAATTCCTCTGGTCCTAGCCAAAAGGCCGGGCCCTAGAGGCAGGTGTAAAAAAAGCTGTGCTGCTCCTAATGGGGAGGGCTATGCAAATCCTCTGACGTGATGGTATCTGGATGGTCTGTTTCAGCAAGGGCCACGTTGGTGCTTTTAGGTCATAGAGGCTAATAAATGTTCGAGTCTGAGCAGGACAAAAAGGACTCATGATGATGATGAGTGCTGCACTGAGGAACCCCCATACCCCAGGTAAGGACATAGCCACCTACCTCCAGAGGTTCTGCACCATGGTGAAGGACCCTGTCCGAATCCTTCGATGCCAACGGCTTCTGGATAGGTAAGTGGTCTGTGCTCTGCAAGTTTAGGAAGGACCCAACACCATAGAAAAGAAAAATAGCTAAGGTCCAGTTCCAGTTTTTAGTCACTAGATGGCATCCAATACTAGTGAATACATTGTCCATAGATTTAGATTGTATTTCACATTTATTGCATTAATACACCATTATATCCCCGCTACATGTAATTGTGTTGTCCCCCCTATACATTGTAAAGCGCTGCGTAAACTGTTGGCGCTACACAAATCGTGTATAATAATAATAATAATGTAATGTATCGCTTCTCGGCCTTTTGGCTAAGATCAAGTGTAGTATCGACTATAGCCCTTAGGGGTGTCTCTGCTTCACAGCTAGGACGTTGAGAACCACTTGTATCTATCCAAGCCATTAGGTCCTTGTGGGGTACCCTCTGCTCGGCCTTGTAGGATCGTTGATTAAATTCAGCTTCACCTACTTGCTGCTATTGGGCCAGAGGCTTAGCCCCCACAAGGAACGAGATTGCGGTCTTCCCTCCTCCCCCCCTCCGCATTACTACCTTCGGGCAGTAGATGCAAGAGCCTTTATAAAGGCTTCAGAGCGAAGACGTCGAGGAATCCAGAAGGAAGCCGCCGAAAGAACACCTGAAGCGACTTCTCTCTCTCCAAGACGATGGGGAAGAACGAGAGAAAGACCAGCAAGAAAAACCCCGCTCCAGCCACCTCCACCAAGGTCCCCGGGGATGTTGCTGCTTCAACCTCCACCTCTACCCCGGCCAGCACCAACCAGCCGGGACCAGCCAAGCCTTCCCCCCCCTGCAGACGGGCTCCCTACCTTGGAGTCCTGGATGAAGCAGACGGTCGTGCTGCAACTGAAGGAGGTGGACGGAAGGGTCCCCGACATGACCCCGGAGATCTTCGGCAAGAAGATGATCCTGGAGCAGGGGTTCAGCAAAGCGGAAACGCTTTCGGTGCAGGCCTTCACAAGAGGTATATTTTTAATAACTTTTGTGTCTTTCCAGGCCTGCAGAAGATACTGGGATATGGTCAAGGCGAGTGGTCCTGAATCCCCCTTTCGTAAGTTCGCTGCGAACTGCCCCATAACACGGGACGAGAAGTGGGTGACGGTGGCCATGAGGAACCCCCATACCTCAGGTAAGGATATAGCCACTTACCTCCAGAGGTTCTGCACCGTGGTGAAGGACCCCGTCCGAATCCTCGATGCCAACGGCTTCTGGATAGGTAAGTGGTCAGTACTCTGCAAGTTCAGGAAGGACCCTTCGGGGGACATCCTGCACCTGCAGCCGTGCTTCTCCCTGGGCAACTCCGCAGGCATCCTTTTCTACCCCGGTATACCCTTCACCTGCAACAGGTGTAGCAACACCGGACACATGGGGAAGGACTGCAAAGAACCTGCTTGCAGGTTCTGTAGGGTTGCAGGCCACGAGACCAAGGATTGTCCGAGGTCCAAAGCCTGCAACCTCTGCGGAGCGGCTGAGCACGTGTTTAAACACTGCCCCCAGCGGTCCCGGTCCTATGCTGGCGTCCTGATCCAGGGCAAACCATCCTCCAGCACCGGGAAGAAGCAGCCGGAAAAAGAACCACGGACGAAGACTGGTAAGTCCACCCCCACCCCTACCCCCACCCCTGTCCAGGCCCCAGCCCAGACCCCTGCCCCAGCCCCTGCCTCCAGCACACCCCCACCCACCTCCTCTGTGCTGGAGGAGACCCCCCCACCCTCCCCTCACCCACCCCGGACCTGTCCTCCCTGGAGGACTTCCCCACCCTCCCCTCCACCCCCACCAGTGGACTTTCAGGAAGCCGGAAACGGAAGCCTAGGAGTCCAACAGCAGAGGAACCCGCTTCCTCCACTAAAAGGCCCACTGGCAACCATCGCGAAAGCGAGGGACCAGAGCCAATAGTGGAGGACCTCGAGTCAGCGGGGGAGGAAGATGAGGACGTGGGGGGGAGGTGGAGGTCAAGGTCGTCCCTGAGCCTGACCTCCCCTCCGACCTCCACGTCGTCATCACCAAGACAATGATGGATGCTGTCCTGGAGGAGCTCGGCCTGTCCGAGAACACAGGACAAGCAGAAGAGGCAGCGGAAGACCCCCCACCGGGGAGGTAAGTTCGGTCCCTTGCCGACTAGACCTCATACCCCTTTTTCATTATGGCAGAGATCTCAATCTTTTCCATTAATGTGAGGAGCATCAAGGATACATCTAGAAGGCAAGCGGCACTGACATTCCTAGCCACTCAGCAGAGTGATGTCTACATGCTCCAGGAGTGCGCACTCCCTCCTCTGAGGAGGTACACCCATCTGACCTCCCAGTGGACCCTCGGTCCCTCCTACTGGTCCGGGGGTGGCGATTGTAAGTCTGCAGGTGTAGCCATTCTTGTCAGGGGTGGGCGCTTCGCGGTTGACTCCATCCATGAGCCAGTCTGTGGCCGTCTTCTGGTCATAGACAGCTCGTGGGTGGCAGAGCCAATTAGGCTCATCAACGTGTACGCCCCCCCAGATAAGAATGAGCGGCTGGAACTTTTCCAGACCCTGCGGACCCAACTCGTCACCACCAGGGCAGTAGTAATCGGCGGTGATTTTAACTGTCCGATAGAGGAGGATGGGCGCAGCTCCAGCATGTACGCAAAACTTGATGCTACATCCAGGCTGCTCAAGGAGATGATCTCGGAGGCTTCCCTGCAGGACGCCGTGGGATCCATAGGGAGAGGTACCGTGAACTACTCATGGTGCCATCCCGATGGATCAGTGCGTTCCAGGATCGACTTCGTGCTCACTTCAAGAGCAGTCAAGCATCGCGATTTCTCCATGATCCCCTGCTTTTTCTCTGACCACAGGGCTTTTCACTTTCGGGGTGACCTGGGCGAGGGCTTTGCCCGCGGACCAGGCTCCTGGAAGCTGAATAGTACCCTGCTGGAAAATGAGGAACTGATGGGGGAACTCCGGGAGGCCTATGCCACCTGGGCGGAGGAAAAGCGATTCTTCGGAAGGGTAAGTGACTGGTGGGAGTTTGTGAAGGTCAAGCTGCGCAGCTTCTTTCAGGCAAGGGGACGACAGCAAGTGTGTGCCAGGAAGAAGGAACTCAGGAGACTGCAACGTCAGTTGCAGTCCCTGCAGGACCTTCATCACTGTGGCTGGGACGTTAGGCAGGACCTGGAGGACACCAAGAAGAGCCTGAAAGGGCACTTTGAGGAAGAATCCAGGCACATTGTCTTCCGTGCCAAGGTGGAGAACCTTGAGAAAGGTGAGAAGTGTAACTCTTTCTTTTTCAGGAAACTCCACTCAGGACACACACCCTTGTCTGAGCTGCGTGACGAGACCGGAACACTCCAGAAGGGAAAGGATGCTGTGATGCAAGTGGTCAGCGACTACTACACCAACCTCTACTCCCCGAAAACAACAGATACACAGGCAGCCGACAGGTTCCTGTCAGGTATCTCTAACCCAATTGATCCTGCAGGTTCGTCGGACGTCAACGCCCCCTTGGTGTTGGAGGAGCTGCACTCTGCCGTTAATCCTTTAGGCAAGGCAGGACCCCGGGCTGCGATGGTCTCCCAGTTGAACTTTATGTAACGCTGTGGGATCTCGTAGGCCCGGACCTGCTCGAGCTGTACGAGGAGATGGTGGTGGAGGGCAGAATGCCTCCGACCCTAAGGGAGGGGATGATCACGATTTTGTATAAGCGCAAGGGGGAGAGATCGGACCTGAAAAACTGGCGTCCGATCTCTCTTCTGAACGTGGACTACAAAATCCTCGCCAAGGTTCTGGCCAACAGGCTGAAATCTGTCATCGGACAGATCATCCACCTGGATCAGACTTGTGGCATTCCTGGTCGCAGGATTGCGGACAGCCTTGCGCTTGTCCGGGACACGGTCCAGTACATTCATGGCCGCCGTGTGCACGCGGCCCTGGTCAGTCTTGACCAGGAGAAGGCCTTTGACCGTGTCTCCCATGAGTTTATGTGCAGCACTCTGCGCAGGTTTGGTCTTGGGGAGATGTTTTGTTCGTATGTAAATGTTATGTATAATGATATTTGTAGTGTGGTGTTGGTGAACGGTTGGAAAACTGACCCCTTTCCAGTATTGTCTGGGGTCAGACAAGGCTGCCCTCTCTCACCTCTGCTTTTTGTCTGTTGTATAGAGCTCTTCGCCCGAAGCATCAGACGGAACCCAGAGATCAGAGGGATCACCGCACCAGGACCGGACAGACGGGAGGTCAAGTGCTCGCTCTACATGGACGATATGACGGTGTTCTGTGCCGATCGGAGCTCCATCGACACACTCGCCCAGACGTGTGAGGACTTCGGCCAAGCTTCAGGGGCAAAGGTCAACTGCGGGAAGTCGGAAGTCATGCTCTTCGGAAAGTGGTTCCTGCCTTCTTCTGCACCCATGCCCTTCAGCGTCAAAGCAGACTTCATCAAAATCCTTGGGGTCTGGTTTGGAGCAGAGGGCACAGCCCTGAAGTCCTGGGAAGAAAGACTGACAAAGATGCGACAGAAGTTTGGACTTTGGAGCCTCCGAGAACTCACCATCAAAGGTAAAACACTGGTACTCCGCAGCGAGATTCTCCCTGTGTTGCAGTACCTCGCCCAGGCCTGGCCCCCCCGGGTTAACACCTGCAAGGCCATCACCAGGGCAGTGTTTCACTTCATCTGGAGCTCCAAAATGGACAGAGTAAAGCGGGTGGTTATGTTCAAGGAACCCCTCAAGGGCGGTAAGGGCGTGCCCGACATCGCCACCCTACTGAGGGTCTTCTTTGCCTGTAACTGCATCCGCAGAACTTTGGTGGACAGAACTGTAGACTCTGGTGGTAACTCCATGTCCTGTTTTTTCCTCCTGCCTCTCTGGAGGTCCCTTGGATGGGACAAATGGGACAGCTCCATCCCCTACAACTGGGACACTCCTTGGTATTACTTGGACACTTTCAAGTTTATTAAGGAGCTGGGCCTACATGGAGTGAAGCCCGACTTGTGGAAGCCAAAAACTATCCACAAGTTGATCAGAGCATCGGACATTGTTGAGACTGTTCCAGGCCTCCCTTCAGCCACTTGTAAAGTGGTCTGGAGGAATGTTTCTTCAAAGAGACTCACCAACAGGCACAAAGATCTGGCATGGATAGCAATCCAAGGGGGGTTGCCACTCAGGACATTCATGCATGCCAGAAACCTGTGCAGATACAGACACTGCCCCTTTTGCATCATCCAGGAGGAAACTGCTCTGCATGTTTTCTGGGAGTGTCCCTTTGCACAGGGCCTGTTGAGGGCTCTCGAACCTGATCTCAAAGACTTTGTTCCACAGACTGCTATAACACACTTTGGTGTGTTAAACGGACTCTTTTGTGGGACTCATTCACAAGAGGACATTGATAGTGCCTGGCGGGTGCTGTGTTGCTTTAAGGACGCTGTTTGGTGTGCCAGAAAGCGCCTCATCCACCAGAGAGAGAGGATGTCCATCCAGGACTGCCGCAGACTGACTCACAGTCTGCTCAGAGACTATCACCTGATGGACAACAAGGAGGAAGAGGAGGTCTGAAGACTTCCCCTTCCCCCCACCCCCCCACCACCATGTACCCTTTTTGGCAGTTCAATAAAGCTTCGGGCCTGTGAACTCTTTTTCCCCTCCCCTCCCCACCTTCTCCAACCCCCCCCATCACACCTGTTGCTCATTGAAATGTCATTTTGATTTTGACTTTGACTAAGACTGTATGACTTGACATGTATTTGGTAATGGTTTTTGGTAATGCTTTCAGGGTAATGCGGCGTCATGCATGATGTGATGTTTCGGGGTATTATTACTCTGCACAACACATCAGGCATCATACCGCAGGACAAATGTAATTTATTTGTATGCTTGGAACTGTATTGTTATGTAGTGTATTTTATGCGCTGCGTCGCAGTACAGTGTGGAATGTACCCTGTTAAAAGTATTTTGTTTTTTGTATATTTTCTTGCAAAATAAAGTATACATTTTCAATCAAAAAAAAGGACCCTTCGGGGGACATCCAGCACCTGCAGCCATGCCTCTCCCTGGGCAACTCTGCAGGAATCCTATTCTACCCCGGGATACCTTACACATGTAACAGATGTAGCCACACCGGAAATATGGGTAAGGATTGCACAGAGCTTGCTTGCAGGTTCTGTAGGGTCACAGGCTATGAGACCAAGGATTGTCCAAGGTCCAAAGCCTGCAACTTCTGCGGAGCGGCCAAGCATGTGTTTAAACACTGCCCCCAGAGGACCCGGTCCTACGCTGGAGCCCTGATCTAGGGAAAGCCATCCGCTAGCACCGGGAAGAAGCAGCCAGAAAAAGCAAAGGAACCTCGGAAGGCCACTGGTAAGTCCACTCCCACCACCCCTACCCCAGCCCCTGCCCAGGCCCCTGTCCAGACCCTTTCCCCTGCCTCTAGCACACCCCCATCCACCACCTCTGTGCCAGAGGATGACCCTCCCCAGCCCGCAAAGTTTTGGCCAACAGGCTGAAGTCTGTCATCGGACAGATCATCCACCCGGATCAGACTTGTGGCATTCCTGGTCGCAGGATTGTGGACAGCCTTGCGCTTGTCCGGGACACGGTCCAGTACATTCATGGCCTCCGTGTGCACGCGGCCCAGGTCAGTCTTGACCAGGAGAAGGCCTTTGACCGTGTCTCCCATGAGTTTATGTGCAGTGCTCTGTGCAGGTTTGGTCTTGGGGAAATGTTTTGTTCGTATGTAAATGTAATGTATAATGACATCTGTAGTGTGGTTTTGGTGAACGGTTGGAAAACTGACCCCTTTCCAGTGTTGTCTGGGGTCAGACAAGGCTGCCCTCTCTCACCTCTGCTTTTTATCTGTTGTATAGAGCTCTTCGACCGAAGCATCAGACGGAACCCAGAGATCAGAGGGATCACCGCACCAGGACCGGACAGACGGGAGGTCAAGTGCTCACTCTACATGAATGATGTGACGGTGTTCTGTACCGACCGGCGCTCCATCGACACACTCACCCAGACCTGTGAGGACTTCAGCCAAGCTTCAGGGGCAAAGGTCAACTGTGGGAAGTTGAAAGTCATGCTCTTCGGAAAGTGGCTCCTGCCTTCTTCTGCACCCATGCCCTTCAGCATCAAAGCAGACTTCATCAAAATTCTCGGGGTCTGGTTTGGAGCTGAGGGCGCAGCCCTGAAGTCCTGGGAAGAAAGACTGACTAAAATATGACAAAAGTTTGGACTTTGGAGCCTCCGAGAACTTACCGTTGAAGGTAAAACACTGGTACTCCGCAGCGAGATCCTCCCTGTGTTGCAGTACCTCGCCCAGGCCTGGCCCTCCCGGGTTAACACCTGCAAGGTCATCACCAGGGCAGTGTTTCACTTCATCTGGAGCTCCAAAATGGACAGAGTAAAGCGAGTGGTTATGTTCAAGGAACCCCTCAAGGGCGGTAAGGGCGTGCCTGACATTGCCACTCTACTGAGGGTGTTCTTTGCCTGTAACTGCATCCGCAGAACTTTGGTGGACGGAACTGTAGACTCTGGTGGTAACGCCATGTCCCGGTTTTTCCTCCTGCCTCTTTGGAGGTCCCTTGGATGGGACGAATGGGACAGCTCCATCCCCTACAACTGGGACACTCCTTGGTACTACTTGGACACTTTCAAGTTTATTAAGGAGCTGGGGCTACATGGAGTGAAGCCCAACTTGTGGAAGCCAAAAACTATCCACAAGTTGATTAGAGCATCGGACATTGTTGAGACTGTTCCAGGCCTCCCTTCAGCCACTTGTAAAGGGGTCTGGAGAAATGTTTCTTCAAAGAGACTCACCAACAGGCACAAAGATCTGGCATGGATGGCAATCCAAGGGGGGTTGCCACTCAGGACATTCATGCATGCCAGAAACCTGTGCAGATACAGACACTGCCCCTTTTGCATCATCCAGGAGGAAACTGCTTTGCATGTTTTCTGGGAGTGTCCCTTTGCACAGGGCCTGTTGAGGGCTTTGGAACCTGATCTCAAAGACTTTGTTCCACAGACTGCTATCACACATTTTGGTGTGTTGAACGGACTCTTTTGTGGAACTCATTCACAGGAGGACATTGATAGTGCCTGGCGGGTACTGTGCTGCTTTAAGGATGCTGTTTGGTGTGCTAGAAAGCGCCTCATCCACCAGAGGGAGAGGATGTATATCAAGGACTGTCGCAGACTGGTTTACAGTCTGCTCAGAGACTATCACTTGATGGACTTCAAGGAGGAAGAGGAGGTCTGAAGATTCCCCCTCCCCCCACTATGTATCCTTTGGCAGTTCAATAAAGCTTTGGGCCTGTGAACTCTTTTTTCCCCTCCCTACCCCACCTTCTCCACTCCCCCCCAATCACACCTGTTGCTCATTGAAATGCCATTTGACTATGACAGTATGACCTGATTTTTATGACATTTTTTTGTAATGCTTTCAGGGTAATGCGGGCGTCATGCATGATGTGATGTTTCAGGGTACCATTACTCTGCACAACACATCAGGCATCATACCGCAGGATGAATGTAATTTATTTGTATGCATGGAACTGTATTGTTGTGTAGTGTATTTATGTGCTGCGTCGCAGTACAGAGTGGAATGTACCCTGTTTTTTTTTTATATTCTTTATTTATACCACATAGTACATGTGGGGGGGCAATGAAACGGCAGAGACATCATATCTTACATCAATGTATCTTATATCCTATAGAACATGTTCCATTTTCCTCTTCACATTTATAGATTAAACCTAGTTATTCTGTCTTCACTTATATCTTTCAGTTTATGTATATTTAGTTCTTATCCACTCTGTCTATCTCTTTCCATCTCTATCTCTTATAATTCTTATCTTCTCCTGCTAGCAGTCCCCATCTATCTTAGACCTTCCTCTCCTTTTCTCTTTTTATACCCCTTAACCCGATTCCCAGTCTCTACAAGACAAACAAAAAGGAAAAAAGAATTCTTGAGTTCCATGATCTCCATGTTTCATCGTATTGATCCTTTCTATCTTGGGCTGAGAGAACTAAGTCCTCTATGGCTCCAACATTTCTCACTCTATTGAGCCACATTGCAATTGAAGGTGGCCTAGGATATTTCCATCTGAGTGCGATTCCTGCCTTAGCTGTATTGACTAGATGACATATTACCGATTTCTTATATGTTTGTAAAGGTATTTCTGTGCAATGGAGCAAGAAAAAGGCCGGGTCATCTGGGATCTGAAATGTTGTAAGTTTTTGGGAGATCCTTTGTACTTCTAGCCAGTATTGTCTTATCTTGGGGCATAGCCAAAATATATGCAACAGGGTCCCCTGTTCCTTATTACACCGGCAGCAGCGGTCAGAAGCCTCTGGAAAGAACTTACCGTATATACTCGAGTATAGGCCGACCCGAATATAAGCCGAGGCCCCCAATTTACCCCCAAAAAACTGGAAAAAATTATTGACTCGTGTATAAGCCGAGGGTGAGACATGCCTGTCCATCCCTGTGTGTCCGTCCATCCCTGTGGGTCCATCCATCCCTGTGTGTGTGTCCATCCATCCCTGTGTGTGTCCATGCATCCGTGTGTGTGTGTGTGTGTGTGTCCATGCATCCGTGTGTGTGTGTGTGTGTGTGTGTGTGTGTGTGTGTGTCCATGCATCCGTGTGTGTGTGTGTCCATCCATCCCTGTGTGTGTGTGTGTGTGTGTGTGTGTGTCCATGCATCCGTGTGTGTGTGTGTGTGTGTGTGTGTGTGTGTGTGTCCGTGCAGCCTACCTGTGTCCAGCCTGCCTGTGTCCGTCCAGCCTGTGTCCGTCCAGCCTGTGTCCGTCCAGCCTGTGTCCGTCCAGCCTGCGTCCGGTCCGTCCCGTCCCGGCCCGTCCCGTCCCGGCCCGGCCCGTCCCGGCCCGTCCCGGCCCGTCCCGAGCCGAGCCTCCGTCCTTCAGCTCTTCGTCGGCGGCCATTCTAGGATTCAAAAGCCGCGCCTCCGTCGGTGATAGGCGGAACACTCAATTTCCCACTGACTGCTGGGAAATTGAGTGTTCCGCCTATCGGATGTCCGTGATAGGTGGAACACTCAATTTCCCAGCAGTCAGTGGTCCGCCTATCACGGACGTCCGCTCATCATCATACTACGGACGAGGATGAGAGGATGTCCGTGATAGGCGGAACACAGACTGCTGGGAAATTCAGTGTTCCGCCTATCACCGACGGAGGCGCGGCCTTTGAATCCTAGAATGGCCGCTGTCTGTCTGCTCGACACGCTGATCGGGCAGACAGACAGCGATGACTCGAGTATAAGCCGAGGGGGGCACTTTCAGCCTCAAAAAAGAGGCTGAAAATCTCGGCTTATACTCGAGTATATACGGTACATACTTTTGACGGGGTATAATACCACTGCGTCAATATCTTATAATTCGATTCCTGAGTCCGCGAGCAGATCAATGAGTTCAATGCCAGATATATAATCTTCTGCCGTTGTGTGGGTGTAAAAGTCTTTCCTAAGTCCCTCTCCCATTTCTCAATTCCAGGCATCTTGAAATCTTCTGGGGGGGCACTCAACATTTCATATATCTTAGAGATTGTCCATGAAAGGGGTTCTTTCTCCTCAAAGTATGTTTCAAACTTTGTCAGTTGTCTTTGGTAGTTTGTCGCCGCTCCTAATGATTTAAAAAAATGGCGCAGCTGTAATGCCTGCCAGAAATTTATTTCATAGCGCCCTCCTCATTGCGTCGATGGCCATGTCTCTGAGTGTAAAAAATGTGATGCTTGAGTACAGCCCCTTTCTTTAAGTCCCTGAAATGCCCCTGGTTCTATTCCCAGTAAAAAAAACAGGGTTACCCAGAATGGGGAATAATGGTGAGTTTATTGTGGCGAATTGATGGTTTTGACTAATCTTAGCCCCTATCCACAGCGTTGGGCCTATAAGTGGGTGTCTTTTAAGAGATTATGATAGTGTTGTATAACACCAAATTGCCCTTCGTAGGGGTACTGGACTGCATTCTTGTTCTACTTCTGTCCATAATTTGAATTCTGTGTGTCTACACCAGTCTATCATTCTGCCAATATGTATTGCCTGATAGTATTTAAGCATGTCTGCTACTGCCAGGCCGCCCTATTGTTTAGGGATTCTCATGATGTTTCTACTAATCCTTGGTCGTTTATTCGCCCATATAAATTTGGTAAAAAGAGTATCTATCTGGTGAAAAAAAGTTGTTGGGATATCTATAGGTACGGCCTGGAATAGGTATAGCAATTTTGGCAGTATGTTGATTTTTATAATATTACATCTGGCAAACCACGTGTGCAGTCCCTATTTCCATTTGTCTAATAGTGCCCGAATTTCCTTAAGTAGTGGAGGGAAATTTACTGTAAAAGTATTTTCCAACCTAACTGGGATATATGTACCCAAATACTTAAGTGCTGCGTTCACCCATTTAAAGCCATAGTTAGGTTGTATAGTCTGTTGTATCCTTAAAGGCAGGGCTACCCCCTGATTTTGCCTCTGATTTTGTATAATTTATTTTTAAATTTGATATCTCTCCATATCTTTCAATTTCTTCCATAAGATTTGGAAGAGAGATGTGTGGTCTAGACAAGGAGAACAAAAGGTCGTCCGCATATGCTGATATTTTATAGTTGTACTCCCCTATTTGGAGTCCCTGAATGTCCGGGTTTTGTCGGATTTTGTTCAGGACTGGTTCCAATGAGAGGACAAACAATAGGGGTGAGAGAGGGCAGCCCTGGCGTGTTCCATTCAGAATTTTGAATGGTTCTAAGAGAACTCCATTTACCTTCACCAGGGCTTGTGGAGAAGCATCTATCCCAGTAATCCACCGTAACATACCCTCTCCCACCCCCATGTGTCTTAATACTGCGAACATAAATCTCCAGTTGACCCGATCGAATGCCTTTTCTGCGTCCGTACTTAAAAAGACACTCGGGGTTCTTGTTCGATTGGCAAAGTGTACCAGATGCAGTACTTTAATAACATTATCCCTTGCTTCACGCTAGGGGGTAAACCCTACTTGGTCCAGATGCACCAGCTGATGTAGTTGCGGTTGTAGCTGAGAAGCCAATATTTTAGTGAACAGTTTTAAATCCACGTTCAACAATGAAATCGGCCGGTAACTGCCGCACTCCGACGGATCCTTCCCTTCCTTCGGAATAATCAAATAATATTGTATTGTATATCCATCTGGACCTGGTGCCTTTCCTTTTTTGACTGATTTTATTGCTACACTTAATTCTTCAACAGTTATTGGGGCTTCTAAGCTATTACGGACCGGCGAGGGCAGTCTATGAAGACCTGCCGAGGATAGATATTCCTCCATTTTAGCCGTGGGAAAAGAAGGAGATGTCAAATTATAAAGGGCAGCATAATATTCTTTAAATCTCTGCACTATAGCTTTAGTTATTGTAATTAACTGTCCACTTCTTCCCTTTATATTGGGTACATAAATTGTCCTCCCCTTCTCCTTAAGCTTCCCTGCCAGCACTCTGCCACACTAGTCTCCTAGTTCATACATTACTCTCCTCCCTGCCTGTATTGCCGCTTTTGCCTTATAGCGGAGCAGGTCTGTCATCTGCCTCCTCAAGTATGCTAGGTCCTTCCCCAAAAGTGGTGTCTGTACTCTCTTATGTTGCAATTCAAGGATTTGAATTTCTTCTAATAGTTTTGTTATCTGCGCTTCTCGTGCTTTGTTCATTTGGGAGCCATGTTTAATTAAGACCTCCCGCATGACCACCTTGTGTGCCTCCCATATCATGTACCCTTTTTAAAGTATTTGTTTTTTGTATATTTTCTTGCAAAATAAAGTATACATTTTCAATCAAAAAAAAAACTGGTCTGGCCGAAGGGCTGGATCATTCCGGCCTTCTGGCTAGGATTGGTGTGGTCGCTGTTCCTGTCAGGGTTTGGTGGAGGAACTGTCATCCTGACCATGAGAGCAGGGTATTGCCATGCAAACTCACTGGACCATGATGGGGGCCTGGAAAGGATAGTATCAGTTGAGGCTGTGATTGGCGTCCATGGCTCTCCCTGAGAAAACTTAGAAGGGATCACTATCTGGCAGGGGTAGAGGGCCTGTTTTGGCTGAGGGTCGGGTCTGAAAAGAAACCCATGGTGTATGTGGCCCTGGAGTGGCAGGCCAGGGGTGCCATAAAAATCACTGTGAGTGATGATCATTCTGATTTATGGAACCACGGTCACTACACCATAAGCACACTTTTTTTTCCCCCCAACTGCCTCCTGGGCTGGGCCTTTTGGCTTGGACTGGAGGAATTTTTGATTCCTGGCCAGAGGGCCTGGTCATTGTAGCACTCAATGACTATCCTTCTCCCCAACTTTCTTTTAATTTAAGCCCTTTGTCAATTTTTGTATTTTTGTGTTTGTACACGATTTTGCACGTGTGACTGGTAGGGTGTAGGTCCTCGGGTCTGTCCTGAAAGACTTGGAAGGGGATGGACATGGCCTTCTGGCTTAGTTTTCTCTCTCTCATGGGGTCTCCCTTTGGGGGAGCCCCACCTAGTACTTGGGTGGGTCTGTTTCGGCAGACTCTCTAGAGAATGGGGTCTGTCTGATTTCGGCCAGATGGACCAAGTATAAGTACCCCAGTCCCTGTCTGGAGCCTAATACCCTCTGATTTTAGAGGGTTTGTGTACCCGTTGCACTTTTCACCCTCTTCTTTTTTTTTCTTACAAAATAAAGTTCATTGAATTGTCAAAAAAAATACATAAACATCAGCACCACATGTGAGCTAGGTTAACAGAAACTCAGCTAAGATTTGTTCATATCTAATACAGTAATTCATACATATGCCATTTATAAGTTCGGTTAAAAATGAAGAGGGAGACTGAGAAGTACACGCGACCGTCTTTTCCGTCAGAATAAACTCTGACGTTTTTTCCGACGGAGTTCCACTGAAACGGTCTTACCTACACACGATCACACCAAAGTCTGATCATCTAGAACGTGGTGACATACAACACATATGACGGGACTAGAAAAAGGAAGTTCAATAGCCAGTAGCCAATAGCTGCCCTTGCAATGTTTTTGGTCCGTCGGAAAGATGTAAAACATGTTCTATTTCTAGGTCTATCAGAATTTTCGAAAGAAAAAGTCTGATGAAGCCCACACATGATCGGAATATCTGATGAAATGATTCCGTTTGACCTTTTCTGCCGGCATATGGCAACGGGTTGAGAAAAAAAAACTGAGCCTGGATAAACTAAGCATGGTAAGGGTAAGGAACAACTTAACTGTGTACAGAATACAGATCGGTGTTCCTGGGGGGGGGGGGCTTAGCTAACGATCACTTCTGGCTCTACGAGTATGCAAAGGTTTTGGTCGGGCTGTTGAGAGAAGAGGAATGTGAGCCTGGGTATTGCGACCTAGCTTCAGAGGGCGATCGGTGTCTGCGATAGCGGACATCTTGGGTCTCCATCGGTTCGGGTCTGGAATGAGGCGTTTGAGACATGGGGGGCGAAATTCCACATACCACTCAGGGACCTCCGTGAGTGGGATCTCCAGCATCTCACAGAAATGTTAGAGGTCATCTGGGACTCTGAGGAGATTGGAGCAGCCATGAGTAGTAGCAGCAAGGCCGAAACGAAATTTCCAAAGATAGGTGATCCTTTTCCCGCAGAGAATTGCCAGCAGGGGTTTCAGTTCCCTCCTGCGCCGAAGTGTTATATTGGAAAGATCCTGGAATATGAAAATCTCCATGTCATTGTGAAGTAATGGTGCCAATACATGGGCTTTCCTCAGTGGCTCCTCTTTGAGGCGATAATTAGACATGTGCAAAAGTAAAAAATTCATTTAGTTTCGTTTCGTTTTAATTCGTTAATTCATTAATTTCGTTTAGTTATATCCGTTAACTTCCTTAAATTCGTTTTCGGATTTCGTTTAGTTTTCTACTGAATTCGAAAAATCGGACACATTCGAAAATATTTCTTCCGGATTCGAAATGATTTCAACATGATTCGACATTATTTCAACCACATTCGAAAATATTTTGTGACCCGACTTTAGGGCCATGTATCTCAGGGTCACTTGGTGCTAGAAACTTCAAATTTGGATATGTTGTAGTGCTAGTACCATTGTGTTTGCATACCCAATTTGGATATGTGGCCCCAAAATCGGGTCGCAAAATGTCATTCTCTGCTCTAATAACATTTTGCGACCCGAATTTGGGGCCACATATCTCTGGGTCACTTATAGCTAGAAACCCCAAATTTGGTATGCAAACACAATAATACTAGCACTATAACATAATTTGAAGTGTCTAGCACCAAGTCACCCCGTGATACATGGCCCTAAAGTCGGGTCACAAAATATTTTCGAATGCGGTTGAAATAATGTCGAATCATGTTGAAATCATTTCGAATGCAGTTGAAATAATGTCGAATCATGTTGAAATAATTTCGATTGCGGTTGAAATCATTTCGAATCATGTTGAATTAATTCGAATTCATTCGTTATATTTCTTTCGTATTCGTTGTAATTTGTTATTTTTTTATTCGGACATTTGGATGCATCCGAATGTCCGAAAGATGCAAAATTCGGCCGAATTTCGATTAGTTACGAAACGAATTGCACAAGCCTAGCGATAATCCACTATGTAGCACACCACATCCCTAGTTGGATCCTCTTCCTTTCTCTTTGGTCTTCTGTGGATTCGTTTCATGTTGATTGGTGTATCCCTGGGTCTCTCCAGCATGTTGTTAAAGAGGCTTGTGACTTCCCTTTTGGCTAAGATCAAGTGTAGTATCTGTTCTTATCAGTTACCAATAGGTGGCGCTTGCTTCCGTTTCTGTTCTACGGCGAGGTGGAGCAGGGGTGGGGGTTGCTATGCAAAGTCTGTTGGTGTAAAGGTGACCCGGAGCGGTTCGTAGCTGAATGGGAAGCCTTCTGATGGGGATGGAGAACCACTGGTCGGCGCCAGGGGAGGGGACCCTGGCCTTCTGGCTTGGATTGTGGCAGCTTTAGCTCCAGTCAGTTTTTCGGGAGGGAACGTTTGTTCTCCTGTTCCAGCAGGGGGGCGGCCTGTAACTTCCGAATGCAATTAGGTAGGAGTGATGGGAGTGAGGGTGTGACCTGATGGCAAAGGGTCTCACCAAGCTCCTGGATCTCCATGCCTTTCTGGCTGGGGTGGGGGCTGACATGGTCTGGGCTGGGAGGTCGGGGATGCTTCTGTTGAAAAGCCCATGGTGATGTGCCCCTGGAGTGGCAGTCCAGGGGTGCCTTATGTTCACTGTGCTTTGCACTTTGATATTCGGCACCTAGGTCATGTCACCAGATACACGCTTTTTTACACCTGCCTCTAGGGCCCGGCCTTTTGGCTAGGACCAGAGGAATTTTTGATTCCTGGCCGGAGGGCCTGGTCATTGTATTGCACAATGGCCACCTCTTTCACTCTCCTCTCCACTATCCCTTCCTCACTTTTTATTTATTTTATTTGTGTGTGTCTTGTCACGTTTGTCACTGCACGTGTGATGAGTAGGGTGTCGGTCCTCTGACCTATCCTGAAAGTCTTTGGGAGGGCGGACATAGGCCTTTTGGCTTGGTCCAACCTCCATTGGGGGGCCTACCTTCGGGGAAGCCCCATAGTACCAAGTACCTAGGAGGTTCTGTTTCGGCAGTCCTCCCGGGGAAAGGAGGTCTTCCGGCTTCAGCTGGAAGACCATTGATGAGTCTGGTACCTCAGTCCCTGTCTGGAGCCTAACGCCCCGGGGAATCAGGGTATGGTCCTTCCTTGTGGAGGACATCAGACACCCGTCTGCACTTTTTAGTGTTTCACTCTTTATGTGTGTGCACTTTTTTTATGCTCCGGGTGGAAGTTTTTTGGGTGTGTTTCGCACGCCATGGGCTTTTTCAATCGAAAAAAAGAGGCTTGTGACTTCAGTCTGTAAGTGTTCCACATCAATGTTCTCTGATAAGCCCCTCAAATGGTGATTCCGCGATTATCCAGAACTACTAGATGGCGGTTCATATCTCTTAATTGTCTGGTGTGTGTGTCCAAAATCTGGTGATTTCTTCGAATCGGTATGGAGTGCAGTGCTGCCGTTTTCTCCACTGCCTGTACTCTGCCTGTGATAGCCTGAATGTCAATCCTAAAATCTGTAAATGCCGCTGTCAGGGTGTCCTTTGTCTGTTGCCACAGATCGACGATCATTTAAGCTGGGCTGTTGATGCAGGGTGAGAGCAATCCCTCCATTAGCGGTATCATTCTTTGAGGCAGCTGTGGCCCCATTAGTGCCATTCGCTTGTCTCTGTGAGCTTTGTGAGGAAAGAGCAGGCGCCATATTGCCCGGCTGGGTCCGAAACATCTCTGGGGTGTTTTGAGCTGGTCTTCCAGTCAAATCCTAGGGTGAACATAACTGTGAAGCCGACGAGCTTCTAGAAGTTGTTCCCATACTTTCCTGGTATGCTGGTGCTCAGTAACCCTCTGTTTTAGGCAGATATCTATGCCTGTCAGCAAGAGCTCTGGAGTTAGGCAGCCATCTTCCACGAGGTCAAGCCATGCCCCCCTGTATTTCACTCTTTATGTGTGTGCACATTTTTATTGCTATTGTGGAAAATTTTACCAATGCTGGAGTTTATTACTGTGGAAACTGGCACCAATTATGGATGTTATTATTGGAGAAACTGGTACCAATGCTGTGGGTTATTATAGAAGAAATTAGTACCAATGCTGGTTAATATTACTGCAGAGACTGGCACTAGTGTTGGGGGTTATTGCGGAAATGGCACCAATGCTGGGGGTTGCAGAAACTGGGACCAATGTTATGGGTTATTATTGAGGAAACTGGCGATAATGCTATGAGTTATTATTGAGTTTTAGAAGGAATGAAGCAAACCTATTTTGTAATATTTTTTATATTTTGTTGAATAGACACAGAGTAATTTGTATTAATCTGTGGAGAGGCACAATTTATCATTTTTGTCCTGGGTACTGCATATGCTTTAGATGTCCCATCTCACACACACATTGCATATACTTACTGTATGTTCCCTTCACTCCACACAGTTCTCCATTCACATGCTATAATGAAGTTAAATATCTTCTATTTCGGAATATGGGAGACCATGTGGCATTCACCCCTTTCAACCACAAAGCAGCGCTAGGTATCTGGGTGTTCAATCGCCAGACACCAGTAATGTCACAGAGGGGGTGAGGAGGAGGGACCTTATCTCTGTTTAAGCTTTGACCAGATCAACTTTGGTTTTACATCTGCAGGAAAAGGAGCAACCCTAGATAAATATAAGTAGCTGAGGCTGAGAAGAGTTGTAACAAGCTAAACCATTTGCTTTGCCTTGCATGGACTATGCAGTTTCACCTTAAATAGAACCTAATTTACAGTATATAAATGCGATCAGGGGACAATATTATAAAACCCCCTCTGTCACCCTCTACAACCAAAGGCACCAAGCTGTGCTGTACTTACGTAATGGTTGTGTAAAACCCAAATACAGATTGTCTTACTGTGCCATATTTTCCACTACACCACTTATTATAAGTAATGGCCTAGGACATCATTTCCTCTGGAAAGCCACCAAGCCCAGGGATGCTAAGGGACACATTTATAAATCAGTGAATTTGACATTCCCCAAACATTCACTGGTAGTAAATAAATCAGTGTAATTTAAAACACCTGTACCTGGATAATGCATCTGCAGTGAATGTTTCAAATGTCAGATTCACTGTTTAATGAAATGCCTCTGTGGCCTGACACTCTGGGGTTGTCCTGCGGGATCCATGTATAGTGGAAGTGGGTGCCCTATGCACCAGGCACTGCTTGTACAAGCATCATGGAGAAGCAATGGTAATCAATGCTCCCCTTCATATACAGTTTTGCAGCTTTATGCAGTAGACCTCCTGTCAGAATTCACCTTGCCAGGTAATGAAACTGTCTTTCTTCCGCTATCCCCTATCGTATGATATATCACATGAGCAGAGAAAGGAGGAAGTGAAAGTTTCACTTCCTAACAGTTTTGAAAAGTAGACGATCTGAAAAATAACTTTGGAGGAGCTTCACAAAGTAGCTGGCCTAGTGAAGAAAGAAGTATAAATTCGGTCTTGCTCATTGAGTTGCATGCATGAAACATTTTACTACAATATACTGTATATATACTGTATATTATATATATATATATATATATATATATATATATATATATATATATATATATATATATATATATATATATATATATAGTGGCAGAGCATTGCCCTGCCAGGGTCTAAAAGGGGGATGTGACCCAGAATTCTCAACCAGATGGGTTGAGGGGCTCCACGGAGCATGCAACATGAAGAGGAAACTGGCCTTTCAGTCTCCTCAGTGTTTTGTAAAGTCCACTTTGGGACCTGGAGCTCAGTGATTTCTGAGAGATCCGGGTGGGATGAAATCCCTAGTCCTGGGTCCTGATTTTGAGAACAGCCAGCATACTGATTGGTCATGTGTGTGCTGGGCCTGTAGTAGTAACTTGACCATAGCTCTGGGCCAGTGGCGGCTGGTGCTCCATTTTTTGGATGGGCGCAAACAAAGCCCGAATGAGCCCCCCGCTGGTTACTCGCCCGCAATAGGGCCTACAGATAGTTTGATAAATAGAAAGACAGACAGAGAAATTAGATAGATAGATAGACACTGGGTGGGAGGGAGGGATGGATGGATAGATAGACACTGGGTAGGAGGAATGGATGGATGGATGGACAGATAGATACTGGGTGGAAGGGAGGGATGGATAGATAGATACTGGGTGGGAGGGATGGATGGACACTGGGTGAGAGGGATGGATGGATAGATAGACACTGGGTGGGAGGGAGGGATGGATAGATAGATACTGGGGGGAGGGAGGGATGGATGGATAGATAGATAATGGGTGGGAGGAAGGGATGGATAGATAGATACTGGGTGGGAGGGAGGGATGTATAGATACTGGGTGGGAGGGAATGGATGGATGGACACTGAGTGGGATGGATGGACACTGAGTGGGATGGATGGATAGACACTGATTTGGATGGATGGATACTGAGTGGGCTGGATGGATGGACACTGAGTGGGATGGATGTATTGACACTGAGTGGGATCGATGGACACTGAGTGGGATGGACACTGAGTGGGATAGATGGATGGACACTGAGTGGGATGGATGGATGGAAACTGAGTGGGATGGATGGATGGACACTGAGCGGGATGGATGGATGGACACTGAGTGGGGTGGATGGATGGATGGACACTGAGTGGGATGGATGGACACTGAGTGGGATGGATGGATGGACACTGAGAGGGATGGACCCTAAGTGGGATGGATGGACACTGAATGGGATGGATGGATAGACACTGAGTCGGATGTATGGATGGACACTGAGTGGGAGGGAGAGATAGATATTGGGTGGGAGGAACACACACACAGATCAGTGATGAGGACTTACATGTCTGTTAATGAGGCTCTGTCCTGAGCAGGAATCCATGGCTAGTGACAGGCAGCTGTGACTCCTCCTCTGCCCCATACGCTGGCTGTGAAGGATGTCTTATCTCGTGTGTAGTCAGTCACACAAGGCTGGTCTCCTTATATACAGGATGGATGGGGAGGCTTCACATGGGCTGTGTGTTTAACAAGTGCCTCCACTGACACTGCCAAACCGAGACACAGCAACACCAGTGGAGATAATAGAAGCATTGACGATCAGCACTTGTTAAACACACAGCCAATGCGAAGCCTCCCCATGCATCCATCCTGTAGAAATAAGGAGACCAGCCTTGTGTTGATTGTCAATTATTCTAATATCTCCACTGGTGGTGCTGTGTCTCGTTTGGGTGTGTCAGTGGAATCATTCAGCTCTGCCCCCCTCCTGTGGATTTCCAGCATCTACCTTGTTGTTTTGTCTCTGGAATTTCACAGCGGCAAGTGGAGGAGTCCGTTCCTCCGCTTGGACGCACTGGTCTGACACAGGGAAAACCGGAAGTGACATACTAACTAGTCTGTCACTCAAAGCACAAGGCCATAGTAATACTATGGGCGCCAGGCGGATGCCTATCTGCACTTTTCATTGCGCCACAAGACCGCAAATGAAGCGCCGCGTCTGCAATCTTGTGATTGCATTGACGTGGCGCTCGAACACAGTGCACTCAATTTTAGTTTTTTTTAAAGGTCCATTTGAAAAAAAAAAAAAAAATCCAAATTTTTTTTTTGTGACTGCTTGGAGGCAGACAGGAAGTCTGAGTACCAGGAGTCAAGAGGGCTCCACGGGGGAGCCAGTGCAGCAAGAGGCTGCTAGCTGTGTGCACCAGGGTGGTCGGTGAAAAAGTCTGTAGGAGACAGACAAGGGCCTGAAGTGTAAGGCCAGAGCTGCAGTGCTGCAAGTGAGAGCGAACTAGGCTGAATGTAGTTTTGTTGATGAAAAGGAATACTGACACCCCTGCTCTGCCCTTGCTTTGTTCCTGCTGGACCCTTTTCATT
Organism: Lithobates pipiens; assembly: GCF_037356315.1. NCBI lineage: Eukaryota > Metazoa > Chordata > Amphibia > Anura > Ranidae > Lithobates > Lithobates pipiens. Next base: position 562,809,758 of record NW_027507758.1, on the reverse strand, counting down.
CCACCTACATATGGAAGCAGGTAGCAGTGTGAAGAGACTGATATGAGAATGTTGGAGACACAGATATAAAAGCATATGTAACACTCTGCTTTTGCTTTGCTCCTGCTTTGTCTCCTTTACTCCACTTACCTTGCTTAGTCTAACTAATGCTGCGTACACACGATCAAACAATTGGGTGGAAAAGCCCGGCAAACTCAAGTCCGCCGGACAATCCCCCCGTGTGTAGCCTCCGGTGTACTTTTTTGACCCGAAAGTACGGCGGACTTAGAAAGTCGTTTTGCACTCCAATCTTCCCGCCGGACTTGCATTTCGGCGGACAATCCAGCCGTGCGTATGCCAGTCCGCTGTACTTTTGAAATGAACGGACTTTTCCCGCCCGGAGAAAAATCTGCTCATTTTGAGCACATCTCCAGGTAGGCGGGGCCCGCAAAGGATGCGTCGCTGGCCCCGCCACCTGGTATGGACTTAAAGGGGAACCCCAACGCCCAAAAATTGGCGTGGGGGTCCCCCCCAGGTCCACATCAGACCCTTGTCCGAGCACGCTACCCGGCCGGCCAGGAAAGGGGGGGGACGAGCGAGCGCCCCCCCCTCCTGAGCCGTACCAGGCTGCTTGCCCTCAACATGGGGGGTGCCTTGGGGAAGGGGGGGCCGCGTGGCCGCCCCACCCCAAAGCACCTTGTCCCCATGTTGATGAGGACAAGGGCCCCTTCCTGACAACCCTGGCCGTTGGTTGTCGGGGTCTGCGGGCGGGGGGCTTATTGGAATCCAGGAGCCTGTTTGCTCTGCGTTTGTGCTTATATTTAATATTAAACTGTGCTGCCTTGCCGTTCATTTCACAAAGCAAATCTATGAATTGTCACCAAAGGAAATATGCAATAAATATGAAATAATGCAACAAAAATTTTGTTTCCTGGTGCTACTGTACTATTATTTTTCCATTTAGCTTTGTTTGACCGCACGTTTACATCACCTATATGTTGATAAAAAGTTACATGTCCCTCTGCCTAACAGTTAGGGATGAGCCGAACACCCCTCGGTTCGGTTCGCACCAGAACTTTCGAACGGACCCCAAATTCGAACGAACGTTAGAACCCCATTGAAGTCTATAGGACTCGAACGTTCGAAATGAAAAGTGCTAATTTTAACGGCTAATATGCAAGATACTGTCCTAAAAAGGGTTTGGGGACCTGGCTCCTGCCCCAGGGGACATGGGTCAATGCCTAAAATGTTTTTAAAAATGGCCGTTTTGGCGGGAGCACTGATTTTAATGACGATTAAAGTGAAAAAAAAAGTGAAATATTCCTTTAAATATGGTGCCTGGGGGGTGTCTGTAGTATGCCTGTGAAGTGCCACGTGTTTCCCGTGTTTAGAACAGTCCCTGCACAAAATTACATTAAACGGAAATAACACCATTTAAAACTGCTTGCGGTTTTAATGTTATATCTGGTTCCTGCAATATGGTTGAAAATCATTGAGAAAAATGGCATGGGTAGCCCTCCCTGCCCATTACCAGCCTATTTGGGTCTTGTACGCATATTAAGGGGAACCCTGTACCCATATTAAAAAAAGGAAATGCGTGTGGCCCCCAGGCCCTATATACTCAGAACAGCAGTATACAGGCGGTGCAAACAAGACAGGGACTGTGTAGGTTTGTTGTGTTAAGTTGAATCTGTTTGTAATTTTCAACTGGTACATTTTTAAAGTGTAGCTCCAGTCAAAAAAACTATTTTTAAGCTTTTTGGAAAACCATAGGGAAGGGTTATCACCCCTGTATAATTTGTTTTGTCGTCCATCTTTTTTCATCTCACTTGCTGTTGTCTCCTTCCGTTTGCAAGTAGGAGATGTTTGTAAATTGGATGTTTGAAAGTAGGGGCCTGCCCTATATGCTCTGCAGAAATGGGGGAACAAGGTGTTGGTTTTGCCACAACATTGTAAGCCTTCAAAGTGACTCTTGGTGGGCGCTGGAGCGCCCTGCTGTGAACGATTATATCAAGAATTGTAATTACATGCCATTGTTGAACAGTGGTAGAAAAATTGACCTTTGGTGGTTGTGGTGCTGGTGCCACAACACTATAAGTCCTCACCGTTACTCTGGGTGGGCAAAGGAAGGGGCCGTCCTGTGAAATATTATATCAAGAATTGTAATTACATGTCCCTGTTAAACAGGGGCAGAAAAATTTGGCCTTAGGCACTGCTGCTGGTGCCACCACACTGCAACCTCTTCCATATACTCTAGTTTTATTGCAGGAATTAGCCCTGCTGCAAAGCATTGCATCAAAAATTGTACTTAAACGCCCCTGTTAAACAGGGGCAGAAAATTGGGCCTTAGGCACTGGTGCTGGTGCCACCACACTGCAACCTCTGCCATATACTCTAGTTTTATTGCAGGAATTAGCCCTGCTGCAAAGCATTGCATCAAAAATTGTACTTAAACGCCCCTGTTAAACAGGGGCAGAAAAATTGGGCCTTAGGCACTGGTGCTGGTGCCACCACACTGCAACCTCTGCCATATACTCTAGTTTTATTGCAGGAATTAGCCCTGCTGCAAAGCATTGCATCAAAAATTGTACTTAAACGCCCCTGTTAAACAGGGGCAGAAAAATTGGGCCTTAGGCACTGGTGCTGGTGCCACCACACTGCAACCTCTCCCATATACTCTTGTTTGATTGCAGGAATTAGCCCTGCTGCAAAGCATTGCATCAAAAATTGCACTTAAACGCCCCTGTTAAACAGGGGCAGGAAAATTGGGCTGATGGCATCAACCAGAACCAGAAATGTTCTTCCAACATATCAGCGGAGGAGGAAGAGGATAGACAATCAACATAACAGGACAGTCACTCAGCATCAGCATAGGCAGTCTTGAAGGGATGTGGTATTTCAAAAAAAATTATTCGGTTACATCAGCTTCAGGTGCTTGGTAGCTGTGGATGATCCAAGACTGATTCATCTTGATGAAGGTCAGTCTATCAACTGATTCGGTGGACAGGCGCACCCTGTGATCGGTAACAAAGCCACCAGCAGCACTGAAGGTGCGTTCCGAAAGAACGCTGGATGCAGGACAGGCCAGTAGCTCAATTGCATACTGTGCAAGCTCTGGCCAGTGATCCATCCTCAAGACCCAGTAAGCCAGAGGATTTTTGGTGGGAAAGGTGTCCAAGTCTGACCTTGCCCCTAGGTATTCCTGCAACATGTAAATCAGACGCTGGCGATGGGTGCTGGAACCGATCATACCTTGGGGCTGCGGACTAAAAAATTGTCTGAAAGCATTAGTCAGACGGCCACCTTCTCCACCGCTCCTTCTGACCGATGCCTCAGCAACACATTGTCCAGGACCAGGAGTTTGTAACCTCCCAGTCTCTGGAAACGCGTTGCACAGACCTTTCTGCAAGGCCTCCCGGAGATGTCTCATCCTCTGCTCCCTCTGCGATGGCAAGATAAGGTCGGCAACCTTACCCTTGTACCGTGGATCAAGGAGAGTGGCCAGCCAGTAATGGTCCCTCTCCTTGATCCGAAGAATACGAGGATCCTTCCGCAGGCTTTGCAGGATCAGGGAGGCCATGCAGCGTAGGTTAGCTGAGGCATTCGGTCCGGAGTCCTCTGGGTCACTAAGGACAACATGATCCGCAGCTACCTCCTCCCAGCCACGTACAAGTCCACGTGTTTCTTGGGACTGTAAATCATCCCTACAAAACTGCTGCTGCTGCTGCTGATGCTGAGTGTCAGCCTCCACCTCCATGCTGACACAATCATCCTCCTCCTCCTCTTCCTCCTCCTCATCCTCTTCCTGTGTGATGGGTGGCACAGCAGGAACACTGTCTGGATAAAGGGGGCCTTGAGAGGCAAGGAAGTCCTCCTCTTCCTGCCTCTGTTCTGCCTCAAGTGCCCTGTCCATTATTCCACGCAACGTATGCTCCAAGAGGTGGACAAGAGGTACAGTGTCACTGATGCATGCACTGTCACTGCTCACCATCCTTGTGGCCTCCTCAAACGGTGACAGGACAGTGCATGCATCCCTGATCATGCCCCACTGGCGTGGTGAGAAAAAACCGAGCTCCCCTGACCCTGTCCTGGTGCCGTAGTCGCACAGGTACTCATTGATGGCCCTCTGCTGCGTGTGCAGCCACTGCAGCATGGCCAATGTTGAGTTCCATCTGGTGGGCATGTCACATATAAGGCGGTTCTTGGGCAGGTTCAACTCCTTTTGGAGCTCAGCCAGCCGAGCACAGGCATTAAATGATCGGCGGAAATGCACACAGACTTTCCTGGCCTGCTTCAGGACATCCTGTAAGCCGGGGTACCTGCCCAAGAACCGCTGCACCACCAGGTTAAGGACGTGAGCTACACAGGGCACATGGGTCAGTTGTCCCTGTCGGAGGGCGGAGAGGAGGTTGGTGCCATTGTCGCAAACCACCATTCCTGGCTTAAGCTGGCGTGGCGTCAACCACCTCTTGGCCTGCCCCTGCAGAGCTGACAAAACATCCGCCCCAGTGTGACTCCTGTCCCCCAAACAAACCAGCGCAAGCACGGCATGGCATCGTTTTGCCTGCGTACTTGCGTAGCCCCTGGAACGCCTACGGAGCACCGCTGGTTCTGAGGACAGAGCACTGGAAGAGGCCATGGAGGAAGAAGAAGAGGAGGGGGTGGAGGAGAGAGGTGTGTCACAACCAATAGTAGCATTTTGGATGCATGGTGGGGGAACAACCTCCAACACTACTGCACCTTGTCCTGCATCCTTCCCAGCTGCCAGAAGAGTGACCCAATGGGCCGTGAAAGACAGGTAACGTCCCTGTCCATGCCTGCTGGACCATGAGTCAGCGGTAATATGCACCTTACCACTGACCGCCCTGTCCAGCGAGGCAAGGACATTGCCTTCCACATGCCGGTAGAGAGCCGGAATCGCCTTCCGTGAGAAAAAGTGGCGTTTGGGGACCTGCCACTGAGGAACCGCACATTGTACAAACTCACGGAAGAGGGCAGAGTCTACCAACTGAAAAGGCAGCAGTTGAAGTGCTAGCAATTTAGCCAAGCTAGCATTCAACCGCTGGGCATGTGGATGGCTGGGAGTGAACTTCTTCCGCCGGTCCAGCAGCTGGGGCAGGGACATTTGCCTGCTATAATCGGACGTGGGTGTACCGCTAGCAGAGTTCCCGGAAGCACTTGGCTGTGACACACCTAATTCTACACCTTCATTCCTCTCAGAGCAGGTTTCAGAGAGGACTGAAGGTCTAGTGGGGTTGGAGATGCCAGCTGATGAGGAGCAAGGAGAGGTCCGCTTTGTTCTTTGGTGTGGGTCTTTGAGGTACGCTTGCCAACGAGCTGCATGGCAGGTCAACATATGTCTGGTCAAGCATGTGGTGCCCAAGCGGCTGATGTTTTGGCCACGTGAGATACGCTTGAGACATATGTTGCAAATAGCAGCGGTTTGATCTGATGCACTCGTCTCAAAAAAGGCCCACACCAAAGAACTTTTAGAATAACGCGCAGAGGCAGCGCTCTGCACAGGCGGAGCTCTGTGGTGTGATTCAGTCGGTGTGCTGCCCCTAAGCTGGCCCCCGGAGGGCCTCCTCCTCCTCCTCCTCCTCCCTCCTTCCAGGCACCCACGTGGAGTCAGTGCCCTCATCATCCCCTCCCTCTTCATCGCTGTAGCAAACCTGGCAGTATGCTGCAGCTTGTGGAACATGACTGCCAGATTGCTGTCCTTCTTGAGCATCCCCTCTCTCTGCGCTCACGCTACTGCCTTCCTCTAGCTGAGTGTCATCATCAGAGCCCACAAAACACTGGGCATCCTCCTGGAGCATGTACCCAACACTGTGCTCAAAGAGTTCAGGAGACTCCTCAGGAGGACGTGGTGGGTCTAGGGAAGGAGTCACTGATGATGACATTGAGAGGAGGGAAGACGATGCATTGGCAGCTGCTTTGCTACTACCCTGAGACTGGGTGAGAGAGGATGAGGAGGATGAAGAGGGCTTGGTCATCCACTCTACCAAGTCGTTGGCATGTTGCGGTTCAACATGTCCAGCTGCCGAAAAGAAGGACAAGCATGTCCCATGGCCAGGTGCTGATGACAATGCACCGCGTCCACGACCAGCACTGTTGTCTCTAGACACAGAGCCTGCTTGCCCTCTTTTATCGGCTCGCGCCTGTCTGCCTCTCCTTGCTGGCCTTCCAGACATGGTAATGGCCTGAAGGGAGTTGGGTAAAACAGCAGTTGGGTAGTGTATATTGTGCTGGAGGCACACAACACCCACTAACTCCTGCAGATGCCTTTATTATAGAACACCAGAGATAAAGGGGTATATACAGATGTATACTGTGCTGTGCTGGAGGCACACACAACTTCCAATAACTCCTGCAGATGGCAAGTGGGCTCAAATAGAGAACAGCTATGTAGGTGGATATAGCGGTATGTACTGGGTACAGAGCACGCAGACAGCACACACTCCTAACACTACTGACTGCAAGCTCTATTATAAAAGATAGATCACTAGCTATATAGGTGAGGTGAATATAGTGGTGTATACTGCGGTCAGGGCACGCAGACAATAACCACTACACAACAGCAAGATCGAAAATCGGCCGAAAACGATCGGTGTACTGTGTTGAAGGTACACAGAACACCCACTGCTTCAGACGCCAACACACTACACGAGGCCGCCGCGATGGCGGCCTAATATAGTGTGGGGCATGCACTACACAGCCTGAGCTATGATTGGCTACAGGCATCCTGCCTGTGGCCAATCATGGCTCTCCTCGGTGCTGGCGCTGCGATTGGCCAAGCATGCGGGGTCACAGTGCATGCTTGGCCAATCATGAGCCAGCAATGCACTGCGCCATCGCAGTGCATTGTGGGCCGTGAGCGCCACATGAATTTGACGCGAACGGACCAAAATGTTCGGACTTCGCCGAACGGACGAACAGCCAATGTTCGAGTCGAACGTACGTTCGACTCGAACACGAAGCTCATCCCTATTAACAGTCTGTAAAGGCTGTATTCATAGGTGTGCATGTGGATATGCATTAGTGAGATGTATGTAAGTGTGAGTACTGCTGCACCTCCCCCTTTTTAATTAGATAACATTGTCTTATTTTTAATTGTTTGTGGATTGTTAATGTGGTCTCTGCTCGTGGTGTAGGTTCATTAAAATGGTTCTTCTTTGATATGAATTAAAGTTTATATTTTGTATAATCAAGCAACAGGTCTCTCGCTGCTCTTCTTGGGTAAATCTCTCTCTTTTTTCTCCCTGTTTTTTCTGAAATGCTATAAGAATAGGAGAGTCACTGTTTCTGGTTGCTTTGGCCCAGAATTAAGTTGCTGATTAGTTAAATAATGATTTTTCTGTAATAATAAAATAGATTTGGTTGATCCGGGCACTAAATTCAATTTTGTTAAAGAAGGTACAACGTCTTCAATTGAAGCTTTCCACACCTTCCAAATGGAATAAAAACTTCCACCCGGTGCCAAAAAAAGTGCATACACATCAAGAGTGAACACAAAAACGTGCAACGGGTGTCGACTGTCCTCCAGTAGGAAGGACCTTACACTGATCCCCCAGGGCGTTAGGCTCCAGACGGGGACTGAGGTACTACCATACATGGCCCATCTGGCCGAAACCAGACGACCACCTTTCTCCGGAAGGTCTGCTGAAACAGACCCACCCAGGTACTAGGGTAGAGGCTCCCCCGAAGGGAGACCCCCAAAGAGAGGGCGAACCAAGCCAGAAGGCCTATGTTTACCCTCCCACAAGACTTTGAGGGTTGGCCCGAGGACCGACACCCTACTCGCCAAACGTGCAGTGACAAACGTGGAATGGTAAGACTATTGCAGTTACAAATGTGAGAGAGACTGGTTATGGGACTATTCCCTGTGAAGCGAGAGTAAGTCCAGTGGAAAAAATTGCTTTCAGAGACTTGCTGCAAGTTGTAGTAGTCTGTAGTAGCAAAGCCCAGTTTGAAGCTGAACATGCAGCAAGCTCAAGGACTGATAAGGACTTGTCTTCAGGCAGTGTACTGTGTAGCAGGAAGACAAGTGGTAAAAATGTGATATTGCATACAGAAATGTCAGGGGTAACCACTGAATTGTTTGTACAGTTGCCCCTGGAAACCATGGCGGGTGTAGCAGATGTGTCCCTGGAGACCACCCAGGAGCTCATGGTGTCTGAGCTCAGGGTTTCTCAGGACAACTGTGTCGCCGCCCCGACTGACAAATGTGTTTCACATGAGATGAAAAGCAATGTACTAAATATCCTACAATCTCAAACTGCTAATGTGCTAACACAGCTTATACAAGGCAGGAAGGTGGATAATGATGTTGAAAAGTGTATTACTGACAATGTTGATGGTTTGGGGTTTCCCATGGTAACCTCAGGTAGTGCAGCAGAGGTGTCCCTAGAAACCTCAAGGGAGCTCTGTGTGTTGGAGCCAGAGGTTACCCAGGACAACTGTGGTGCCACTCTGATGGATAAGAAGATACTCGACCTTGGTGATAATGTGTCAAATGGTAAAACTAAAATGTCTGAAATTACTTGTGGTGATAATGGGTTACTGCGGTCTGTCACTGCTGACAGCAAAAGGGCTTCATAAGTTTAATGAAGAGCCACCCGAGCAAGGTTGTGAAGTTATGGTGTTGCAGCCTGCTGTGTTTAAAAAGGTTTTGCCACAGGTTAGTTTAAACAAAAGTGATATGTGCAATGTGGCTGATGTGGAGCCACTCTGTCCTGTGTCTCCTTTGGCATTTGGAGTGGTACTGCATAGTGCCTCTGATGGGAGCCCAGAGAAAGTAGACTGGGACAGATGGGCAACAAGTCTGTTGGTTTTATTGAAAGAAATCTCAATGTGTAACAATGGAGCAGACACCATTTCTGCTATGCTAAATGGAGGGAGCAGCTTCTGGACCAGGGCTCACTTGCTGCTGTTGCAGAGGATATTCCTCAGGAGATGGAAGGGCCAAAAGAGATTGAGTACATAGCAGAGGTTGTGTTCACAACTAGGGATGAGCTTCGAGTTCGAGTCGAACTCATGTTCTACTCGAACATTGCCTGTTCGCCTGTTCAGCGAACAATGGACAATTTGGGCTGTTCGCAGCAAATTCGAAAAGCCGGAACACCCTATACAAGTCTATGGGAGAAATCTAAAGTGCTCATTTTAAAGGGTAATATGCAGGTTACTGTCCTAAAAAGTGTTTGGGGACCCGGGTCCTGCCCCAGGGGACATGGATCAATGCAAAAAAAAGTTTTAAAAACTGCAGTTTTTTCAGGAGCAGTGATTTTAATAATGATTAAAGTGAAACAATAAAACTGTAATATTCCTTTAAATTTCGTAGCTGGGGGGTATCTATAGTATGCCTGTGAAGGGGCGCATGTTTCTGCTGCTTAGAACTGTCCCTGCACAAAGTGTCATTTGTGCAGGAAAAAAAGTCTTTTAAAATCACTTGCGGCTAAATTGTCGGCTCCCCGTAATACAGAGAACACTCAATGAGTGATCTCTGTATTAGCCGACAATTAATTCATTCAATCATTGATTTAAAAAAAGCGTGGGGGTTCCCCTAAATTCAATTACCAGGCCCTTCAGGTCTGACATGGATATTAAGGGGAACCCCGTGTCAAATTAAAAAAAAGAATTGACGTGGGGGTCCCCCTAAATATCCATACCAGACCCTTCAGGTCTGATATGGATATTAAGGGGAACCCCGCATCAAATTTAAAAAAAATTGACGTGGGGTCCCCCTAAAAATCCATACCAGACCTGTCTGTGACCCCTCAAAGCACCTTGTCCCCATGTTGATGAGGACAAGGGCCTCATCCTCACAACCCTGGCCGGTGGTTGTGAGGGTCTGCGGGCGGGGGGCTTATCAGAATCTGGAAGCCCCCTTTAACAAGGGGACCCCCAGATCCCCCCCCCCTGTTGGAAATGGTAAGGGGCTACAAAATACCCCTACCATTTCACAAAGTGTCAAAATGGTTAAATAAGACAAACACACTTTTGAAAAATTCCTTTATTAAAAATAAAAAAAATAAAAAAAAGATTCCAGCGGTGCTAATCCACTCTTGCTATCCAGCGACGGATCTCCAGGGTGGATTAGCACCGCTGGAATCTTTTTTTTATTTATTTTTTATTTTTAATAAAGGAATTTTTCAAAAGTGTGTTTGTCTTATTTAACCATTTTGACACTTTCTTTGTAAAATGGTAGGGGTACTTTTGTACCCCCTTACCATTTCAAACAGGGGGGGGGGGATCTGGGGGTCCCCTTGTTAAAGGGGGCTTCCAGATTCTAATAAGCCCCCCGCCCGCAGACCCTCACAACCACTGGCCAGGGTTGTGAGGATGAGGCCCTTGTCCTCATCAAAATGGGGACAAGGTGTTTTGAGGGGTCACAGACCCCCAAAGCATCCTCCCAATAATGAGGGTATGTGGCCTGGTACGGTTCAGGAGGGAGGGGGGCCGCTCTCTCGTCCCCCCCTCTTTTCCTGCGGCCTGCCAGGTTGCGTGCTCGGATAAAGGGTCTGGTATGGATTTTTAGGGGGACTCCCACGTCAATTTTTTTTTTTTTTTGACACGGGGTTCCCCTTAATATCCATGTCAGACCTGAAGGGCCTGGTAATTGAATTTAGGGGAACCCCCACGCTTTTTTTTTTTATCAATGAATGAATGAATTGTCGGCTAATACAGAGAACCCTCATTGAGTGTTCTCTGTATTACGGGGAGCCGAATTTAGCCGCAAGTGATTTTAAAAGACTTTTTTTCCTGCACAAATGACACTTTGTGCAGGGACAGTTCTAAGCAGCAGAAACATGCACCCCTTCACAGGCATACTATAGATACCCCCAGCTACGGCCGTTTTTAAAACTTTTTTTTGCATTGATACATGTCCCCTGGGGCAGGACCCAGGTCCCCAAACACTTTTTAGGACAGTAACTGGCATATTACCCTTTAAAATTAGCACTTTAGATTGTGAACGTTCGAGTCCCATAGACTTTAATAGGGTTCTAAAGTTCACACAAAGTTTAGGTCTGTTCGCAGGTTCAGGTGCGAACCGAACAGGGGGGTGTTCGGCTCATCCCTATTCACAAGCCATAAAGGAGTTATTGGTGTGGTATACCAAACTAATGTTGTCCATAGAGAAGACCAGGAGCAGAAAATTGACACTGAGCCTGAGAGTTTTGTGGTGACTCCCACACCTAGCTGCGCTTTAGGAGAGCACCAGGTTATTGCGTTGGATACCTCCAGCGGGGAGGAAGCCCCTTTAAGAAGCACCACCTCTAAGGCATTAGTAAATGAGTCATTCCACATCCCAAGGAACATTAAGGACCCCAGGAAGGTTTTGTGTGTAGAATTGTAGTGCCTTTTTATGGCAGATATGCTGAGAGAAATGTTAGAATGTTGGAGTGTACAGCCGTGTATGTCCTGCCGTCCTCTCCTGCATTTGGAGAACTTGTACCATGGGGTATGCATAAATGAAGCTTGATATTACAGGCTGTACTATCGCAATCTCTGCAGTTTTGAAAGCATGTAATGCAATCGTTGTTATTATGGAAAGTTGTCTCACAGTGTGCTGGATTGCGTCATACAGAGGTTGTGTATGAGAGGCACTCTGGAGCACTGTTGGACAGGACAGAAATCTGTGCGGAAGTGCCAGAGGGCACAAGTACATGTGATGTGTTTGGGGCCATCAATCCAAAGGTGAAATCATATGTGGGCGCGACTTAAGAATGCTTTCACTTCTGCGCATGAGCTCGGAGGAACGGGCCACTTTAAAAAAAAAAATCTTATTTATTTTACTTTATTTTTGGATCACTTTTATTCCTTTTACATGGAATGTAAATAGAAAAAAGCATGACAGGACCTCTTTAATGTGAGATCTGGGGTCAAAAAGACCTCAGATCTCACATTTACACTTAAAAGCAATACAAATGAATGTCTGTCCTTTTTTTTTTCCCCAAGAAAAAAAAACATTGTCCCTTTAAGTCCGTTGGGCATAAGTGACATTTTCCGTCACTGCCATCATCCAATGACATAGAGTCAAGTGGGGGCCATCAATCCCTCACTTGACTCAGTGCTAAACAGGGGAAAGGATCTGATCATCAACGTCGCTACCGATGGATTCGGCATGCAGCGGAGACGACCGTGACAATATTGTTATTATTATACACAATTTATATAGCGTCAACAGTTTACGCAGCATAATTACAGTTCTGTTCAAAACAGAAGGGACAGGAGGGTCCTGCTCATAGAGCTTACATTCTAAAGTAAGGGGGTGGTGGCGGAAAAGGTAATAGATGCGGGGAGTGATTTGATGTGGGTGGCTCGGGGACAGTTGTTAGGTGGGTGTGGGATAGTCTTCCCTGAATAAGTGAGTTTTCAGGGATATCCTAAAGGTGGACAGCTTAGGGGCTGATCGAATATATAGGAGCAGGGAGTTCCAGAGGATGGGAGAGGCTCTGGAGAAGTCCTGAAGGTGAGCCTGAGAGGTGGTAACCAGGGAGCTAGAGAGCAGGAGGTCCTGGGAGGAGTGGAGGGGATAATGAGGGTGATATCTGCAGATGAGGTTGATGATGTAGCTGGGGGTGATGTTGTGGATGGCCTTGTATGTTGTGATTAGCATTTTGAATTTTATACAGTGGGGTAGGGGAAGCCAGTTATTCATAGATCAGTTAGTAAGGTGTATTAGTCTAGCAGCAGCATTCATAATAGACAGAGGCGGCTCTCTAATTAGGCATATTAGGCGGTCGCCTTAGGCCCCGCACTGGGAGGGGCCTCGCGGCTGCCTGATCTGTCTAATTAGAGAGCCACCTCTGAGGCTGACAGCTCCGGATCACAGAGAGAGCCACTCAGCAGGGCTGGCCGCTGGCGGTAGTATAAGGCCACCTTAGGGCGGCAGGAGAGGGGGGCACTGAAGCTGATGGTCCTTCAAGTGCTTATGCCGGAAGCGCCCTGCTCAGCAAAGCAGACATCAGACCGGTAACATGCAGCGCCGGGAACTGCAAGCTTCAGCTTCCACACTAACTTTCATGAGCTTCCGCGGCCCCTCCTCCTCCCACATGAAAGGCAGATGATGGCCTTTCATTTCAGCACATCGATCAGTTGCTGCTTCTATCCAAGAGAATCTCCTCCCACGTGGGCGGTACCAGAACTGCCTCCATTCCAGCAAACTGGTTGGTGAACTGGAAGTAAGTGAGAGGAGGGGGGAGGGGCCGAGTGAGACCGGGGGAGGGGCCAGCAGACACAGTAGGAGGAATGGCATGGATCCTAAGAGGTGGGTAGAGGTAAGGTGCTGTATCATGTGGGACTGTACTGATTACACAGCCTGCTGCATGTACATAATAGGGACCATCTAGAGATAGAGGAGGGATAGATTGGGCAGAGAAGGGGATATAAGGACAGAGCAAGGGAATAAGAGAGATGATGACAGTTAGAGAATACATGGGGGCAGACAGAGCAAAGGTGATGGGACAAAACAAGACATCAATGAGGCCCCTTTCATGTGGGACAGACTCTGCTTTGCTCAGCAGGGAGTCTGTCTGCTGACTACCCTCCGAGCAGAGCAAGAGGTTAACAGGTCTGTATTTGCTTCACTTATGCCAAGCGGACACACACACAGCCCATACTGCTCTATGTGCAGTCAGACTGTCTGTTTATACCCAACTGACATTCATCCTGATCAGCCCAGACAGAGGGTAATGGATCCCCCTTCAGTTTGTTTTTGTTGGGTCGGATTGAAGGTAGGTGGGTGTAAGTGGCAAAAGTCCATTTACATCCACCGCTCCATAGAAGAGAATGGAGGGTCCGATCAGGTCTGCCTGAAAATATTACAGGTGGACCCGATTGGATCCTTCATGTGAAAGTGCCTAAAGTGCAATGTGATAGATGTCAAGAATTATATATATACAGACGCACACACATACTCCAATTGTTCTGTCACAATCTTGTGCATATCCACTGCAAGCTGTTTGCACAGACTTCGGTGTGCCATCACCAAAACAAAGCACATACCATTTGCTTACCAAAAAATGTGATTCCTTAAATTTTTGAAGTTACATGCACTTGTCATCTGCGGGATATTTACAGCCACTTCACTCAAAAAGTGACAAGGCAGTTATAATAACTTTCTCCCAGGAGCGTCCTTTCACCACTCTGCCTGGTTAGGTACCAACCACAGCAACCCCGTGTATGCAAAGAATAATAACATATTGTATGCATTATCAGGACATTTATTATCTGCTTTATTAAAGTAATGTACTTACAGCAAATTTACTGGGATAAAGCAACAAATTGTTTACTTGTCCTGGTGTTGCTTTATTCTTTGCATTTACGGGGGTTCCCTGTGGTTGGTACCGGACCAAGATACTATGCCTGCAGTGCTGTTTTTTGAGTGAAGTGGTTGTAAATATCCAGCTGATAACAAGTGCATGTGACCTAATAAGTTTAAGGAGTCTAATTTTTTTGGTAAGCAAATGGTATATGCTTTGTTTTGGTGATGGTACACTGAAGTCCGAGCAAATAGTTTGCAGTGGGTCTGTACACGTTTATCACAGCACAGTTTTGTTGGATTTTTTTGTGTGACATGTATGTTTTATGCTTATTATTTATTGTACCAGCACTTCGGAATGTACATATATTACTTATTCTTGATATCTCTATCACACTATATAACATTTTACTGTGGTACACACTTTTATGATGGAGGTTCTTTTCTTTCTTTCCCCAGTGACAGCTTGTCAGAATAGCTAGGATCTGTGAGAGCAGCTCTGTATTATACATTACTGTCCCTATACCATACTCTCCTGCCCCCTGTACTGTGCCCCCTTGCCCTCCCCTTGTACTGTACTCTCCTGCCCCCTGTACTGTGTACACTTACCCTCCCCCTGTACTGTACCCTCCTGCCCCCTGTAGGGTGTCCACTTGCCCTCCCCCTGTACTGTACCCTCCTGCCCCTGTACGGTGTCCACTTCCCCTCCCCCTGTACTGTACCCTCCTGCCCCTGTACGGTGTCCACTTCCCCTCCCCCTGTACTGTACCCCCCTCCTGCCCCTGTACTGTGTCCACTTACCCTTCCCCTGTACTATACTCTCCTCCCCCCTGTACTGTGCCCACTTACCCTTCCCCTGTACTGTACCCTCCTGCCCCCTGTACTGTGTCCAATTACCCTCCCCCTGTACTATACCCCCCTGCCCCCTGTATTGTGCCCACTTACCCTCCCCCTGTACTGTACCCCCCTGCCCCCTGTACTTTATCCACTTACCCTCCCCTTGTACTGTACTTTCCTGCCCCTGTACTGTGTCCACTTACCCTCCCCCTGTACTGTACTCTCCTGCCCCCTGTACTGTGTCCATTTACCCTCCCCCTGTACTGTACCTTCCTGCCGCCTGTACTGTGTCCACTTAACCGCCCCCTGTACTGTGTCAACTTACCCACCCCCCTTTACTGTACCCTCCTGCTGCCTGTACTGTGTCCACTTACCCTCCCCCTGTACTGTACCCCCCTTCCCCCTGTACCGTGTACACTTACCCTCCCCCTGTACTGTACACTCCTGCGCCCTGTACTTTGTCCACTTACCTTCCCCCTGTACTTTGTCCACTTACCCTCCCCCTGCACTGTACTCTCCTGCCCCCTGTACTGTGTCCACTTACCTTCCCCCTGTACTGTACCCTCCTACCGCCTGTACTGTGTCCACTTACCCTCCCCCTGTACTATACCCTCCTACCGCCTGTACTGTGTCCACTTACCCTCCCCCTGTACTGTACCCTCCTGCCCCCTGTACTTTGTCCACTTACCCTTCCCCCTGTACTGTTCCCTCCTGCCCCCTGTACTGTGTCCACTTACCCTCCCCCTGTACTGTACCCTCCTGCCCCCTGTACTTTGTCCACTTACCCTCCCCCCTGTACTGTTCCCTCCTGCCCCCTGTACTGTATCCACTTACCCTCCCTCTGTACCCTCCTTATACAGTTAATTTTTAGTGCTTGAATTATTTGTCCTATTATGGGCATGAGGGGGGGTCTCATGTTTAAGTTTTGCCTAAGGCCTCACAAAGCCTAGAGCCGCCTCTGATAATAGACTGAAGGAGGAATAGCCTGCATAAGGGTAGGCCATTAAGGAAAGAGTTGCAGTAGTCAAGGTGGGAAATAATCAAGGTGTGAATAAGTTGCTTTGTGGTGTCATTAGTCCAGAAAGGTCAAATTCCTAAGATTTAGGATTTAGCCAGCGATTGGTTGTGGGGGTTGAAGGAGAGGTCAGAGTCAAGGATTCCACCCAGCACCCTGGCATGTGTGGAGGGACCAATGGTTATGCTGATGATCTTAACGGTAAAGTCATGGGGGGGGGGGACCGGGAAGGAGGAAATATAACAAGCACAGTTTTAGAAAGCTTGAGTTTGAGAAAGTGGTGTGACATCCATACCGATATGTCATTCAGTAAGTTTGAGATCCGTGAGATCAAGGGGGTGAGTCGAGGACTGGAGAGATAGATATGGGTGGGTGTAATTGACATAGAGGTGGTATTGGAAGCCATGGGAGGTTATCAACTGGCCAGGGAAGACGTATAGAGCGAGAATAGGAAGGGCCCAAGGACGGAGCCTTGGGGTTCCCCAACAGAGAGAGAAAGAGGAGCGGAGGAGATGGAGTTCTAAGTGACACTGAAACTGCACTGAGACAGATAGGAAGAGAACCAGGATAAAGCAGAATCACTGAGGCCAAAGGGAGTGTAGTTTGATGAGGAGGAGCATGGATGGAAGCTGGACTGTAGGGAGTCAAGAAGGTTGTTGTCCATGAGGTAGCAAATCATTTGGTCATGGACAAGGCGTTTGATGAGCTTGGAGGCGAATGGGAGCAGGGAGATGGGTCTTAAGTTATTCAAACAGGTGGGGTCTGGTGAGGTTTTTTTTTTATAAGTATGGGTGTAACCAGTGCATGTTTGAGCGGGGAAGGAAAGGTGCCGGAGGAGAGGGAGAGGTTGAAGATGTCGGTTAGGGAGTTTAGGATAGAGTGGGAAGGTGGTCACAGTAATTGTGAGGGGACAGGTGGTGAGGTGGGCCATGGAAAGGAGTTTATCAACTTCATCTGTGGTAACTGGACAGAAGGAGGAGAGTATTCAGTGTGGTGTTGGACCTGAAGTTGTGGTGAAGGAAACAAGTTGAAGGCTGTATCTCCTTGCGAATTGTGTCTATTTTGCTTTTGAAAATGATTGGCAATCTATTGAGCGGTAAGCAAGTTAGTGGGTGGGGAAGGGGGGGGGGGGTGAAGTAAGGAATTAAGGGTAGAAAACAGTTGATGAGGTTTGGATGAAAGGGTTTTGATGAGAGTGTTGTAGTAGGTTTGTTTAGCAATGTGGAGGCAGGAATTGTATTTGAGAAGGGCAGATTTGTAGACTGTAAAGTCCTGCAGGGATTTAGATTTGGCTGCGTCTCTTGAGACTTCTAGTGTCATCTGTTTGCCAGAGTTGTGGCAGATGGGGCCTGGTTCTGCGTGTAGAAAGAGGAGCAAGTATCTCTAGGGAGGATGAAAGCGTGTTGTAGATGGAAGGGGTTAGGTCTGGGCAGGACAGAGGTGCGATTTTGTCATAAAGGCCGTCAGTAGCAGAATGAAGAAGGGAAGGGCTGAGGTTCCGAAGGTTTCTGTGGGTAATGGTTTGTGGGTTGGCATCATCGGAGGTAGGAGACGAGAAGAGTGTGAAACGTATAAGATTGTAATCTCGCAGTGAATCCACCACAGAGACCACTGTTATCTTAAAGCAGACTGCCCGCCGTTGATACCGGGGTTATGGCAGCTACCTGCTGCCACAACAACGGTATTTAACATCAAAGGACCGATGTATATCAACAGAGGGTGGTCTGGAAGTGGTTTTAAGTCATGTTCCAAAGAAGACACTTGTCTAATTTTTTTTCTCAATTTTATTGACTGTAAGAATATACAGTATGTTACACAGGTAACTGGAACTGGCAGGTCACACATCACACTACAATATTTACAAAAAGTATTTCTTCCTGTACTTATCAGCATCTGCAAAATCTTTAACTAACTCATAAAACTGTATCATCTTGAGGACACTGACAGCTAGTAGGCACAGAGAACTTAAGCCAGCCATAGATGGTTTGAATCTTAGCCAGTTCAGCAGGAACCAGCCGAGATTCAAACTATGGGCAGGCTGATTGTACCCAAGTCGATCCATTGATCGACTTGGGTACAACCAGCATGTTATATTTTCAACATGCGATTATTGCCAATGTCTATGTCTGCTAGCAATAATCACTGTGTTCTCCCGGCAGGAGCGGCTGCCCACTCCCCTCCCACACTCTTTTTTTTTTGAAAAAAAAATAAAAGTCAGTAGCTACAAAAAGTGTATCTGCTGACTTTTAATAATCAGACACTTACCTGTCCCATGGTCCAGCGCTGTGGGCGTACGAAGTCCCACTCCTCTTCCCCTCCTCTCCACGGTGCCAGCATTCTTTCTGTGGGAGCCTGGCTGTGGATTCAAAGTCGGGCACGCACTGCGAATGAGCGATCCACGCTGCACACTGTGAATGGCCAGGCAATCTTCTGGGACCAAGAAAAAGAACCGCTGCTCCAGGTGTATAAAAATTAGGCTGATTGGAGTATCTTGCAGAGTGCGAGCCCCAACCCGCCTCCGTGGGAAACTTGGAAAGAAGAAAGAAATGGTTGCACATCCAGAACTTCCAATTGCCTTTTATTTTGCTTCACAAAGATAACACCAGTGACACCATACTGTGGTCACGTAGGCGTGTTTCACACATACATCTTGTGCTTAATATGCACAAGATGTATGTGTAAAACATGTCTATATGACCAAAATTTGGTGTCTCTGGTGTTATCTTTGTGAAGCAAAATAAAAGCCAATTGGAAGTTCTGGATGTGCAACCATTTCTTTCTTCTCTCCAATCTTCTGGGACCTGTGACATGTCCCAGAAGAATGCAGGGAGGGAGGGGGGAGAAGTGAACTTCCTTCTGGCGCCGCTGAGCCCCGGGAGGAAGTGGGAGCTGAATGCCTCTAAAAAGAGGGTATACGCCGCCCCCCCCCCCCCAAAAAAAAAATTACGTGCCAAATGTGGTATGTCAGGGGGTCATCATCATTTAAAGCCAAAATTCAATTTTTGGGTGGAACTGCGCTTTAAGTATTAGTGGTCACCTGAAATCTATTTTTTTCCTATCCTCTCAACTTCCTGAGTGCACTTATTGTCTGTCCCCCAACTCCTACATTCATCTTAACAACAGAACTATGAATTTTTCCACTGTTAGGAAATAGTGTGCAACATCAGGCAGTTGACATAACAGCAATGATCAGACTTCATTTGACCTATCACCACCAACACTCAAGTATCTGGCATAAACAAAGTAAGTAAAAAGTGGTATCAAGAGAAAGTTCTAAGACTTCTAGAGAATTTTTATTTTATTTGGGAATATGATAATGAGGAATAGTAATGAGGAAATGGGCGTCTCAGTCTTTTAAGTAAAGTATATAAGAACCTACAGAATCAAGTGATCATTATTAAAAGCTAGAATGAGCAGTACTTTCTTTTTTCTTTGGAGTAAGTCTTCAAGTCTTCGTCTTATATGTTCATTCATTTTTTTGTTCTTGGAATGGCTCTCAGATTATAGGCGAGCCCTTGTTTATGGAAGGCACGTCGAAGCTCCTCCAGGTTGAGCTTGTCGGTGGGGTTTGCAAGTTGGAAGGAGAATTTTTGGAGCAGAGCAGTGAGGAATAGGAAGATTTCCATCCGGGCCAAACCTTCCCCTGGGCAGATCCTCTTTCCTGGAACAACCAGAGAGCAGCAGATAGAAGATATCACATGGCCACATTACAAGGCAGAAGAAACCACTATGATTTTTTTTCTCTCTCTGTTTCTTACCTGTGGAGAAAGGGATCAGAGCTTCCTGTGGACGGAACTTTCCATTTTCATCCAGGAAATTCTCTGGATTAAAGTCATAAGGTGACTTCCAGTACTCCGGGTCTGATAGAGCAGAACAAAGGAGAGGAAATACGGTGGTCCCCTGTAACACAATGACAAGGAAGACATTTATGGCACAAGCGGTTTTTACAAAGATCCTACTCAATAAATAATTTTCACATACTGAGCCCAGCATTAGATCTGTGTGTAGGTCTTGGAAACAAACTCATTGCATCTTATAGTGCAATAAGTAACTTTGGAAATATTAGTATATTTGTATTTTTTTAGATCCCTTCAGTGGTATTACTAAAGTAGCTTAGGGTTACCCCCAAAAAAGTGTCTAGGTGGCACTGTGCAGCGGGCATAGTGCAGAGCTGTGCTGAGTCACCACACAAGTTTAGCTTGCTTGATTTTAGCCAAAGAGCTGAGGACAGGCTGCTGAGTTCCATTATTTAGGAATGTCCAAGGCGTAACCAGCAAGATCCCTCCTTTTAATGATGAGGTGTTCTGCAAAGACTGTGGTTTACAGAATCTATTTTTTTGCTGAATTCAGCATTTTTCAGTAAGAATTTATCTAAAAAAAAAAACACATTTGATCACCATATAGATCACTTGTCGTCATCTGTCCCACCCCCTGTGAGAACCATTTCTCCTCCTTTGTATTTCCACCTATGTGTAGCACCCTTTTAGATAGGGGCTAGGATTGGTTAGATTAGTGCTGGCTCACTGTGTTCAGTGGAGCTGCATTTCTGTTGCTAGGTAAATTTAGCTTGTATCACTGTAACCAGTTGGCTGAAATTACTATGTTAGGTAAAATTTGTTGCGCTCGCTATAATCAGTGCAGCTGCATGTGATTAGTTAGATCTGCTCAGTGTTTCTGCTGCTGCTGCTGTTGGTTTGCATGTATCTTTTGCTTTCCAGAGAGTTTGAAAACTCTCTGAATAATAGGTGTGGAGCAATGCAAATATCAGCATAAATATTTATACAGCCCTGGCCAATCCCAGGGAGGATGGCCCTGAAGGATGCTGAGAGTCTGCAAAAATTGTCTGAGACACAGAGCTTCTGGGTCTTTGCCTGCAGAGGGAAGGTCCAGCCTGAATGGCTTTCCACGCTACAGGGCAAAACTGCCACATGCTTGGTGTTTGGTATGAATATTTATGCAGCCCTGGCCAATCCCAGGGCCTTGAAGGCTGCTGGGAAAGTGCATAAATACTCTGAGAGACTGGGCTCCTGGGTCTTTTCATGCTGAAGATGTTTGGGAGGCCTCAGTAAACCTGAGGGCCTGGATGCTGAAGCTACAGAGAGCTGACTGAGCGGCTGTCTGCCGAAGATCTAGTCTGGTATCACTGGAGAAAGGTGTTGCATGGATTTTTGAAGAAGGCAAGTGACTTTCCTTGAACATTTTTGAGTACAGACTGCTTGAGAAATCTTAGAGATTTTTGGGCTGCTGTCACCCCTCTTGTGTTGGAGTGTCAACTGTGTTTGACCAAAGGGGACATCGGCTGGTACCCTGAAGAGCTCAGACTACAAGCCAAGTCCACGGTTTGCTTCTGTATATGCATGGGCTTCTGCTTCAGCTTTAAAGAAATTAGCTTACTGTCCTCAACCTGAACATTGTTCTGTTTTTGGAGTATCCCACTCAATTCCCTCAACCCTATCCAAGTTTCTCCAAAAATAAAAACAAAAAAGAACACCCCTGGACTTGATATTGAGCCAAAGAGTGACTATGAATGTGTGCTTGGCTGCGGGGCAGTCCACTTGGAAAAGAACCTGGGCAAACTTTCAGTGGCTCCTTCAGGGATAGCACTACATATGATATTCTTAGAATCATTAGTCATCCACTGTCCCACACCAACTAAATACTTGGCATCATTTAACTGTAAAAAAAAAAAAAAAAAAATACTCGCCAACATATATCATCATCTGTTCCATCACATCTATGATTCTTGGCATCATCTGTCACACCACCTTTAAGATACTTGGCATTACCAGATCCACCACCTCTGAGTTACTTGTCCTTATTTGTTTTGCTGGTTGGGAAGTATACTGCAGCAAAGTAACATCTTCTATCATTAGTATGTATGTATGTTCGCTGTTCCTGGGAAAAGGTGGACTAGTGTGCTACAGATGGTTTAGCTACTTAAGCAAAATCACCAGATCAGAGATTTCAAGATTAACTGCTCCATCAGTGGGATGTTGGCAGCTATTTTTTCTTTATACCAGTGGGGACACTTAACTGTAATAGACTAGGGGCCGCCTGGGGCCCTATCAGAGAATGGGGGCCCTGGGTCAAATGTAGAAAACCCTATTAGTGTCAACCTATCAGGGACACCAGAGATAAGACTTTATTCCATTTTTTTGTCATGAACACATTTTCTCACTTCACACTAGCTAATTAAAGTATTTGTTAACCCATTTTTAGAAGTCACTGCCAGCTCCTCTATTAGAGGCTGGCGTAGCACCCTATGTAAGTTGTTTTAAAAACTGAGGCTTGTAAATCCTGATTTTGAGCTTAAGGCAAGTCACACGACTCGCGGCTGCTTTACAGCTCCGATGGATGGCTTCTGCGGGAGGGGCTGTGATCTCACTCTGATGTCAGCTGGGGAGATCACATGGCTGCTTGTCTCCTCCCACAGAAGTTCTGTAGCTGTAATGCGGCCGCGAGTCATGTGACCAGCCTGAAGACAACTCAAAATCAGTATTTACAATGCTCATTTTTTTAAAACAACTTACATAGTGTGCTATGCCAGCCTCTAATAGAAGGGCTGGCAGTGACAAATTTACATTTTTTTTTGTTTCAATAATGGTGACGGGGTGCAGGGCTGGGAGGAGACAGACACAGGCAGGAAGGAGGGAGGGAGTGTAGGAGAGAGAGAGGAGAGCAGCGTATGATGCAGGGACGCACTGTGACCACGGTGGTCAGGGCTCAGCAGCCCTAATTTTTATGGTCAGTGCAGAGAGGGGATACAGGAAGTGGCAGGTTCAGTTTTTTGTTTTTTTTTACAGTTTAGAGGGGGGCAGATTACACAGCACAAGCACTGGGCTGTGTAATCTGCTTTAAGGGACCAGGATGTGTATTTTTATTTTTTTTGTGGGTTAACAAACACTTTAACTCTGTGTTCCAATGTTAGTTTGATCAAAATACTGTATACTTAATTCACTGTAATATTAGTCTGGTCAAAACACTATACACTTAATTTCTGAAACATGTTGGCTCTATGGCAAAGTCTTTTAGTCGAATCTTATATTAGAATAAATGTATATCTGGACTAATAACCTCCGGGGTGGTGCTTCAATCTCAGATGTATTTTGTTATAAACAAAGGAAACGGTGGAAAATCTGGAATGGAGAAGATGTCAGTCCAGAATCCATATTCTCTGTCCAAATACTACTACAACTACTTTACTAATAGGGTATTTTTAGAGTTCCAGAGCTACCTGTACATTTATCCTAGAGAAGTTCTAATACACTCCATGTCCTAGGGTAAGGGCTGGATTAAGAGCATCATGGGCCCCAGGATGGGTGCTGAGGATTTTGGGGGGCCTTTTTATAGAAGTAAATAAAATTAAAACACATAGTCAGCCTATGTTACGCTATGGGGACACAGCAACTGTATGAAAATAGCCACAAGTGCTATTTTGACAGGCGTGTAGGTTTCCATGTGTTAAAGCAGGTTGAAATGCTGGCTAGTGAGACAGCTACTGCTCTAGGTGGGAGGGAAACCGTTAACCTGCTTGCTGCACTTTCTACTAAGCTCTGCCTCTCTACCCTTGCTTATAATAAAACAGGGAGAGATTTGCCCAGACACACAGTCTTCATGGGAGAGAAGACCCAGACTGGACACAGCATGTAATCTCTAGCCACATCACAGAGCTGCTGCAACTATCAGAAAGCCTCCCCTGCTCTAGGAACCTTCCACATATAAGGGGATTGCTGGGACCTGAAGAACACCAACTCTGGAGATCTACCACTGTGGGCTCTGTTGCGTATGGACTCTTGCCTCGGCAAAAGACTGTGTACTTTGTTTTGGAGCTGTTATAGTGAGAGTTTCCAGTAAAGCTTTTGAAACTTTGTCTGAGCTAAGGTTACTTAAAGGGGTGCATGGTGGTAATGGCATATGAAAAAACAGGGCCTGTAAAGCCCCATACACACTATCAGTTTTTCTGATGAGTTTTTCCTTCAGATTTACCAAAATCATATAATATGAGGTCAAACCTTAGGATTTTCAATTTGTATGCAATCAGGCAGGCCCTTGCACTACATGGTTTTGGTAAACCTGAACGAAAAACTCAGCAGAAAAACTGATAGTGTGTATGGGGCATAATGCACACACATGAGGTGAAGTCATGACATGCTGTTGTTAGGGGCAAAAAGTACCAGAGAAGGGTGATATAACATCCAGTAGAGCATGAATGGCAGGGGCAACAGGTTTCATGCATAGTAAAGGGAGTGGTCAGTGCCCCAGCAATCGGGACCTGACCACGTGGCAGAGACTCTACTCTTCTTTACCATACAGCTAGGTCTTTAAAGAGTAAATATGCTCATGCACAGGGTCTGTGGTGGTGCATGGCACTACTCCATTCTGTCACTGGGAGATAGGTGGCAGAGTCAAGCTGGGCTGGTGGAATGGTACACTGCTTTGTGGTTTCTCCTTCAAAATATTGCATTCTGGGCAGGTTTATGAATCATGGGAATGGGAGGCACCTGTAGGACAGCTTCAAGTTATGGTTAGTTCACCATAATGTTTATGTCACATTAGCGTAGGCATGCCTGGCCCTGGGCATTAGAAAGCACATCCACGAAGAGTCCTGCGGATGGAGAGGAATGAGAGAGACAGCAAAAAGGCCCCTTGCACACTGAGTGAGTTGCCTCACTCCTGGGGCAACTCACTCAGTGTAAACGTGTACAGCCCCAAATACACACAGTAGGCATTCAGTGGCCACTCGCCCACTCGCCCACACCTGCACACCTTTTAAATCAGGACCTGTGGCTGTGTTTGTACTGCGAATGCGTCCCCACAGAGTAACTAGCAGCTCCAGATGGGGAGCTGCTACAATTACAGGTAATTACAAGTAACAATCTCTGTCTATGGCTTTATTTGAAGCAGCTGAAAGCTGTGGGAGAAGAAGTGGCTATCAGCTGCTTCATGGAAAGCAGTAGAGGTAGATTGGTGCTTGTAATTGTCCTCCCTCTCCCTGTCCCCACCCCCTCATGCAGGAGGTACCAAGAGTCTCTCCTGGGGCCCCCTACTGTCCCCAGGTCCTCAGGCATTGTCCAAGTGCCCAAATGGTCAGTTTGTCCCTGCTGGGACTACATTAAGGTAGGGGCCTGAAGCTGCAGCTCCAATATCTCCTACATTAATCGAGCCCTGCCTAGGGTGACAATGCTATTCTTCAATAGATACCGTACAGTTAGTGAACGTTGTGAGCATGACATAAGACAGGAAGGGTATTACTGGAATGTTTGCAAGGAGAAAATAAAAGAGAAAACAAGTCATCGACTTGTGGGTAGTGTAGTTCAACCTCCATCACCCTCCATGTATAGGTGACGTGTAGCTGCTGCCTTGGACCTCCTTTCTTTCGCCTCTTGGAAGCCCTTGCTGCCACACCTCTTACCAGCCACCTTCTTTGTAAGATGCCGTTTGGTATCATAAACTTGCTAACGTGTCTTCTACGGTATTGGGACTGTTCTACGAATTCTCCTGTAAGGTACTGCTGTACTGGATTCAGCCTTGATATTCAGGTTCTGTTGCCACATTGTTGGAACTTTGAGTTAATTCATTGTGCTGCATTCCTTGACCTACATGTATATTTACTCCAATTAGGTACCAAACATCTGGCCCCTCTTACAAACTGGTAAGATGCAGTATATAACATTTTAATTCTTGGGTTTATATACACTTTAATATCTCCTCTCTTCCAGTCCG
The DNA here is from genome assembly GCF_037356315.1 of Lithobates pipiens. Taxonomy (NCBI): domain Eukaryota; kingdom Metazoa; phylum Chordata; class Amphibia; order Anura; family Ranidae; genus Lithobates; species Lithobates pipiens. Next base: position 562,783,941 of record NW_027507758.1, on the reverse strand, counting down.
ATATACAGTACATTTCCACTGGGTGATAGGCAGGTAAATGTATACTTTTTAAAATAAGGTCAAATTGTTTAAAAGTTAATAGTTTACTAGAACATTCTGTATCCATATCCAGCACAGAGACAGGCTGACTTGCAGATGCAGAAATGCTGACCAAGCCATTGAAAATTACATATGGTCTGTCCTTAGATATCTTGCCAAGTTTCAGCATGATCAGCCTGTTAACCCTTTATATGTCATTGATATGTAGATGCCTAGACCATATCTAGCTGTGTTGTTAACAGGACTGTAACAATATGAATAATTTACATACCCAAACACTTTTACATTTTTTCAAGGACATATAATTACATAGTTACACAGTTATATACTAGGCAAGGTTGAAAAAAGACGCAAGTCCATCAAGTCCAACCTATGTGTGTGATTTTATGTCAGTATTACATTGTATATCCCTATATGTTGAGGTCATTCAGATGCTTATCTATTGAAATGGATAATGCTCCCTGCTGAAAACACTGCCGGTAGAAGGCAATTCCACATCCTACTGGTCATAGAGTTAAAAATCCTCTACGCAGTTTAAGGAGAAACCGCTTTTCTTCTAATTTTAGTGAATGGCCACATGTCTTATTAAATTCCCTTACGCTGAAAAGTTTTATCCCTATTGTGGGGTCACCAGTACAGTATTTGTACATTGAAATCATATTCCCTCTCAAGCATCTCTTCTCCAGAGAGAACAAGTTCAGTGCTTGTAACCTTTCCTAATAACTGACGTCCTACAGCCCATTTTTTTGTCCTTCTCTGGACTCTCTCCAGTTCCAGCACATCCTTCCTGAGGACTGGTGCCCAGAACTGGACAGCATACTCCAGGTGCAGCTGGACCAGAGTCTTGTAGAGTGGGAGAATTATTATTTTATCTCTGGAGTTAATCCTCTTTTTTTATGCATGCCAATATTCTAATTACTTTGCTTGCATCAGCTTGATATTGCATGCCATTGCTGAGCCTATCATCTACTAGGACCCCTAGGTTCTTTTCCATCCTAGATTCCCCCAGAGGTTCTCCCCCCAGTGAGTAGATTACATTAATATTTTTGCCACCCAAATGCATTATTTTACATTTCTCCACATTAAACCTTATTTGTCATGTAGTTGCCCACCCCATTAATTTGTTCAGATCTTCTTGCAAGGTTTCCACATCCTTCAGAGAAGTTATTGCACTGCTTAGATTAGTATCGTCTGCAAATACAGAGATTGAACTGTTTATCCCATCCTCCAGGTCATTTATGAATACATTAAATAGGATTGGTCCCAGGACAGAACCCTGGGGGACCCCACTTTCCACCCCTGACCATTCAGAGTACTCTCCATTTATCACTACCCTGTGAACTCGCCCCTGTAGCCAGTTTTCAATCCATGTATTCACCCTATGGTCCATGCCAATGGACCTTACTTTGTACAGTAAATGTTTATGGGGAACTGCATCAAATGCTTTTGCAAAATCCAGATACACCACATCTGCGGGCCTGCCTTTATCTAGATGGTAGCTCAGCTCCTCATAGAAGGTTTAAAGATTGGTTTGGCAATAGCGATTCTTCATGAATCCATGCTGATTACTACTAATGGTGACGTTGTCTATACTAAAATCTTGTATATAATCCCTTATCGTCCCCTCCAAGAGCTTGCATACAATTGAGGTTAGGCTAACTGGTCTGTAATTCCCAGGGATGTATCTTGGCCCTTTTTTAAATATTGGTGCTACATTAGCTTTTCTCCAATCAGCTAGTACAATTCCAGTCAGTAGACTGTTCATAAAAATTAGAAACAATTGTCTGGCAATTACTTGACTGAGTTCCTTAAGGACCCTCGGGTGCAAGACATCTGGTCTCGGTGACCCATTAATGTTAGGTTTTTCAAGTCTATTACTAATTCTGTCCTCTGTTGGCTATGAGGGTGCTTCCTGTGACGTGTCATGAGGATAAACATTTTTGGTTACTGAAGCCCCCCGATTCCCTCGTGAAGACTGAGGAGAAGAATATCAATACCTTTGCCATCTCTCCATCCTTAGTAACTAGAATCCCTTCATCATTCTTTATGGGACCAATAAGATCTGACCTTCCTTTCTTACTACTTATGTACGTAAAGAATTTCTTGGGATTTTTTTACTCTCCTCTGCTATGTGACTTTCATGTTCTATCTTAGCTGCCCCGATTGCACCCTTACAGTTCTTGTTGCATTCTTTGAAAAGTTGGAATACTAATGATGATCCCTCAGATTTGTATTTTTTGAAGGCCTTCTCCTTTGCTTTTATATGAATTTTTACATTTGAGTTAAGCCACCCAGGACTTGTCTTAGCTCTTTTACATTAATTTCCCATTGGGATGCACTGGCTAATGCCCTTATTTAATATGCTCTTAAAGCATACTAATTTCTCCTCCATATTATTTGTTCCCAAGATTATATCCCATTTAGTATCTTCTAGCAAGGCTGGAAGTTTAGGAAAGTTGGCTCTTTTGAAATTGAATGTCTTTGTATACCCCTTATGTTTCCTATTAGTGTGATTTATACTGAAAATCAATGACCTGTGATCACTGTTTCCTAAATTGCCCCACATCCATGATCAGGTTTGTATTGTTGGTAATAAGTAGGTCTAGTAATGCCTCGTACACACGATCGAACTATGGCGGGAGTCCGCCGGACTTTTGAAATGAACAGACGACTTGCTCACACACGGAGAAAAGTCCGTTCATTTTGAACACGGCTCCAGGTAGACGGAACTAGCGAAGGAAGTCAATGTCGCCGCCTCCATCGGTGAGATTGACACGTTGCTGGCCCTGCCTCCTGGTATGGACTTAAAGGGGAAGTCCCCCCAAATTCCATATCAGACCCTTATCCAAGCATGCAACCCGGCCGGTCAGGAAACAGGGTGGGGACGAGCGAGCGCCCCCCCCCCCGAGCCTTACCAGGCTGCATGCCCTCAACATGGGGGGGTGCTTTGGGGAACGCTAGTAAAAGAGCTATAAGAAGATAGTGTAGGCCCAGCAGAAGAACTGAAGAGGGGGACAAGACCCCAGAAGAGCGGGACAAGACCCTGAAGTCGGAAGAAGACCACCGGATGGCGACAGAAGACCGGGCCAACTCTAGTAAAAGAGCTACAAGAAGATAGCGGAGGCCTGGCAGAAGAACCGAAGAGGGGGACAAGACCCCGAAGTCGGAAGAAGACCCCCGGACGGTGACGGCGACAGAAGGCCGGGCCAATGCTAGTAAAAGAGCTATAAGAAGATAGCAGAGGCCTGGCAGAAGAACCGAAGAGGGGGACAAGACCCCAGAAGAGCAAGACAAGACCCCGAAATCGGAAGAAGACCCCTGGCGATGAAGAAGAAAGCCAGGCTCCTCCGCTAGTAAAAGAGCAGAAGATAGCGGAGGAGTCCGGCAAGAAGACCTCCCAAGACGGAAGACCACCGGAGCCGTCTAATAAATTATTTTAAAAACGTGTTGTGTTTTTTTATTTACACTTTTTTTCACCAGGTGAATGGGTAGGGGTACATCATACCCCATACTCATTCACATAGGGTGGGGGGGTTGATATCTGGGGGCACCCTTATTAAAGGGGGCTCCCAGATTCCGATAAGCCCCCCCCGCCTGCAGACCCTGAAAACCAACGGCCAGGGTTGTCGGGAAGAGGCCCTTGTCCTCATCAGCATGGGGACAAGGTGCTTTGGGGTGGGGGTGAATAGAAAATTAATAGATTTGAATAGAAAATATTGAATATTGATATAGAATAGATAAAACCATCTTCTGAAATTCAAATTTAGTATAAAAATTTGGATCAAATTCGAATAGAATATATTAGAATATAAAATAATAGAAAATAATAGACTAAGCCCTTGTACACACGGTCAGACATTCCGATGGAAAATGTCCGATCGGACCGTGTTATCGGATAATCCGACCATGTGTGGGCTCCCTCAGACGACCAACAAAGTTTTAGAGCTGGGCTATAAAATTTTCCGTTAACATGGTCCGATGGGACTTTGTCCTATCGTTTGTAGAGAATTCCAATCGGACAAAGTGCCACGCATGCTCAGATCAAATTCCTAGACCAAAGCTATTGGCTACTAGCCTGAACGTAGTCCCGTCGTAACGAAATAACATCACCACGTTCTGAACGATCGGATTTTCCGACAACTTTGTCCGACCGTGTGTATGCAACACAAGTTTCGGACAAAATCCCACGGATTTTGTTGTCAGAATATCCGACCGTGTGTACAAGGGCTAAGAATAGACTATAATAAAATATAATATATATTATTTTAGTTTCCATTGTTTTGAGTTATTTTCAAATCTATTCTCGAATTCGAATTTATACTATTCTAAATTATAATTTCAGAAGAAGGTCATATTCTTCTATTGTATTTTATTACATTCTATGAAATTCTATTCTGTTCTTTACTAGACATGTGCAGAGTGAAATATTTTATTTCGGAATTTCGTTTTCGTCCAAAAAATAAATTTATTTAGTTACTCCTGAAATTTGTTTTTCGTTCAAAAATTGCATTCAATCGAAAATCCACATGAATTACGGTCAAATCTGTCTTTGAAGGCTTATGGTGTCTGTCTAATGTATAAAGAAGATTCGACGGACCTGCTAAACTCTATATACAGTGCCTTGCGAAAGTATTCGGCCCCCTTGAACTTTTCAACCTTTTGCCACATTTCAGGCTTCAAACATAAAGATATAAAATTTAAATTTTTTATGAAGAATCACCAACAAGTGGGACACAATTGTGAAGTGGAACGAAATCTATTGGATATTTTAAACTTTTTTAGCAAATAAAAAACTGAAAAGTGGTGCGTGCAAAATTATTCGGCCCCTTTACTTTCAGTGCAGCAAACTCACTCCAGAAGTTCAGCGAGGATCTCTGAATGATCCAATGTTGTCCTAAAGGACTGAAGGTGATAAATAGAATCCACCTGTGTGTAATCAAGTCTCTGTATAAATGCACCTGCTCTGTGATAGTCTCAGGGTTCTGTTGAAAGCGCAAAGAGCATCATGAAGACCAAGGAACACACCAGGCAGGTCCGCAATACTGTTGTGGAGAAGTTTAAAGCCGGATTTGGATACAAAAATATTTCCCAAGCTTTAAACATCCCAAGGAGCACTGTGCAAGCGATCATTTTGAAATGGAAGGAGTATCAGACCACTGCAAATTTACCAAGACCTGGCCGTCCCTCTAAACTTCCAGTTCAGACAAGGAGAAGACTGATCAGAGATGCAGCCAAGAGGCCCATGATCACTCTGGATGAACTGCAGAGAACTACAGCCGAGGTGGGAGAGTCTGTCCATAGGACAACAATCAGTCGTACACTGCACAAATCTGGCCTTTATGGAAGAGTGGCAAGAAGAAAGCCATTTCTCAAAGATATCCATAAAAAGTCTCGTCTAAAGTTTGCCACAAGCCACCTGGGAGACACACCAAACATGCTCTAGTCAGATGAAACCAAAATCAAACTTTTTGCCCACAATGCAAAACGATATGTTTGGCGTAAAAGCAACACAGCTCATCGCCCTCAACACACCATCCCCACTGTCAAACATGGTGGTGGCAGCATCATGGTTTGGGCCTGCTTTTCTTCAGCAGGGACAGGGAAGATGGTTAAAATTGAGGGCAAGATGGATGCAGCCAAATACAGGACCATTCTGGATGAAAACCTGTTGGAGTCTGCAAAAGACCTGAAACTGTGACGGAGATTTATCTTCCAACAAGACAATGATCCCAAACATACAGCAAAATCTACAAAGGAATGGTTCACAAATAAACGTATCCAGGTGTTAGAATGGCCAAGTCAAAGTCCAGACCTGAATCCAATCGAGAATCTGTGGAAAGAGCTGAAAACTGTTGTTCAAAAACGCTCTCCATCCAACCTCACTGAGCTCGAGCTGTTTTGCAACGAAGAATGGGCAAGAATTTCAGTCTCTCGATGTGCAAAACTGATAGAGACATACCCCAAGCGACTTGCAGCTGTAATCGCAGCGAAAGGTGGCTCTACAAAGTATTAACGCAAGGGGGCCGAATAATTTTGCATGCCCCACTTTTCATTTTTTTATTAGTTAAAAAAGTTTCAAAAATCCAATAGATTTTGTTCCACTTCACAATTGTGTCCCACTTGTTGGTGATTCTTCACAAAAAATAAAAATGTTATATCTTTATGTTTGAAGCGTGAAATGTGGCAAAAGGTTGAAAAGTTCAAGGGGGCCGAATATTTTCACAAGGCACTGTAGCCTATAGGTGAAGCATTTCACTCCAGAAATGTACGATTGCAGCGCCGTACAGTTTCGATGCTCCGACGAATATTATTATAAACGTGTGTGTTTTTCGTTGCTTTGTTGAATCTCCATCGTTCATGTTGAATGAATGGTCTGAGTCTCACAGTGTCAGATGTCAGATAGTGAGTGACTGATAAAACGAATATGGCGGCAACCCATTGTGAGAGCAACATGGAGGCATTGGAGGATGTTTCTGGGCCATCTACAAGTGTTTCTGTATATATATTATATACTCATTCAAACAGAAACTGGTGGACTGGTGATAGCAATCACTGATCAGGCAGGTGATAAGATTCTATAATAATAAATCCCCCCCACAACACATGCAGCCTCTGAGGCTATCACAACAACACTAGCAGAAACACTAGTATTACTATAAGGTTCTCACACTAACACAATATCAGCAGATTATTAGGAAAAATCTAAGTTGAACTGTAGCTTGCTTCACTATTGTTCTGCTGCTGTGCTTAATAATAATTTGGGTTCGCTGACAAGTGAAAATTGAAACGGACCAGCTAAGATTGACTGTCTATTGAAATGATTCAGTGTGTGTCTCTCTCTGCTAGCAATCGTAAGTGAAAGTAAGTATGTTGAATATTTTCTCTCTGTCGAATGTTTTCTCTATATAATCTTGGACTAATAGAGGTAAGGTTAGGCACATTCGACCACAGGTTCAATAGACACAGATTGTTATTGTCAGAGTCACATCAAATCTTCTATTCTATATCGAACTGTTGTAACAACGAAAATTAAAATAAAGCATTTATTTACTGTATGTTGGATCTTTTGTTTTTCGGATTCTGCACTTTTACCTGAAATTCGGACGAAAATGCATTTGGACGAAAACTAATGCACATGTCTATTCTTTACTATTCTTTTATTTTCATTCTATTGTGTTATTATTTTATATTCTATTTTACTGTATTCATTTTTAGAAATTGATTTATATATTTTTTTATTTTTATTCAAATTTTTTTCGATTAGAATTGTTTTCAAATTCGTTTAGACTAGAATTTTTTTCTAATTTGATTCGAAACGTTATTTCGGATTTGGTAATTTGGATGCATCCGAATGTCCGAATAATGAAAATTCAGCCAAATTTCGATTTGAAACGAAACATAATGCACATGTCTAGTATGCAGCTATTAACCATATTGTGTTGTGGCATTGCAGGTTACCCTGCCAGTCATGGTGTTTTAGGCATGCTGGCAGTTGCACCCTTCATTGTTGAACCTTACTCAAGAAAAAAAAAAAATCTATGCCTCTGTATGCATGCTGTTACAGGGACAGCTCGAGCTGTACGAGGAGATGATGGGGAGGGCAGAATGCCTACGAAACTGAGGGAGGGGATGATCACGATTTTGTATAAGCGCAAAAGGGGAAGAGATCGGACCTGAAAAATTGGTGTCCGATCTCCCTTCTGAACGTGGACTACAAAATCCTCTCCAAGGTTCTGGCCAACAGGCTGAAGTCTGTCATCGGACAGATCATCTACCCGGATCAGACTTGTGGCATTCCTGGCCGCAGGATTGTTGACAGCCTTGCGCTTGTCCTGGACACGGTCCAGTACATTCATGGCCGCCGTGTGCACATGGCCCTGTTCAGTCTTGACCAGGAGAAGGCCTTTGACCAGGTCTCCCATGAGTTTATGTGCAGTGCTCTGCGCAGGTTTGGTCTTGGAATGTTTTGTTCGTATGTGAATGTAATGTATAATAACATCTGTAGTGTGGTGTTGATGAATGGTTGGAAAACTGACCCCTTTCCAGTTTTGTCTGGGGTCAGACAAGGCTGCCCTCTCTCACCTCTGCTTTTTGTCTGTTGTATAGAGCTCTTGGCCCGAAGCATCAGACGGAACCAGAGATCAGAGAGATCACCGCACCAGGACCACACAGACGGGAGGTCAAGTGCTCACTCTACATGGATGATGTGATGGTGTTCTGTGACAACCACATTGTCACTCTACTGAGGGTGTTCTTTGCCTGTAACTGCATCCGCAGAACTTTGGTTGACAGGACTGTAGACTTTGGTGGTAACCCCATGTTCCGTTTTTTTCCTCCTGCCTCCCATCCTGGGATGGGACAACTGGGACACTCCTTGGTACTACTTGGACACTTTCAAGTTTATTAAGGAGCTGGGGCTACATGGAGAGAAGCCCAACTTGTGGAAGCCAAAAACTATCCACAAGTTGATTAGAGCATCGGACATTGTTGAGACTGTTCCAGGCCTCCTTTCAGCCCCTTGCAAAGTGGTCTGGAGGAATGTTTCTTCAAAGAGACTCACCAACAGGCATAAAGATCTGGCATGGATGGCAATCCAAGGGGGATTGCCACTCAGGACATTCATTCATTCATTCATGCATGCCAGAAACCTGTGCAGATACAGACACTACCCTTTTTGCATCATCCAGGAGGAAACTGCTTTGCATGTTTTCTGGGAGTGTCCCTTTGCACAGGGCCTGTCGAGGGTCCTGGAACCTGATCTCAAAGACTTTGTACCACAGACTGCTATCACACACTTTGGTGTGTTGAATGGACTCTTTTGTGGAACTCATTCACAGGAGGACATTGACAGTGCCTGGCGGGTGCTATTTTGCTTTAAGGATGCTGTTTGGTGCTCCAGAAAGCGCCTCATCCACCAGCGGGAGAGGATGTCCATCGAGTACAGTCACAGACTAGACCAAAGTCTGCTCAGAGACTATCACTTAATGGACTTTAAGGAGAGGAGGTTTGAAGATTTCCCCTTCCCTCCAAAGGGTCGTCATCGAGAGAAAAAGGAGAGGGAAATATACAGAATGGAAGCCCACCTCCTAATAGAGAGAAGCATGTCCACCGCTGGGGGGGGGGGGGGGGGGAGTGTAACGCTTCAAGCCACTGTTAATCCTATGGCAAATCATGCCCAACAACAAGATTTATACAAGGAGTGTAATTCTACCAAAGGAGATTTACTCCACAATTTTTGGAAATGTAAACATATTGAGACCTTTTGCAATACCGTTTTTAAATCATAACTGACGTAGCATGCCTACATACCCCCCCCCCCCCACTCCGGGCCTAGCTCTCCTAAGACTGACCATAGACGAAATACCTTACTTAGACTCGTAAGGACCCACATCCTACTGGCAGCTAGACTGTCCATAATTAGGCTATGGAAAACAGACAAGACTCCCTCCATTAAACCAACTTCTGGACATTATCAACCTTCAGTACAGTTACGAACTGATGATGGCCTCCAGTGAGGGTCTGTTAACCAAAGAAAAAAATAGGTGGACACCGTGGGAACAGTAGTCGGGAGCCGCTGGATTCCTAGAACATCCACAACTAATACCTTGATATGTTCTTACTGTGACCCGAGGCTATGTAGTACACTATTCTCATTAGAGTATGGATATAGTTAATATGCTGAACTCAATCATCATGACACCACCCTCCTCTGGGACACAGTTGAGTTCCCAATGGGGTGTCTACAGGAGGTAACCGCGAGTACATTATATATACCAGCTGGGTTAGCATTTTAGTTAAACTTCTTAAAAGTTATATTGTTTCTTGTGTTTCTATGTGCGACTAATATCCAAGTCGGTATTTCATAAATGTCATTTTATAACATGTAAATAGTCATGCAATGTACACTTTGTATCCCTTTTGTGTATTTGCTTGGCATATGTGTGTGCCTTGGCATTGACTGGGATGCAACTATTGCTGCAGTCGCTGCTTTGGCAAAAACATTTCCTCGCTAATTGTTTGTTTAAACTGATTTTTCCTTATATAAATCTTTTTTTTTTTTCATCAATTGTTTTTTATTGATTTAATAATATGCAAAAGGGATACAAAGGGTACATTGCATGACTATTTACATGTAAGACCCCTTTCACACCAAGGGCGTTTTGCAGGCGCTATAGCGTTAGAAATAGCGCCTGCAATCCGCCCTAAAACAGCTGCACCATTGTCTGTAGTGTGAAAGCCCTTCCAGGCTTTCACACTGCAGCGGTGCGCTGGCAGAACGTCAGGAAAAGTCCTGCCAGCAGCTTCTTTGGAGCGGTGAAGGAGCGGTGTGTTTGCCGCTCCTCCACCGCTGCTCCCCATTGAAAACAACTGTAATACCGCTGGTAAAATGCCGATATTGCAGCGTATTGCCGGCGTTTTTAACCCTTTTTCGGCCGCTAGCGGTGGGTAAAAGTGCCCCGCTAGTGGCCGCAATGCGTTGCAAATCCGACGGTAAAACACTGTTAAGAATAGCGGCGTTTTACCGCCGACACTATGGGTGGCATGGTGTGAAAGGGATCTTATAAAATTACATTTATGAAATACCGACTTGGATATTAGTCACACATAGAAACACAAGAAAAAAATCTAACTTTTAAGAAGTTGCACCAAAATGATAACCCAACTGGTATATATAATGTACTCGCAGTTACCTCCCATAGACAACCCATTGGGAACTCAACTGTGTCCCAGGGGAGGGTGGTGTCATGTTTTTGTGTCATGTTTTTGTTTGTTTAACCACCTCAATACAGTGCAGTTACACCCCCTTCCTGACCAGACCAATTTTTAGCTTTCAGCGCTCTCACAGTTTGAATGACAATTACTCAGTCATCCAACACTGTATCCATATGAAACTTGCGTCCTTTTTTTCACACAAATAGAGCTTTCTTTTAGTGGTGTTTAATCACTAGTGGGTTTTTTATTTTTTGTGCTATAAATAAAATAAAACGTAAATTTTGTGAAAAAAATGCCTTTTTCTTTGTTTCTGTCATAAATTTTTGCAAATTAGTAATTTTTCTTCATAAATTTTGGCCAAAATGTATACTGCTACCTATCTTTGGTAAAAAAGAACCCACATTAGTGTATATTATTTGGTCTTTGTGAAAGTTATAGAGTCTACAAACTATGGTGCCAATCGCTGAAAATTGATCACTTCTGATCAGGCCTTCAGTACATCAGGTGTACCTCATTTCTTGAGACACTAACAAGTCAGGAAAGTACAAAAAACCCCCAAATTACTCCTTTTTACAAAGTAGACATTCCAAGGTATTAAGTTAGTAGCATGGTGAGTTTTTTTTAAGTTATCATTTTTTCCCACAATTCTTTGCAAAATGAAGATTTATTTTTTATTATTATTTTTTTTTACAAAATTGTCATATTATCAGGTTATTTCTCACACACAGCATATGCATACAACAAATTACACCACAAAATACATTCTGCTACTCTTTCTGAGTACGGCTATACCACATGTGTGAGACTTTTACACAGCCTGGCCACATACAGAGCACTAACATTGATGTAGTACCTTCAGACGTTCTACGAGCAAAAATGACGCATCTCATTTCTCAACCACCCATTACACTTTTGAAGGCCCTGGAGTACCAGGACAATGGAATTTCCCATAAAATGACCCCATTTTGAAAAGCAAACACCCCAACATATAATCTGTGAGGCATAATGAGTCTTTTGAATGGTTAATTTTTTTCCAGAAGTTTTTGGAATATGTGGAAAAAATGAAAACGCTTTTTTTTTTTTACACAAAATTGTCAATTTATAAGATATTTCTAACACATAGCATGTATATAGCAAAAATTACACCCCAAAATACATTCTGCTACTCCTCCCGAGTATGGCGATACCACATGTGTAGGACTTTTACACAGCCTGGCCACATAGAGTGGCCGAACATTGAAGTAGTACGTTTAGGCGTTCTAGGAGCATAAATGACACATCTCATTTAATTCCTACCCATCACACTTCTGAAGGTCCTGGACCACCAGGACAGTGAAATTACCCACAAAATGACCCCATTTTGGAAAGCAAACACCCCATCGTATATTCTATGAGACATGGGCTGCAAATAGGTACTCGGGTACTCTGATGGGCTGGAGATAGGTACTCTGATACTCTGATGGCCTGGTGACAGGTACTCGGGTACTCTGATGGCCTGGTGACAGGTACTCGGGTACTCTGATGGCCTGGTGACAGGTATTCAGGTACTCTGATGGCCTGGTGACAAGTACTCGGGTACTCTGATGGCCTGGTGACAGGTACTCTGATGGTTTGGTGACTGGTATTTGGGTACTCTGAAGGGCGGTGACAGGTACTCATATGGACTGTGACAGGTACTCGGGTACTCAGATGAACTGTGACAGGTACTCGGGTACTCAGATGGACTGTGACAGGTACTCGGGTACTCAGATGGACTGGAACAGGTACTCTGGTACTCAGATGGACTGTGACAGGTACTCGGTACTCTAATGGACTGTGACAGGTACTCGGGTACTCAGATGGACCGTGACAGGTACTCGGGTACCCTGATGGACCGTGAGAGGTACTCGGGTACCCTGATGGACCGTGACAGGTACTCGGGTACCCTGATGGACCGTGACAGGTACTCGGGTACCCTGATGGACCGGGACAGGTACTCGGGTACCCTGATGGACCGGGACAGGTACTCGGGTACCCTGATGGACCGGGACAGGTACTCGGGTACCCTGATGGACCGGGACAGGTACTCGGGTACCCTGATGGACCGGGACAGGTACTCGGGTACCCTGATGGACCGGGACAGGTACTCGGGTACCCTGATGGACCGGGACAGGTACTCGGGTACCCTGATGGGCCGGGACAGGTACTCGGGTACCCTGATGGGCCGGGACAGGTACTCGGGTACCCTGATGGGCCGGGACAGGTACTCGGGTACCCTGATGGGCCGGGACAGGTACTCGGGTACCCTGATGGGCCGGGACAGGTACTCGGGTACTCTGATGGGCCGGGACAGGTACTCGGGTACTCTGATGGGCCGGGACAGGTACTCGGGTACTCTGATGGGCCGGGACAGGTACTCGGGTACTCTGATGGGCCGTGACAGGTACTCGGGTACTCTGATGGGCTGGGACAGGTACTCGGGTACTCTGATGGACTGTGACAGGTACTCTGATGGACTGTGATTGACAGGTACTATGAGGGGTGGTGACAGGTCCTCTTTATTGGGGGGGGGGGGCAGGCAGGCAATCAGTGGGATTGGTGTACACTAGGCGGTAACAAGATGTTACCGCAATCTCCTCCTCACACACGATTGGTGTGTGAGGAGAACAACCCGGTAACATCTCGTTACCGCGGTTTGTTTACATTTTAGTGATCGGCTGTGAAAGGATCACAGCCGATCACGTGGGTAAACAGCCGGCCAATGGCTGTTTACCAGCGTCGGTGACGAGCAGTGTTCCCGGGGAACACGCCGCCACCTACGTGCACGCGCAGCGCGCTCACGATCGCGTGCATGCGCCGTGCACAGTCGGGGTGTGACCATCTGTGATCGGCTGTGACTTCATCACGGCCGATCACGTGGTAAACAGCCATAACCAATGGCTGTTCACCCCCTTCGGTGGCGAGCGGTGTCTCCGTGACACGCCGCCACCGAAGAAACAGGGACGCGCGCACGATTGCGCGCATTCCCTGTTTAAACGGGAGGCCGTCATATGACGGCCTCCCGCCACATTAGGTGCGCCGCCTGGCCGTCATTTGACGGCCGGCGGTCAGCATCTAGTTAAACTGATTTTCCTTGTATAAGTCTTGTTGTTAGGCATGATTTGCCATGGGATTAACGGCTTGAGGCGTTACACTCCCCTCAGTGGTGGAAATACGTCTCTCCATAAGGAGGTGGGATTCCATTCTGTGGATTTCTCTTCCGTTCTTCCCTCAATGACGGCCCTTTGGCCATCTTTTTGAGGGTCACGCACGTGTGCACATTGTGCATGCGCAGTGAGAGAGATGGACCCGGTGACAATGGGTGCTGGCACTAGCCTGCGCGGTGACATGGGTGGGTTGGAGGCTCTTAAAAGGATGCTTAGTGCGGCCCTCATTTAGATGGCTGCCACCCGGGGACAGGCTCCACTATAGGCATTTAAAGGTAAGACCGACTTGCTCAGCTACTGCCAGTGCAACCTGTGTTTTCATGACAGGAAGCTGCTTGGCACTTGCTGTTATTTGTCACACTATGTGGTCATCATTTTTGATGTGGACTAACGCCCATTTCTTTATATATACTTACTGCACCTGTTTCTTTAGACCAACGGCTGTAGGGGACCTTTTGCTGGCCACGTCTGACCACCAACATTGTTTTTTACAAACAAGTTTATCTGCCTTTCCTTGGAACACGGCTGTGTTTTGAGTTCTGCTTTAGATCCCCGGGTGCCATGCTACTTACATGCTATCTACTGAGAGCACACCTGGACACTTTAAATCCTCCCTCAGTTACTGTGCCTTGGACCAGCTGGTTCCAAGACTCGGGAACAGATGGATCCCTACCCCAGACCAGTCGGGTCTAACAGGGGCCACTGACAGGACCATGTTGCGGGATGTCAAACACCCCGTGACTGGGACCCCTCACAGGGCTACCCCGGTCCTGGAACTAGAACAGACCCCACGGGTCTCTCAAACAACTCCGGAACCCCGAACACGTGACCCACACCTGCTTAAGTACCCCTTCCCAGACTCCCCAGCGGGCCGGGCACTCCTGCTGATTGGCTCCGAGAGGGCCATACCCAAACATCCAACCAAGCCTGGTTCTCGTCTGTCATGCGCACCTCACCGCTCACATGACCAGGCAGAACATCAATCATGGCCTGGCCAGACTGGTGTTAAGGCTTACCTACTCAATTAACCCTCTGTACTGTAAGGTCCTGAGGCAAAAACTAAATTTACAAAGCGTGTGACATTTGGTCCCAAATGTCATCCGCTACACTTAAATGCTCTTGCTATTATATTTATATGGCAGAAACAACTGAATTTTTGAGTTCTAATACTCTTGACCCATATAAACCAATATCCAGCTAAACCTATAATAAATTTAAAACCATAGAGAAATTTAGTTATACAGTAGTGTGATATTTATCGTATTGCATATAAGAACTGAATAACAGCCTAGCTTAATCCAGACAATTTGCCCTAACACGCAGAGAAGTGCCCAGATGGTTCTCACCTTGGGGAGGTTAAAACCTCGGAAGTTGGTGTCTTCAGTCACTATACGGGGAAGCCCCATTGGGGCAAGATCTATATATCTCATAGACTCATGGACAACGGCATTGGTGTACGGCATTTGGAAACGGTCGATCATACTGGGCAGTCTGTCCATTCCAATGACTGCATCTATCTCCTCCTGTATCCTCTCTAAGAAAAAAAGTAAAACATACCAAAGTTTAATCATATGGGAAATGAATAAAAATGTACAGTTGTAATGTATGTAAAATTTCCTGTAGAGTCATTTTTCGTGATCAGTGATTTTTGAATTTAGAAACAGACCAATTTCCTTTTGTTCATTTGTATATTTGTATTCAGAGTCCGCTGATATAAAAAAAAAAAATCACATCGTTTCAGAATTCCTGAAATCATAATTTGTGAATTGTAGGATTCTTTACCGACTGAACAAGCCATGCAGATATTCAGCAGAAAAAAATCCAATTTGCTTATCATGAGTAATGCCACGTACACACGACCGGACTTTCCAGCAGAATAGGTCCGACTGAATCATTCTGTCAGATAGTCCGATCATGTGTGGGATAATCAGATCGTTTTTCTTTAAAAAAAATCAGATGGACCTAGAAATAGAACATGTTTCAAATCTGTCTGACGGACTCAATTCCTATCAGGAAAACCGTTAGTCTGTATGCTGGTCCGATGGACCAAATACGTTGCAAGGGCAGCTATTGGCTACTGAACTTCCGCTTCTAGTCCCATCGTACGTCATCACGTTCAAAACAAATGAATTTTAGTCCATTTTAACTCAGTTGAAAGTCTATCGGGAAGACCGTCTGACCTTTTCTGCTGGAAAGTCTGGTCGCGTGTACACGGCTTAAGAGGAAGTCACAGTTATATAAATGATGATGCCTGTGCAGTTATTTACTCTTGTTCACAAATGCCTGACACAGAACACCCTTACTGCATCCTTTTACCCTGTGAATTGTTACAAAGTTACACTGTACAGTTTGATCACTGGGCGATAGGAAATACTTCCTCTTGCAGCAGACTGATGACATCATTTACAATTAGGCAAATGTATTGGAGTTTAGCTCAAGGATTTTGAGTAAAAAAATAAATAAAATTTAGGAATTTCAGGAATGTAGATTCTGAAAGGTCTACTTTAAAGTGGTTGTAAAGTCAGTCAGTCATTATATGCATTAAGATAAAAAGCCTTCTGTGTGCAGCAGCCCCTCTATGCCCCTTATTAAATTACCTGAGCCCCATCTATATCCAGCGATGTTGCACGAGAGACCCGGCTGTACAGGAATCTCCCTCCTGATTGGCTGAGACAGTAGCGTATCGCCATTGGCTTCTGCTGCTGTCAAAGTCAGTGAGCCAATAAGGAGAGAGAGGGGGCAGGGCCATGGCCATGGCTCTGTGTCTGAATGGACACAGGGAGCTGTGACTCGGCTTGGGTGCCCCCATAGCAAGCTGCTTGCTATGTGGCCACTCAACAGAAGCACCAAAGAGGGACTTATGAGGAGGCTCTGGGCTTCTCTGTGCAAAACCACTTCACAGAGAATGGAAGTATAACAGGTTTGTTAGTTTTAACAAAAACAAAACAAGGCCTTATGCCGCGTACACACGTATCAGACTGTCTGGCGGACAAACTTCTGGACTTTCCGGCGGACTTTCCGAACGAGCTACCTGCCCACACACGGCACTTTTGCGGCGGACTATCCACCATATTGCCGGACTATCCGCCGTACTTTTGAAATGAACGGACTCGCCCACACACACGGAAGAAAGTCCGTTCATTTTGAACACGGCTCCAGGTACCTGGTCACCTGGTATGGATTTAAAGGGGAATCCCTATGGCGAAAAAAGGCGTGGGGGTCCCCCCCTCAGGTCCATATAAGACCCTTATCCGAGCACACTACCCAGCCGTCCAGGAAAGGGGATGGGGACGAGCGAGCGCCCCCCCCCCCCCTGAGCCGTACCAGGCCGCGTGCCCTCAACATGGGGGGGTGTCTTGGGGAAGGCCCAAAGCACCTTGTCCCCATGTTGATGAGGACAAGGGCCTCTTCCCAACAACCCTGGCCGTTGGTTGTCGGGGTCTGCAGGCAGGGGCTTATCGGAATCCGGGAGCCCCCTTTAATAAGGGGGCCCCCAGATACCGGCCCCCCACCCTATGTGAATGAGTATGGGGTACAATGTACCCCTACCCATTCACCTGTAAAAATAAAAAAAAAAAAACACAATACACAAAGGTTAAAATGGTTTATTGCACAACTCCGGGGGTCTTCTCGCCGGACTCCTCCGCTATCTTCTGCTAGCTCTTTTACTAGCGGAGGAGCCCGGCTTTCTTCTTCGTCGTTGCCCTCTTCTTCCGACTTTTCCACCGGATTGTTTGATCGTATGTACGGGGCTTTAGTGTTACTTTAACTTTTTTTTTTCCACTATTGTCCCTTTCCAACTACTTCTAGTTTAGAGGGGATTTACAAAAGCTATGTTGAATAAAGCCAGCAAAAGTTTCATTTGCTCCCTGTACAAGAAAAAATTCTTATAAGATCTTATCTCGCTGGTATTAATCCCCTGAGCACCTCCATTGTTTGTACACTTCACTTATAACCGGTATTGAAGGTGTGGAGTCGAGCTGGGTACCTTTTTTGGATATGCTCCAATATTATGACATTTTCGAACACTTAAAAAAAAAAATGTGCGCAAGTTAGCCATTCAAAGTCACTTGTCATATGTCCTTGAGATTAGCTTGCAAAGGATGGTGTGTTTCACTGGAAAACCCTGCTTCATTAGGACCTCAGATCTCAATATAAATGTGCTGTAACAGTACACATAGATAATCATTAAAGAATTTTTATACAGAATCTCAAAAATACATATTATATATCCATATCAAATATCATAATGAATTAATGATAATTCATCTTTATCATACACATTCCCGGATGGAGAAGAGGGTGAAGAAAACAGTGCAAAAAATGCATTTATGTGAAACAACCTTAATTAGAAAAATAAATAAATAATAATAAAGAATAAAGTGGAAGTTCCGCTGATTGGAACCCTCCCCCCCTCCGTTGTCACAGTTGGCACCTTTCAGGGGGGAGGGGGTGCAGATAACTGTCTAAGACAGGTATTTGCACCCACTTCCGGGCATAGACTCCCACGGACCTCATTAAGCAAGAACTTAGAGGGAAATTATGTGTAGCTTTCCTAATATATGAACCTTCATGGCTGGACACCTAACTGTTGGCAAGTGTAGTTCCTACACTAGCCAGCTGGTGGTGCCTTGCTACCTTGGTAATAGAGTAGAATCCTGTGGGGAATCATGTTCCTCTGCAGCCTTCGTAGGTGTTACAGGCAGATAACTAAATGTATGTTGCAACTCCCAGTGACCTTCCATGGCCATTTTGGTTGAAGGCAGTGCTAATATATACTGTAGCAGTGCTCTGATGAGTTTGGTGCCCATTTTGTGAGTGGTTAGTGTAGGGAGAGGAAACCCTCTGACAGAGACAAAATTAATATCAGGGAAAGGTTCCAGTCTCAGAAGGGACAGAACAGAGGACACTTCATGCATGCTTAGTAGTCAGCACTGATCTCCAGTACTGCTGCTGCCCCTTATGTCAGCTACCTGCCAGCCCACCACCCCTCCTGCAGATGCTGCCCAGTAAGATCGACTAAGGCTGTGTTGTTATCCAGTGTGCTGAGAATACACTGTTGTACAATGATACCGGAGTACAACCTTCCTGTATCAGCCAACCTACTGTAGCTATAGTGCTCTGCCACTCCTGTACCTCAAGGTCTGTGTAGCATTTGGCTGGCACCTACATTGTGCCTGTGTGGAGTGATTTTCAGTACTGGTTACTGAAACTATTACTTAGAGTTACTGAACCCGATACTGAGTATTACTGATACTGTTATTGAGAGTTACTGAACCTGTTACTAATATTACTGATCCTGTTACTGAGTGCTGCTGTGCCTGTTACCCTGAGAGACATTGCACTTGTGTAAGAGAAAGCTGCTGGTGCTCACTTTTGTGCTCTACAGGTGAAAGTGTTTTTTTTTTTGGAACTGCAGTGAACTAAATACAATACTATGAAACTGCCTTGGGCTCTGAGTGTGCTGTTTCCTCATGTTGGGTACCATACAGCTGGCCCCACCCCCAACCCTCATTACTCCATTCCTTCTAGCTCTTAACTTTCTCTCCTACCCTGAACCTCTCCCCACCACCACCACTACTCACTCCCTGCTCTTTGTGCACCAAGTGTTGAATTGTCCTTTCCTATTTCCTCTTTTTTAGGTTGCTAAATGGTACTGCCACTCATGCTTGGTTATCACATTTACGATGTACCATTTAACTTGCTCTTCTTTTTCTACAAAATACCGTATATACTCGAGTATAGGCCGACCCGAATATAAGCCGAGGCCCCCAATTTACCCCCAAAAAAACTGGCAAACTTATTGACTCGTGTATAAGCCGAGGGTGAGACATGCCTGTCCATCCCTGTGTGTGTGTCCGTCCATCCCTGTGTGTCCGTCCATCCCTGTGTGTCCGTCCATCCCTGTGTGTCCGTCCATCCATCCCTGTGTGTGTGTGTGTCCATCCATCCATCCATCCCTGTGTGTGTGTGTGTCCATCCATCCATCCATCCCTGTGTGTGTGTGTGTCCATCCATCCATCCATCCCTGTGTGTGTGTGTCTCCATCCATCCATCCATCCCTGTGTGTGTGTGTCTCCATCCATCCATCCCTGTGTGTGTCTCCATCCATCCATCCATCCCTGTGTGTGTGTGTATCCATCCATCCCTGTGTGTGTGTGTCTCCATCCATCCATCCCTGTGTGTGTGTGTCCATGTGTGTGTGTGTGTGTGTGTGTGTGTGTGTGTGTGTGTGTGTGTGTGTGTGTGTCCAGCCTACCTGTGTCCCGAGCCTCCGTCCCGTGCCTTGCCTCCTTGCCTCCGTCCCGTGCCGTGCCTTGCCTCCGTCCCGTGTCGTGCCTTGCCTCCGTCCCGTCCCGTGCCGTGCCTTGCCTTGCCTCCGTCCCGTGCCTTGCCAGGATCGCCGCTCTTCGTCGGCGCCTCGGCGGCCATTGTAAAATTCAAAAGCCGTGCCTCCGCCTTCGCCTGTGATAGGCGGAACACTGAATTTCCCAGCAGCCTGTGTTCCGCCTATCACGGACATCGTCTCATCCTCGTCCGTAGTACGAGGATGAGACGATGTCCGTGATAGGCGGAACACAGGCTGCTGGGAAATTCAGTGTTCCGCCTATCACAGGCGAAGGCGGAGCCGGAGGCGCGGCTTTTGAATTATAGAATGGCCGCTGTCTGTCTGCTCGACACGCTGATCGAGCAGGCAGACAGCGATGACTCGAGTATAAGCCGAGGGGGGCACTTTCAGCCTCAAAAAAGAGGCTGAAAATCTCGGCTTATACTCGAGTATATACGGTATGAAAAATACCTTAAATAAACAGATTTTTTTTAAAACCTCTGTCACCATACCTATGCAGTATAAAGTGACAATGTCTCTGCACGGGGCACCCACTTACACTCATTCTGAAAGCGTTCCCCTGCTGCTGCTTCCTTTGTCAGTGCAGCAACACTACCGAAAAAAAACCTCCCAGTATAGGCAAGCATGTAGCCTCCTCCCTTGTAACAGTGCTAGGGCCAAGCAGCCAAGCAGCCAAAAGCATTGTCACATGACCAAGGGAGTATCAAATCACCACTCCATAAACAGTGATTTCAATGACGGCTATGATGGAGGAAGGAGTGGCAAGGAAGATAAGGCAAGGGAAGTATAAAGGGCGGAGGGAGGGGTGCAAAGATACTTTGCACCCCTACTTTGCAAAGATACTGTCACTTTGCCCTGCATGACCAAGGTGACATTGGGTCTTTAATTGCAATAGGCTACACTCAATTAAGGCTATTTCAGTAAGCACATTCTATTTCTACAGTGTCTCATAAAGCCCCAATGTACTAATGGCACTGACTGCTTCATCAGTAATGCTTAGGCCCTTTAAATTACCAATTTATGATGAGTGAATGATTCACAGTAATGACTAAGTGACTCCCACCCACTGTATTCCCTCCATATTGCTATACTGAAGGTTTCAGTGAGGGACAGAATGCATTAAAGGATATCTACTCTTCTTTTTGAACTCATAGTGCTGTGAGAATCCTTTTTCCATTAAAGTGGAAGTAAACCCATCTATTTAAACAGTTAAAAAAAAAGGCATGCCGGGAATGCTAACTGCACATTGTCTGTGCTCTCAGCCAAACTATCAAACCATCCAGTGGCTGGTGTCATAATGAATCACATGTGCAGCACCATAGCAGCTGAAGATTAAACAGAGGCAAAGATGGCAGCTTCCTTGGCTGAAAACGATAGGGGAGTTCACTTCCACTTTAACTAAATTTTTAATCGTAAATATTAAAAATAGATTTCAAACCAAACATTTAAAAGTGATGGTATCCCTTTAAGAGTTGGTGTTGGTCATAGAAAATGATGGTGTGCCTGATTTTCTGATGGGTAAAAACAGACAGGTCACTTTTTGGAGGGACAAAAAGTCACACAATTTTGGGTGAGAAAAGTGCAGTGAGAATAATGGAAGTCTTCACCTTCCAAGTGCCACACTCACTTAAAATACAGATGTGCTGAATGCAGTGTGATCCTTCCTTCATGGACCAGTCACAGCCTTACCTTGGATGTCTGGATATTTTATCATCACCAACAGGTTGAACTGCAAATTGTTGCCTGTGGTATCTGTTCCAGCAATGAACATTTCAAACACAGAAGCCTGCAGATTCTCCTGGCAAAATTCACTATTTTTCACATCTTTCTCCTGCAATGAAGAACAAGAATTGTGAATTTCAGTCTTGGCAAGACTCACTTCTGGTCACTTTTCCCAGCAGTGTGGTTTGCGGCATCTCTAAAGATGTCTATGTCAGTTTTTTTTTCTGCCTGTGGCCTAGATCGCTTCTGTAATAAAATACCCCAACCTGCCTGCTTGCTGTATGCATAGCTCAGCTTACAGTGCTGGACTGGTCTCTGAGTGCCGGGATGACTAGCTCCTACGTATGTGCGGGAGTGACGTCATCCTCCACCAGCCAATGATAAGGCCCAAAAACCAGCACTCAGAAGAAGATGACACTGGTGAGAAACCAGACAGGTATGTATTCAAGGCCCTTTCGCACATTCCGTTGACGGATGAAAAACTGACAAAAATGCATCTCTCTATGGAAAAACGGATGTAAATGGATGATCCATTCATTTACATCTGTTTATATCTGCATCCATCAACATTCATTTTTTGGAAAGGATCAAAACTAAATTTTTCTTCCGTTAAAAAAACAGATCGGGTGAAAAACAGATGTAAACTGACAAATGGTCAGTTTTTCATCCGTTTTTTCATTGGTAGTGGATGTAAACAAAACTGATGAGAAACGGTTGAGCAGCTGATGAAAAACTGATGAATACTTCATCTGTTTTGATGTGACTGAACTGATGAAATGAACAGTCCGCATGTGTGAAAGGGGCCTTAGTTCTGATTTAAGTTATCCTGCATTTACTGCATGTTTATCACCTAACTACAGATTTTTAACAACTGGCATAGTCCACTTTTTGCAAAAAAAAAAGAAAAATTAGTTCACCCACACTTATTACTCCATTAATATGATTTATTGGATTTTATGATGACATGCCTGTTTCTTCCTGTTGGATGTAAGTGCAATATTCTTTTAATAAATTCGATATAAAATGGTTTTACACTATGTGAAAATTCTATGACAATTGACCTACTGAATGAGAAGTTTAAGTTTTAGCCACTTCCCGCACGCCACGCGTCATATGATGTTTTTGGGTTTGAGTGGTGATATCTGAATAATGCCTGCAACTACAGACATTGTTCAGATATCTTCTTTTAAAATCCCACCCATTCAGGGGGAAGTCCTTTTTTTTGATAAGTATATAGGGATTGGACCACTTCACCGTTATTTGACCCATTTTCAGTTCTTTTCCCGTTTTTTTTCCTTATTGATATATGATGCTGAAGCCCACTTACTGCGACAAAGTACTCCATGATTAGTGGGTCCTACACTGTCCTAGACTGGGAGATCCTGCTGCTCTGAACCATGGGAGCCATATACTACTCTATATGGGAGAACCTGACCCATGACACAGGTGGACACTAATGAGATGTACTTATTGAGGGAGTGGGGTGCTCCCCACCCAAAAGGATTTGGTCAGAATCCATACAATAGACAAACAAGATATTTTGGGTGAGGAGCACCCCACTCCCTCATTAAGTACCTCTCATTAGTGTCCACCTGTGTCATGGGTAGAGACCTTAAGTTCTCCCATATAAAGGAGTATATGGCTCCCATGGTTCAGAGAAGCACGATCTCCCAGTCTAGGACCCACTAATCATGGAGTACTTTGTCGCAATAAGTGGGCTTAAGCACCATATAGCAATAAGGTGTGACCAAATCCCCATATTTTTTGATAATGTTTTTTGAAAATGTCTATGTGTTTTATATAAGCCTTGCTGGAGGTAAATGTCTTTTTTTTTTGAATGTGTGCGCTGTAGTATTTTGTTCTGTTGTATGGTCTTATGACTTCACCATCTTTAATGCATCTTTTAGGGTGTGCCCCCCAAATATCTTGTTTGTGAATTCCGTGACTGTCTTGGGAAAATCTGGACTGTTGGCAACTATCCTCTTAGAATATACTTTCTTAAACAAAATTCACTCAATTGATTCCCCCATCCACACTAAATAGTGGGGATGGAGGAATCTACACTGATGACAATGTTTTGAGCTACCCACAGCTGTCTGAATGTCAGAAAAGTGAGTGCATCTGATTGAAGGCAGTTACTGTTTGTCCAACAAGTTTTCACCCAGCTCCTTTTTTTTAAAAATCAACTTTTATCGAGCTGGGTGGCTTACAGCTCAAATTTCTGTTTTGACTCCTAGTAAATCTACCTGAAATTTAAGTCATGTATGATCAACTTTAACCATAATCTCAAAATTTTCTGTTGTAGGATTTACAGATACTTTGCAGTACAGCCTGGTGTATATATATATATATATATATATATATTCTGTTACCTTGCTGGCCTGGATGAGGAAGCAGTCTATGAAATCTCGGGGGAACTCTGGATCCAGGGATCTCCTGTGGGAGCTGATTTCCTCACTGATGAAAGATTTCACATGTTCACAGTCTGCAAACACCTTCTGATGGTGGCCCGGAAGATATTTCATTACTCTAGCAAACGAAACATACGCCTGAGTGGGGTGAAGAACAAAGATATAAAAGACTGAATGTTAATGCTTCTTTGTAATCATTAATATATCATTAAAGGTATTTTTTAAATGCAAGCGGTGTAAATATCTGAATTTGTCTGAAGTCTGTGCCTCTTTCAGCCTCTGTACAGCAGAGTTTAGATTGGGAGAGGGAGAAGCAGCACAAATATCAGGTGTGCTGGAGTGCAAACAGTCATGCTAATAAAAAGAGAAAGCAAGGTAGTACAAAGATGAGCTTGCCAATGTGCTGTTTTTCCTTTTACTGTTTTAATACGGGGTGGGGAGGAGACCAGTAGGCAAATCTGCTGAAGAAAGAACAGGTCCTCTGTGCTGTGGGGCAGTGCTGTGTAAGTCTTGAGTCTGGATGAATAGAGATCATAGATCTGCACAGTCTAAAGCATTAGGGTGTACACCCCAAAGCTCAAACAAACACATACCTTTCTCTGCAGCCTCAGCAGCACTGGGCAGTGAATGAATGGGAAGTGCGCCGTGCTGAGTGGCTTCCTGTTCATTCACAAACTAAAGCATAGTAAACAGTTTACCATGCTTCAGTTATAAATGAACACCGTGAGCTAGTGTGTTCAATGTGTTCATTTAGAAAAGGAAGGGGTCGGTAAAGTACATATTTACTAGCCAGTTCCCCCATTCTCCATCTTGAAAGAGCAGAAGAGACAAAATGGGGGGGGCAGCAGGGGGAATTGACACAGCATGTAGTAATTAGGGTGTACACCCCCCTGTGCATGCCCTGGCAGCAGGGGGAATTGGCACAGCATGTATTAATTAGGGTGTACACCCCCCCCCCCTACGTGTGCCTATAATAGAGCTACACATACTTTGACAGGTACATTTTTTATATATATATATATATATATATATATATATATATATATATTTAGTTCATCTGAGGATTCAGCTCTTTATCTGGAGTTAGAGTGACTATGCACTGAACTAAAATGTGAGACTGACTTGGTAAAGGGCACCATTTGGTCCCATTAATTGGTTTTATTGTGGGAGACATGGGAAGTTTCATGTTTCCTCCTATACCCATAAGTACTAAAAATGTTAACTTAGGTCCAGCATGAGATAAGTGGCCGGTGAGTTATGGAATGGTAAGAGAGGACACCTTCCAGTGCCCATTGACTTCACCACTGCGGCTGGGATGTTAGGCAGAACCTGGAGGACACCAAGAAGAGCCTGAAAGGGCACTTTGAGGAAGAATCGAGGAACATGGTCTTCTGTGCCAAGGGGGAGATTCTTGAGAAAGGTGATAAGTGTTATTCGTTCTTTTTTCAGGAAACTCCACTCAGGAAACACACCCTTGTCAGAGCTGCGTGACGAGACCGGAACACTCCAGAAGGGAAAGGAGGCTGTGATGCAAGTGGTCAGCAACTACTACACCAACCTCTACTCCCCGAAAACAACAGACACGCAGGCAGCCGACAGGTTCCTGTAAGGTATCTCTAACCATATTGATCCTGCAGGTTCATCAGCCGTCAACGCCCCCTTGGTGTTGGAGGAGCTGCACTCTGCTGCTAAATCCTTTAGGCGGGGCAGGACCCTGGGTTACGATGGTCTCCCAGTTGAGGTCTATGTAGCGATGTTCGCCCGAAGCATCAGATGGAACCCAGAGATCAGAGGGATTACCGCACCAGGACCAGACAGACAGTGGGTCAATGCTCACTCTACATGGATGATGTGACGCGTTTTGTGCCGACCGGCGCTCCATCGACACACTCGCCCAGACCTGTGAGGACTTCGGCCAAGCTTCAGGGGCAAAGGTCAACTGCGGGAAGTCGGAAGTCATGCTTTTCGGAAAGTGGTTCCTGCCTTCTTCTGCATCTATGCCCTTCAGCATCAAAGCAGACTTCCTCCAAATTCTCGGAGTCTGGTTAGGAGCGGAGGGCGCAGCCCTGATGTCCTGGGAAGAAAGACTGGCTAAGATGCGACAAACGTTTGGACTTTGGAGCCTCAGAGAACTCACCATTGAAGGTAAAACATCCTCCCTGTGTTGCAGTACCTCGCCCAGGCCTGGCCCCCCCATGTTAACACCTACAACGCCATAACCAGGACAGTGTTTCACTTCATCTGGAGATCCAAAATGGACAGAGTAAAGTGGGTGGTTATGTTCAAGGAACCCCTCAAGGGCGGTGAGGGCGTGTCTGACATTGCAACTCTACTGAGGGTGTTCTTTGCCTGTAAATGCATCTGCAGAACTTTGGTTGAGAGGACTATAGACTCTGGTGGTAACTCCGTGTCCCGTTTTTCCTCCTGCCTCTTTGGAGGTCCCTTGGATGGGACAAATGGGACAGCTCCATCCCCTACAACTGGGACACTCCTTGGTATTACTTGGACACTTTCAAGTTTATTAAGGAGCTGGGGCTACATGGAGTGAAGCCCAACTTGTGGAAGCCAAAAACTATCCACAAGCTGATTAGAGCATCAAACATTTTAGAGACTGTTCCAGGCCTCCCTTCAGCCACTTGCAAAGTGGTCTGGAGGAATGTTTCTTCAAAGAGACTCAACAACAGGCATAAAGATCTGGCATGGATGGCAATCCAAGGGTGGTTGTCACTTAGGACATTCATGCATGCCAGAAACCTGTGCAGATACAGACACTGCCCCTTTTGCATCATCCAGGAGGAAACTGCTTTGCGTGTTTTCTGGGAGTGTCCCTTTGCACAGGGTCTGTTGAGGGCCCTGGAACCTGATCTCAAAGACTTTGTACCACAGA
Organism: Lithobates pipiens; assembly: GCF_037356315.1. Lineage (NCBI taxonomy): Eukaryota > Metazoa > Chordata > Amphibia > Anura > Ranidae > Lithobates > Lithobates pipiens. The sequence goes on along the minus strand of NW_027507758.1, from coordinate 562,756,635 downwards.
CTGCTATCACAAACTTTGGTGTGCTGAACGGACTCTTCTGTGGAACTCATTCACAAGAGGACATTGACAGTGCCTGGCGGGTTCTATGTTGCTTTAAGGATGCTGTTTGGTGCACCAGAAAGCATCTCATCCACCAGAGGGAGAGGATGTCCATCGAAGACTGTCGCAGACTGATCCACAGTCTGCTCAGAGACTATCACTTGATGGACTTTAAGGAGGAAGAGGAGGTCTGAAGATTTCCCCCTTCCCTCCCACCCTCTGCCCCCGCTATGTATCCTTTGGCAGTTCAATAAAGCTTCGGGCCTGTGAACTCCCCCCATCACACCAGTTGCTTATTGAAATGCCATTTGATTTGACAGTATGACTTGACTTTTTGTGACATGTTTTTGAAGTAATGCTTTCAGGGTAATGCGACATCATGCATGATGGGATGTTTTAGAGTAACATTACTCTGCGCAACACATCAGGCATCATACCACACGATTAATGTAATTTATTTGTATGCTTGGAACTGTATTGTTATGTAGTGTATTTATGCGCTGCGTCGCAGTGCAGAGTGGAATGTACCCTGTTTAAACTATTTGTTTTTTGTATATTTTCTTGCAAAATATAGTATACATTTTCTATCAAATTGATCATCTTTTCTGTTGCTCATTTCAAAGTCACGTTAATGTACTGTCCTATCAAATGTTTTTAATGTCCAAAATTTTACTTCCAAGTTAAAGATTATTTAAAGTGGTAAGGAAAAGGTTAGAACCCCAGAAAGGACTGTATTACTATCTGTGTCCAATATAGGGAGATTTGCACTCTCTCTATTTGTACAGGTGACCATTATCCTCAGTACAGCAAGTGATGGTAAATCCCACTTTTTTTTGTCACAGTAATGCCCCATACACATGGTCGGAAATTCCGACAGAAAAAGTCAGATTGGATTATGTTGCTGGAAAAACCGATCGTGTGGGAGCTCTATCAGACTTTTTCGGAATTTCCGATGGAAAAAGTTTGAGAGCTGGATCTAAATTTTTCCAACAACAAAATCTGATCTGACTTTTTCTGATCATGTGTAGAGAATTCCGACGCACAAAGTGCCACGCATGCTCAGAAAAAATTTGGAGACGAAAGCTATTGGCTACTGGCCTCTGTGCTGTCCCATCGTATGTTCTCTACGTCACTTTGTTCCAGATGATCGGATTTTCCAACAACTTTGTGCGACCGTGTGTATGCAAGACAAGTTTGGGCCAAAATCTGTTGGAATGTTCGACCATGTGTATGGGGCATAATAGGAGGTGAAGAGAAATCTACCAATGGGTAAACCCGTAGTAATGAAAGCTGTCCAGAAGTGACCACACCTACTTTGATTTTTTTATCTGATTATCGTGCTATTCTATCAAAGGGATCAAACCTACAAGCAATCCAATAATCATAACATCCTTTCTGATTTATTTAGACTCAGTTTAGATCAGATCTGATCAAACTGAGTCGATTGGCCAGAATGAAAAATTGTTGGTTGTTTTGCAATAATCGGCAGCACTGAGATGCTTAGTTTGAGAATACAATTGTATTTTGAACAAATGGCTTGTTGATTATAGATCAATTATGACACCAGACAGGACCAATTGGGAAACAAATCGGTCATTTCTTGAAGCGTATGTAGGCAGGTGCAACTAGGCCTCCATCCATTAGGTGGTACTGTGCCACTGTACAGATGGGGCAGAGTCTTAGGCTGGGTTCGCACTTATGCAAATTGGATGCAGGTTTTCATAGCAGGAGATTGTGCCCGGCTCTCTATGGAGCTGCTTTACACATCTCCGCAGCGGCTCTGGTGCGAATTGCACAGGAGCCCTGTGAGTCTTTTGGTTCTTTTCAGGTCTGAATTCAGCCCACAATTTGGGCTGAATTCAGACCTGGAATGATGAATGGAGACGCACTGGACTCCTGTGAGCCACTGTGTTCTCCAGTGTGAACCCAGCCCTAAAGGAAAATTTGCAGACTCCAATTGTCCCAAAGGTTGCAGCTACCTGACTGAATGCATCTTGGATCTTGGTGTGGGTCTCTATATATTAGGGTGCCTGTGTCATTCAGGCACCTGGACTGAGTAAGGAACAGAGACCCCAATTGCCAGGGAGAGTAATAAAGTACAGGGAGAGGTTCTGCATAACACAACTTGATGGTGATCTTAAGCATTCTTTACTCTATTCACTTCAATATTTTCTTTTTTTTAAAGTTTTCACTGTGAGAATAAGCAAAATTTAAATAGGAGCTGCAGTCTGCTCAAATAATTTGTAATAAAAACATCAAACTTTGCCATTTTGAAGCTTCCGTCCAACCGCTTTGCATATTATTTTATAAATACTGCGATTCTGTATTTGCCAAATATGCTGCAGAAATCTCCCTCCACCAAGTCTGGCTGCAGCCATTTTAACTGTGGGCAGCTGCAGCCTGTTCACTTCCTGGATTTACACAGAGGCATACCTCAAGCTCTGCACCTCTCATTGGCTCACATGATTCTTCCCCCTCCCTTCCTGGCAAACTCGAGAGAGAGAGAGAGAACGAGAGAGCTGTGCATGATGTCATAGGCCTAGGCTAATGATCAAGAAACAGGAAGTGGGCTGTATAAGGTACTTACTGGCAGAAAAAAAAGTTTTACTATCCAAAGTTAAAACAACAAGGGCAAAAGATGTAACCACTTCATATCTTACGTATTGTCAAATGACATCCGCAGATGGGATCTCCCATCCTGGCCGGACATCATATGATGTCCTCCGATGTCCACCGGGCACCTCTGATTGCTCCTGACAGAGCAGGAACATGGATCTGTGTGTAAACACACAAATCCACGTTCTGTCAGAGGAGAGGAGACGGATCGTGTGTTCCTAGTATATAGGAACACCAATCGGTCTCCTTCTCCAGTCAGTACCATCCCCCAACAATTAGAACACACAGTGAGGGAACACATTTAACCGCCTAATGTTAACCCCCTCCCTGGCAGTGACATTTATACAGTAACCAGTGGCTATTTATAGCACTGATTGCTGTATAAATGTCAATGGTTTCAAAAAAGTGTCCGATCTCTCTGCCGCAATATTGCCGTCCCGATAAAAATTGCAGCTCGAACTGCTGGAAATCTTAGACAAACAGACCCAATGTAAATACATCTTACACAAAAAATCATTTTATGAATGCGGCAACAAAGCAAGCAAAATATTGGCCAGTGCCCTCCAAGCCAAAAGAGCTTCCAATACTATCTATTCTTTAACAGACGCTTCAGGTAGAAGGATACACAAGTCTGCAGAAATAGCAAGCCAATTCGTTCAATATTACACCAAACTTTACAACCTTCCCCCAACGGACACACCTAACGACCACTCCTCCATACTTAACAAGATTAAGGAATTCCTCCAGCAATACAGCCCCAATCCTATATCCGACAGCACTGCACAGGACTTAGACACCCCCTTAACGATTGCAGAAATTTCTGCCGCGCTGAAACAACTCAAACCGGGTAAGAGCCCAGGTCCGGACGGTCTAACAGTGGCCTATTATAAATCTTTTGCGGATATTCTCACACCACATTTTTCTAACGGCCTTTAACTCCTTCACCGTACCCATTAACCCCCCCCCCCCCCCCGAAGAATTCCTAAAAGCTCACATAACTGTCATACCAAAACCAGGTAAAGATTCTTCGGTGGTGACGAATTACCGGCCCATCTCCTTATTAAATGTAGACCTTAAATGGTACGCGAAAACACTACCAAAAAGACTATTACCACTCCTGCCCCAACTCATTAGTCCCGATCAAGTTGGGTTCATCCCCGGTAGAGAAGCAAGAGACAATACCCTTAAAGCCATAAACATAAACTATTGGCTTTCCGTCTCTCAAACGCCTGGATTCATGCTGTCTCTGGATGCGGAGAGGGCATTCGACAGAGTGGCCTGGAACTACATGTCTGAAGTTCTCAAAGCAATACATTTACCCTCCAAAATGTTAAACCTTATACAAGCCCTGTACTCGGTCCCAACTGCGACGGTCAGGGTGAACGGCCACCTGTCGAATGCCTTCTCCATCTCTAATGGCAAGCGTCAAGGATGCCCTTTGTCCCCCTTGATTTTCATATTGACCCTTGAACCCCTATTAAGATGACTTAGAGAGAACCCCGACATTAGAGGAATTGAAATTAAGGGACACACATACAAAGTAGCTGCATTTGCGGACGATATTCTCCTCTTCTTATCTGCACCCCTCACTACCATTCCCAATCTACTTCAAGACTTTGATACCTTTAAAACCCTTACGAACTTACAAATAAACTTCAACAAATCTAGTGCTCTTAATATCACCCTGCCCCAACCATTGTGCTCCCTCTGCCGCACCAACTTTCCTTTTCAATGGAAAGATAGATCGATTACATATTTGGGTATTCAACTCCCAGCCTCCCTCTCAGACCTTTACAAGTTAAAGTATAGCCCATTAATGAAGAAGCTTATCGCTGACTTACAGACCTGGACCCCAGAACGTTTCTCATGGTTCGGCAGAATCGCAATCATTAAGATGAATATTCTACCACGTATATTATACTTAATGCAAACCATTCCGATAAAACTCCCCCCGGCCTTTTTCACAACAAACCGTAAAACATGCACATCATTTATATGGAATAAATGCCGCCCTCGCTTAAGCTTTCTTAAACTAACCACTCCAAAACTTAAGGGAGGAACCAGCCTCCCTGATATTCGTAAATATCAGGTTGCATGTCACCTAACCTGTGTAATCGACTGGAACATTGACGCTTCCCTTAAATATTGGGTTCGTTTTGAACAATCATTTTCCCTCGTTCCACTGACTTCCCTTCCATGGCTTAACTATCAGTACCAGTCCCGAGTGCACAAAACCCACCCCTTGATTAAACCGACCATACACTCATTCTGATGGGCTTGCAATCGCCACAAAATTTCTTCCACCAATGGACCGATGACCCCTCTTAGAGGAAACCCAGAATTTACTCCTGGTATGCACCCATCCTTCCCGACAGTTGCTTGGCCACATACAACAGTGAAAGCGTTCCATTTCTTTAGCAATGACAATCTTTTATCCCAAGAGGAATTAGCAACTCTCACGTCTCAAGTGCCCTTTCCCTTCTGGACATACCGACAGCTCCATCATTTTTTACTTAACCACAGACTCAGGCCGCATTGGTCCAGATCTTTAACTACCTTTGAATCTCTATGTTCCACTGAAGAACCACAGCGCCATTTGATTTTGCTTACTTATTCACTCTTATACTATGACTGTGCTCAGACGGACCTCCAAACAAGGCAAAAATGGGCTATTGACCTTCAAACGAACTTTACAGATACTGATTGGGATAACATTTTCAGATTTGTCCATAAGGGATCAGTAAACGTTCAAGTTCAGGAAAACTCTTTCAAAATCGCTTCAAGATGGTACAACACACCTCATAAACTGCACCTAATTAACTCCTCTAACACCCAGACATGTTGGAGATGCAACATCAAGGTGGGAACGTTTATCCACATTTGGTGGGCATGCCCAATCCTACAACCTTACTGGTCAGAAGTACACAGGATAATCACTACTGTAACTACTTACCAGTTGGATAAGTCCCCGGCCCAATTTTTATTACATCACTCGCTCATGATACAAATCCTTAGCCATGCACATGGTCAACGCCGCCAGAATGTGCATTTCACGTAGATAGCGCTCCCATAACCCACCGCTCATTCGAGACTGGTTTAACCGTATTAACGCTACAATGACAATGGAGGACCTTATACACCAAGTGAGAGACACTCCTACGAAATTTACAGCTACTTGGTCTTGTTGGATTCACTTCAAGACCACAGACACCTATAAGCACCTCGTACAGGCTTGATTCAATCAGAGGCAATGACAGATCACTTTTACAATATTAAGATCGATCCCTGAGAGACTTCCCCTCCCACATGATCTCTGATCTAACTGGACCCCCTCTAAGAGAAAATTGCAGAGCACCTGTCTGCTCTCTCCACAGATATCTTTAGAAACGGTACTTCCCCTTACTTAACATCCATACCTCCACTCGCCATAAATTCCCTTTTAACCTATACTGATCTTAGACCAAAAAAAATGAAGAATATTTTCAAGAGTTTCCGCTGATAAGATATAAGTTATATTATAAGTATGTTACTGTTCTGCTTTCTGCCATCCATTTCAAGGAAAACATTAAGAGATTGTTCCATGGAAGGGCAGAAAAGTCCAGACTTGGTTATTGATGTTTACACCATAGTCATATATTTGTCTTATGGTACCTTATTTCTTGTAAGCGGCTGCATCCGCATTTACTGTATACCAAATGTGGCCTCATTATCTGTGAATGACTATGTAATGATTTACTCACTTGTTTTTGCTTATAATTTGCAATAAAAATGTTATAAAAAAAATAAATAAAATTGCAGCTCGCTCTCATTACTAGTAAAAAAAAAGAAAAATAATAATAATAATAATAAAAATGCCATAAATCAATAACCTATTTTGTAGGTTCTATAACATTTGTGCAAACCAATCAATAATCGCTTATTGAGATTTTTTTTTTTTTACCAAAAAATATATAGTAGAATACATATCAGCCTAAACTGTGTATTTATTATAGCAAAAAATAAAATATTGTGCTCTTTTCAAAATTTTCACTCTTTTTTGTTTATAGCGCAAAAAATAAAAACCGTAGAGGTGATCAAATACCACCAAAAAAAACTCTACTTGTGGGAAAAAAGGACATCAATTTTGTTTGGGTCGCATGACTGCGCAACATTGCACGATTGCGCAATTATCAGTTAAAGCGACGTAGTGCCATATCGCAAAAAAAGGCCCAGTCAGGGAAGGGGTAAATTCTTCCGGGGCTGAAGTGGTTGATAGATGGTAAGTTGAAAAAATTACTGAATGGCCGCTTTAAGCTGGGTACACACACACGGATCGAAAATTGCCCGGTTCAGCAGGGACCATATGAATTCCAATCTGTGTGTATGCCTTCCAGGCTGAAAGAAGCCGATCATTAAATCAGCTTTTGTCAAACGATGTTGCTGGAAAACATCCTTCAATCAACGGCCTGCATCAAATTGGCTGCAGTGCTGATTAGTGTATTCTGACAGCGTAGGAGTCCCTGCTGTCAGAATACAATAGTACAGCAGGACGGATTCATGAATCCACCTTGCTTGCTGTTGCTTGATTGCTGTTGAATGAAAAAAAGATCCGATTCCCACATTCCACACAATCAAAGTGGATGTGGTCACTCCCTCTCCATCACCGCATTTTGATAGCTGGGAGCCTTCCCCTCCATCAGAATACAATGATCAATGCTGCCGGCTATACCCGGCAGCACTGATCATGTGGAAGAAAACATGACAGGCTGGTTGTACAAAAGTTGATTGATAGGCTCACTTGTGTACAACCAGCTTGCCCATACATGGATCAAAATTCATCCAGTCCCTGCTGAACGTCAATCCATGTATGGCTGCCCTGTGTGTACCCAGCCTAAGCCCTTGTACACACGGTCGGAGAATCTGTCGGAATGAGTCTTATCGGACCGTGTCGTCAGATAATCCGACTGTGTGTGGTATGCATCGGACTGATTCCGTCCGAATCTCCGTCCGACCCAATTTTCCAACATGTTGGAAAGATTTCCCGACCAACTAGGCTGGACGGACCTAATCCGATCATGTGTAGAGCATTTTCATCGGACCAAGTGTCATGCATGCTCAAATCAAATTCCTACATCAAAGCTATTGGCTACTAGCCTGAATGTAGTCCCATCGTAACGAAATTACGTCATCACGTTCTCAAAGATCGGATTTTTCGCCAACTTGGCCCGACCGTGTGTATGCAACAGTTTCGGACACAATCCGTCGGACTAAATCCAACGGGCAAAATACGACGGATTTGGTTGGCAAAATCTCCGACCGTGTGTACGTGGGCTAAGATGGTAAGACTGTTTATCTTACTATTAGTACAGTTTGTGAAAAGAAAGCATTGATCTTGTTAAAGGCTAGCCATCCACCAGTCCTTCAGCCATAGGGCTACAATGTCTGCTACATTTAGCTGAAATGATGATTATTTTAATGTATTAAAAACTTTATTAATGTAGAACAAAAAAATAATGCACCACTGCATTTTTCTCATATGCTGGTTTGATACCATTGCTGAGAACTTTATGGCTTAGGCCCCAAGACTCAATTTAAAAGGTTTAATTACATGGGCTCCAGGACATTGGGAGTTTACTTTGGCTCAACTACTGACTAACTGACAAGAGTAGTAATACCATTGGCTCTTTACTTGCTATTCAGTGGCCAGAGTGGCAAGTGGAGAGGAGAGAGAGAAGGAAGGAGATGGTTGTTGTGCTGTCTCCATCTCCTCTCTCTGGTCACTAAGGACATGTATGACCAGAGGGAGGGGGAGACTTCTAAAAGTTCCCAAATAGGAGTCCTGGAATATAGGAAAGGAAGAGGAAGACTAAACTCCCATATTTGTAATTTTCCATATATTTTTACTTATGCCATTTTTTTACCCACATACCAGTTGTAATAGTTATCGTTAGTAGCCCATGTATTGTCAGGATTGCTGGCCAGTTGACACCACTCTAAATTGGACACCTTAAATTCAAATAGAACAGTGGAATGAATTAACTGGAATTAATATTTACCAGTTCTATGTCTACTGAGGGCCATGGTTTTTAAACAACAGAAAAGAGAAGAGAACACATTGGTATTTAACATGATAGAAACAATTGCACCCAACGTTTATCCCAGAAAACGTGTTACCTACATTAACAAATAATATGTTAAATTACTATTTATGCATATCTTTTTAAAATTACTAACTTACCTATATAATCATTTTTAATGAGCTTTGGGGGAATCTTGTCATTAAAAAGTGAAGGCTGTAATTACTGACCTGAAAATGCTGGCTTCCTGGCTTCCATGCCTACTCTCTGGGTTTGATCTGCTGCCCTAAAGTATGCAGATGAGAACTTCCAACTCCAATTTAAAAACGTATTCCTGTGAAGGGATCTGCTTCCCTCTACTATCTGTATTTGTAAATAGCCTTGATAAAATAATTATATGATAAGTATTACTTCATGTCTCTGGGTTGTTGTATTGAAACCCCAGAAGTGAATAGAGGAAGAGAGTCTGAGATTACATGTTCTGTCCATGACAGAGATGCTGCTGAATCCAGACCAGAAGCATGGATTTATTAGGCAAGTGTTTCTATGTTTAATAGTTTATTATTTATTTTTACAGTGCCTTGAAAAAGTATTTATACCCCTTGACATTTTCCACATTTTGTCATGTTACAACCAAAAACGTAAATATATTTTATTGGAATTTTATTCAATAGATGAACACAACGTGGCACATAACTGAAGTGGAAGGAAAATTATAAATGTTTTTCAATTTTTTTTACAAATAAATATTTTAAAAGTGTGGCGTGCATTTGTATTCAGCTCCCTTTACCCTGATACCCCTAACTAAAATCTAAAAACTAGTGAAACCACTTGCCTTCAGAAGTAACCTACTTAGTAAATATAGTCCACATGTGTGTAATTTAATCTCAATATCAATACAACTGTCCTGTGAAGCCCTCAGAGTTTTTTTTTAGAGAACCTTAGTGAACAAACAGCATCATGAAGACCAATGAACACGCTAGAGAGATCAGGGATAAAGTTGTGGAGAACTTTAAAGCAGGGTTGTGTTATAAAAAAAATATCCCAAGTTTTGAACATCTCATGGAGCACTGTTCAATCCATCATCTGAAAATGGAAAAAGTATGGCACAACTGCAAAGCTACCAAGACATGGCCATCCACCTAAACTGACAGGTCAACAAGTAGAGCATTAATTAGAGAAGCAGCCAAGGGGCCCATGATAACTCTGGAGGAACTGCAGAGATCCACAGCTTAGGTGGTAGAATCTGTGCACAGGACAACTATTAGTCGGGCACTCCACAAATTTGGCCTTTATGGAGGAATGGCAAGAAGAAAGCAATTGTCGAAAGAAAGCCATATTAAGTCCCATTAGCAGTTTGTGAGAACCCACGTGTGGGGCACAGCAAACATGTGGAAGAAGGTGCTCTGGTCAGATGAGACCAAAATTTAACTTTTTGCCCTAAAAGCAAAACAATACGTGTGGCAGAAAACTAACACTGCACATAACCCTAAACACACCATCCCCACCATAAAATATTGTGGTGGTAGCATCTTGTTTTGGGGATGCTTTTCTTCAGCAGGCACAGGGAAGCTGGTCGGAGTTGATGGGAAGTTGGATGGAGCCAAAAACAGGACAATCTTAGAAAAAAACCTGTTAGGGCTAGTTTACACTTGCTTCAAAACATGGCCTCATCGAAGCGCCACCAAAGCCTCATCGAAGCGCCACCGAAGCCTCATCGAAGCCCCACTGAAGCCTCATCAAAGCCCCACTGAAGCCTCATCAAAGCCCCACTGAAGCCTCATCAAAGCCCCACTGAAGCCTCATCAAAGCCCCACTGAAGCCTCATCAAAGCCCCACTGAAGCCTCATCAAAGCCCACTGAAGCCTCATCAAAGCCCACTGAAGCCTCATCAAAGCCCACTGAAGCACCAAGCAAAAGTAAAGTGTAAACAGGACTGTAAGCTAACCATTTTATTTAGTGGCAGGAATTTGGATTAGCTTTCAGAGAGCTTTAACAAAGCCAAAGCCTTGTTTTGAAGCAAACGTAAGCTAACCCTTAATGTGTTAAGAAGCTGAAGCAAGTGTAAATGAGCCCTTAGGGTTTGTTTACACTTGCTTCAAAAAAGGGCTTCAGACAGGCTTTGTTAAAGCTCTCTTAATGCCAGTCAAAGCTCATGTCACTTAATTTAAATGGTTAGCTTACAGTCCTGTTTACAACTTGTGTTTGCTTTGCTTCAAAAATTATACCCCATGCAGCTTTAGTGGTGCTTCAAAGCGTCTTCAAAGCCTCCATAGAAGTCTATGAAAAAGCTTGTTTTGAAGCTCGCTTGAAGTACCTGTGGCTTTTGAGAGGCTTTAATTCAGCTTTAGCTTTGCTTTGTTTTGGAGAAATTGCAGGTGTGAGTTATCAACAAAACACACAGGGCATCTGCCAAGATTCAACAAAGCTTCAAAAGAGCATCACTGAAGCACCACCGAAGCCTCATCGAATCACCACCGAAAAAAAATATATCAGAAAAGCTTGTTGAAGCAGTAGGAGCTTTAATGTGTGTTGAAGCCGAAGCAAGTGTAAATGAGCTCTTAGAGTCTGCGAAAGACTTGAGACTAGCGCAGAGGTTTATCTTCCAGCAGGACAATGACCCTAAAAATACAGCCAAAACTACACTGGAATGGTTTAGATCAAAGCATATTTATGTGTTAGAATGGCCAAGTCCAGACTTAAATCCAATTGAGAATCTGTGGCAAGACTTGAAAATTGCTGTTCACAGACGCTCGCCATCCAATCTTATAAAACTTGAGCTATTTTGCAAAGAAGAATGTGCAAAAATGTCACTCTAGATGTGCAAAGCTGGTAGAGACATCCCCTAAAAGACTTGCAGCTGTAACTGCTGTGAAAGGTGGTTCTACACAATAATGACTTGGGGGGGGAGGGGGGGGGCTGAATACAAATGCACGCCACACTTTTCAGATTTATTTGGAAAAAATTTGGAAACCATTTATCATTTTCCTTCCACTTCACAATTATGTGCCACTTTGTGTTGGTCTATCACATAAAATCCCTATAAAATACATTGGTTGTAACATGACAAAATGTGGAAAATTTCAAGAGGTATGAATACTTTTTCAAGTTATTGTATATACACTGTACATATATGGGCCGCCTTAATGTAACTTACACTAATGGTTTGAATGAGCCCTAACAAAGCACTAATGTCAGGAGGTTAGAATGACAGGTTTTTCACAATGAGTTTAGTCACCTACTTCTTTCTCGATAAGCATACTTTATGTCAATGATGTTAAAAAGCACTGACCAATCCTAGTGGACTTCGGATGAAAGTAAACAGATTGTTAATGACAGAGACAAATTTTAGGAAGGTTTCATCCTCATAGCCCCAACGCCGGCCGAACATCACCAAGTTTATCACATTGTTAACAGCACGTCCAAGAATTGTCGAAGGATTGAACACTTCACCTGGAGATGCAGGGAATAAAGGTTGTTATACGGTAATCCAGCCAAGAGCAAAAATGTTCAAATAATATTTTTACTTATTTTCATAAACATAATAACATCGCAATCTTGATGAAGCCAGGAAAAAGTTAACCCAAAAGAAACATAATATTTTAGCTGTACAGTATAACGGAGAGGCCAAATGTCTTATTTGTATGCCTGCTCAACAGGGATTTTATAGATCTTTCACATTTCTCACTGAACACCACCATTTGGCATTACACATTAGCATTACCTAGGTGTAAAATCTCACCTAGACTCTGAAACAAATTTATTTATTCCAATATTCAAAAATTCTGAAACATTGAATGTCTAATAAGTTTCAGACCATGCAGTGCACATTCAGAAAATGTTCTGCAAAAGCCTGATTGTTCAGAGAGAAGATGTGCCAGCTTTATGGTTAAAACATGGGAGTTATTAATATTTGTCTTTTTACATTAGTACTGGGACTTCTAGGGGTAAAGAATTAGTATTGATATTTACGCATACCAGAAATACAGTTGAAGCTATAATGCCCTGTACACATGGTCGGAAAATATGCGATCGGATCTTGTTGGAAAATCCGATCGTGTGTGGACTCCATCAGACTTTTTCTATCGGAATTTCAGACACACAAAGTTTGAAAGCAGGATCTAAAATTTTCCGACAACAAAATCCGATCGTTTAAATTCCGATCGCGTGTAGACAATTCTGACGGACAAAGTACGCATGCTCAGAATAAATTACGAGACAAAAGCTATTGACTACTGGCCCGTTTATAGTCCCATCGTATGTGTTCTACGTCACCGCGTTCTGAACGATCAAATTTTCCGATAACTTTGTGCGACCGTGTGTATTTAAGGCAAGTTTGGGCCAAAATATGTCAGAAAAAATCTGATGGATTTTGTTGTCGGAATGTCCGACCATTTGTATAGGGCATTACTCTTATATTTGGATTCCCAATTCATATTTGGACACAATTACAATTGGATGAGTTGGACATAATTGGACAAGTGTTTAAAGATTTAGATTCTACCTGTGCTATTTGGGTAAGATGTAATGGCTGCCTTTTTCTTCCCACATACAATTTATAAGATGATTTTTGATTGCTCTAAAGTGGGGGGTTAGCAACCCATGGATTGGGATATACCAGTCAGTTTCAGAAGATGGGTAGTTTGCATCCCTTTCTTGCCAATCCACATATGCAGAGTGGTGCAGGAAAGCCTGCAGCTCTGCATGGAGAGGGTGATCTGGGGTACACACGGGCCCCGGGTAGCAGAAGGAAGGGGTGACTGTGACTGCCTCTGTGGATAACTTGTGTAGAAGATTGAGGGCTTGAGTCCCTTCGTGGTCAGAAATGATGTTACTAGTAAGTTATATTTGATATTTAATATCTCTTAGATATGATTTGGGTTAATGAGAGTTCTTTGACCATGAGTGAAAGTTTGAACACAATAACAAGAATTCATTGGTAAATGGTAAGGAGGCCTAGACTAATACACACAATCTAACTGTAATACAGACAAAGGAAGAAACTCATAGGTTAAATGAATGACAGGATTACGTCTTCACTTTGCTGTTCTATTTTGGGTGTAAGAGCGAGTCTTCATAGGGACTCTGATTGGTACAGTGAGAGGGAGGTCAAAGAGGTCTATGTTCTTATGGTTCCAGTGAGCCATACATCACTTTATTGAACACTTCTACTCATTACCATTCCACTTGCACACATCCTCTTGGCCATTGTAAATGTCTTTATTATTTTTGACACCAATACATTTTTTTTTGCTAATCATGCTTGTATGGTGAGTGAAGTTCCATAGATATGTGCTACCACAGGTTTGGTTGAGCTACTAAAAAACAGGTTTTTATTTCAATTTGTCATTCAATCTCTATACCGTGAGCTTCCATCCTCTCCTCCCACTTTTTTCATTTTTACTCTAATGTTTTTGAGGGTATCCAATCCCCATATGTTAGTATTATTTCACCCCTTTTGACATATTAACCACTTGCTGACCAGCCGCCGGAGTTGTGCTTGGCTGTGCGAATTGCCTCATGTTACGTTGGTAACATATTCGCCCACTATGCGAGTGGCCAGCGGTCGCGATCCCCACCGGCTCCCGTGATCGCTAGGTGCCTAGCCTCCTTTCCCTGTTGAAGCGTAATACTGTGAAACGCAGTGTTGGGTGGAGCTAGCCGACTGGATGTTACCACGCATCAAGCCCCAACCAGCTGGCACGAGCCGCGGCTGTGTTTTTCGTGTTTTAAGTTCCTGCTTGCTGTTTTTAAGATTGCAGTGGTGCTGTATTGTGCCTCGTTTTTTGAATAAATTAACTTTGGTTTTTTAAAACACGTTGCACTACGAAGCCACCCTCTTTCCTTTCATGATGTTCCTATTGAAAGCCTTTTTCCTGTAAACATGGGTTCTGTGAGGCATTGTGGAGGTTGGTATTACTGGCGGAGAAGAGGATCTTGATGGATGCCTATATCGCTGTTTCTACCTGAGTGATCCCCCCTGATTGTGCCCATTAGATCTCCTTAATAGAGATCCGACATCTCTGGTAAGAGGGCCACTCGGCTTCCTATTACCCTTTTGGCTATTGTATGGAACCATGCTGTAACAAAAATATACACTTTGGGGCTGTGTACCTAAGGAGTCATCTTAAAGGACTTTTATACATGTATTAGGGATTTTTATGTGTGTTGTTAAGTATAAGGTTTTTCAGCATATACCTTATTTCATTTTATGTATGCTGATGTTCATGTGTTTATTTGCTTAGTTTTTGTGTTTTGGAACACACTGGTGCAAATTTACATATAATAGTGTACGCAGGTTTCCGTTACATCAGAGGGGGGCGGGGGTCACCCATACGTCATTGGGGAAGCCCCAAGAGACACTGATCATTGTTGCTTTCACTATTCCTATTTGCTATGTGGAGCATGTTTTAAAGATTTATGGACTATTATGTTATTTTGTAACACTTTATATTGTATTAGGAAGTTTCACTGTGTGAATTGTAACATTTCTGTAGGAAGTAGGTTTGTGTATAACAAATCATGTGGGTTGGTTAATCACTCGGTCACAGGGTGTTTTTACTTCATTAGATTATATTTATTTGCTATTATTATTCACTTGAAGGTTATCTTTTCACAAGATATTTATTTATTTTACTCGGTTTATGAGTCACAGAACACATAGTGAAGTATTATTGAGGACTTTAAGTTCACTGACACAGATTTATAGGATTTAGTATTTTTGGTTTATTGGTGGAAATATACACTATATTCAGCGCCACTTGTTCCAGCACTCGTTAAAGGAATACTATACACATTTTATTTTTTAAAGTGGCGGCTTAGAGTTTAGGTTGCTTTTAGCGCAGTGGTGATACACAGGTGATAGGGGGAGAGTTAGTGTATCATTGTTTTACAAGATAAAAGGTTTCCCAATAAGCACTTTCACAAGAACATCCAAAAACCAAGCAATTTGAAAAAGTAAGCGCAAGGTGCAAAGATTTTTGGGAAGGGGGAATGAAAGCAGGGGTTGTTCTTAAACCCTTTTGTTTCAATCTCTAAATCCCATTGATGTCCCCGATGGGGTTGAAGGAAAACTTTTTCTGAGGGGTAGAGTGGTGTCCCAACCTGTTTCTCATAAATGTTTAAAGGCTCTTATTTGCAAATCATGAGGAAGGTCATTGGGTAAGTTTTGACTTATTATTAGACTGAATAAAACTAAAAAAGGTGGTACAGACAATTTTGGATGCAGATTATATATGCATATACCATCTGGAATATTGACCCCCCAAAACCTTATTAACTATGCTAGACATCAAAGAATACAATCTAAATGTCCCCATGTGACAATAAGACTCTCAGTCCCACTGTTGCAACCAGAATTTGATGTCTTATGCACATAAATAGGGCCCCCCAAAAATAATAATTTTGCTAAAAATATACAAAAATCATTAGTGGATACAAACACAACATCACTTACAAACTTACAGGGGAACAGGGGGGTACAGTACAGTGGGTGGGTGGGGCAGGAGGGTACAATACAGGGGGGGGGGGACGGCACAGTACAGTGGTTAGAAGGGTACAACACAGGGGGGAGCAGAGGGCACAGTATACGGGGAGGGTAAATGGTCACAGTACAGATCCTACCTATTCTGGCAGGCTGTCACTGGGCTAAATCTACAACTGAAATGACAACTCCCCATCTACCTTCCCCTCCAAAGTTTCTGGCTCTCTTCCAGGACTTTTCAGGGGTTAAGGGAAAACCCTGAGGCAGAGCATCTTATTAGTGCTGCTGCTTGTGTGGGTGGAATGAGTACTGTGCCAATCACATGGGATAAATAGGAGAAGATGGTCAGCTAGGATTGGCACAGTACACATCCCACCCATACAAGCAGCAGCAATAGTAAGATGCTCCATCTCTGGGTTCTGCCTTAGCCCCTGAAAAAAAAAAATGGGGGTATGGAATGTGTATGAGAAACATGGGGTAGGGTAGGGTAAGGAGGAAAGAGGAAAGGGGAAAGGGGAAGCGGGGGTGGGTATGAGATGGGGGATGGGTAGAGAAGAACTGAAATGAAACTGGGGGGATCCTGGTCTGTATAAGGAAAAAAAGGAGGAGGATTTGTGCTGGCATGAGGGAAGGGGGAGGAGAGGCAAATAGATAGGGGTCAAGGGGACTAGAGAGGGATGGTCAGGGATGGGCATGGGGAATACTGTGGGTTGGTGAGGAATAGCCACAGTGTAATAAAAGCAAATGGGCTGTCTGGCAGGGTTGGTTAAGTGGGAGTGATCTTCATTAACTAGTAAAGAGACAGTTTTGGGGGGTGTGCAGGGTGCGGGATTCCAGTCACCTGCAGTGCTTGTGTATGTGGGGGACACACACTTGCATGAAGGTGAAGTGTCTGCAGAGAAGACTAGGGGGGGAGTGAACTGGAGGGACAAATTCTTGGAAAAAGTGTCAGGAAAATTCCAGACAGCCAGGGAAGAGGCTGTAAATTATCAAAGCTTCTAGATGTCGGCAAACCGTCTGGGAGAAGGGAGAAAGGGATAACAACTTCCTGAGAGAGAGGCAGTGTGACAGGTAGAGATGAATTACATATTTACCGGCCCCTTCTCCCGCTCTCAGTGTTCTGATGCATCCCTCTGTTTTCCAGGAGAGAAAAACAGACAGCACTGGGGAGGGAGGGGGGCGGGGCAGGCACACATGGGGGGGGGGGGGATCATGTGTGGCCCAGACAGGGAGGTGGATCAGTGGGGTGGGGAAATTATAGAAATGATGCCCTGTGTGTCTCTCTCTTCAGCAGCTGAAAGCCAAGCCAAGAGGGAGAGAAACTGAGGGGTGCTTGGGCCAGGTGGATAGGTGGTCCCCCCTGCACATAACCTCAACCTGTAGAATGATTTTCCAGCTTATGAGAAAACAATTTAAGCACCAGTAAATTGATATTGATCATCACTGGGGCAGGCTAACTGAGCAGGTAACTCTTTACACACCCCTTCTAATTAGATCATTTAGGGATTCAGCATAATGATTTTTAAATATAAATTTTATTAAAAAGAGAAAATAGTATGAAATAAAATATTGATGGAAAAGGTATTAAATCAGATAAAAGCAACAGTAAAATACAAGGTATTCAAAGTGAAAACTAAGTAATTGCAACCATGTTTCCTGGTTCCCAAAGAAAGTATTACAGAATGAACACATTAAGTCAAGTGACTGAGGGGTGTGTTGTAAGGTAAGCTGGAGCATTTTATGCTCAGTTGACAAGCCCTCAATGGCCACCATCATGAATACATTTATATTTTCACAAGGAAAGATTTCACAATCCAACAAACAAGATATTTTTCAACAGAAGAAATTATGATTTATTAGAGATCAAATATGATATAGATCTTATGAATATTTCTCTTAGAATAGCTAATGTATTTTATTAGCCTTTTTGGATCTTGTAAGATTAGGCGTGTTTGGTGTCAACCTAATTGATAGCTTCTTAGACGTTCATGTAACCCCTTTTCATGAAAGTAGAAGGAGGACTGCATGTATAAAGTTTTAGATTGCTCTGTGAGACAGGCTTTTGCAGACCTTGCTAGAGGAGCTTTTATAATGCTGCTGCTTGCCATCTACTTTCCATCAACTTTCTCTGCTGTATCGATTGTGGGATTGTGTTCCGTCAAAGGTTTCACTGCCTAAAATGCCTAGAACAGACATGAGATTTAATTTTGAATGCTGTTGTTACTGACTTTTGGAACTTTGGAGAAATAAGGGTGAGATTGTGTTCATTATGACTTCCCCATTCCCTCCATAGTTTGGGGTTTATCACTTTTCATTATTGTCACCACCCCTAAACATCAGGATCAGCAACAGTACTTGCACTTCATATTGCAGGGCTCATAAAGAACATGCCATTTCCAGTTTCAAACCTTACGTTTCAGGTTGGTCTCTGTGCAAAACATATGTATGACAGAACTGATAGGGATCCTTAGGCTCCTTTCACACTGGGGCAGGAGTGGCGTCGGCGGTAAAGCGGCGCTGTTTTTAGTGTCATTTTAGTGGCGGTATGCGGCCACTAGTGGGGCGGTTTAAACCCCCACTAGCACCCAAAAAAGGGGTAAACTGCCCGCAAAGCACCGCTGCACGGCGCTTTGCCGGCGGTATAGCCGCGCTGCCTCATGGATTTCAATGGGTAGGATCGATTTAGGAGCGGTGAATACACCGTTCCTTCACCGCTCCAAAGATGCGGCTAGCTGGACTTTTCACTGCCCTGCTAGCGCACTGCTCCAGTGTGAAAGGCCTCTGGCTTTCACACTGGAGTGAAAGGGGCCAGATTTTTTCAGGCGCTATACAGGCGCTGTAGCGCCTGAAAAACGCCCCAGTGTGAAAGGGGCCTTAGAAGCAAAGGACAATAAATAAAAATCAAGAGAAATCACCTAAGAGTTAATTCTCAAAAACTCCTACCACATCCCATATTGTAACAATTTGGAAAAAAGGATGCCCTTAAAGGGATTGTACGGGTAGGAGTATGAGTAGGGGATAGAAGCAAAAATTACTAGAGTATATACAAACTAATTTTTATTACAAAATGATAATTACAAAATACAATTAAATATTCCTAAAATCATAGAATAGGATATATATGCATATACAGTTGCTTGTTGTTTGGCTCACATATGGACCCAAAAAAGGGATCATGCAGACGATATGATCACAAAAAATCCCAACATGTTTCAGAAATTCAGGGAAATAGGGATAAACTTATTCATTTCCTTCCTCAGGAGTTAAATAGAAGTGACCTGTTATATGTCTGTTAAAAATAAAAATTTTGTATTTCAGTATGATAAAACATACAATGGAGATTATATATGTATATTTACTTAAATTAGCAACAATTGTATAAACATAGCAGAAAAAAAATCAGGTCATAGGATAATACCAAATCTAGCTGGATTCCAGTAAAGAGAATAGATAAACTTTCCTTTCAACAGATGTGCACAATAAGACTCATATGCAGGTTTTTAATTCTGAAAAAAGCGCTCACCTTGTTTCACAGACTACATGTGTGACCGAATCCTGTCTGTGCAGTAGAAAACTGATGCATACAAGGAGTATTTAAGCCAGAATGGGTCAATAGTGATTCATTAATTGGTTTATTAGAGTAAGCTGGAACCAGGTGCAAGCGCTGGGAGATACATAGTAAAATATGTCTGCAACTGATGTGCAAAAATGACTCATCGTTAAGAATGAATATACATTTATTGATACCATTATATATTTTTACTTTTTTGTTAGATTGACGGCTCACTGACTTTACGGCTGTTCCTTTTGAGTTTTGATTTGCTGCTTAATTGTGGACACAGTGCATACCACGGCATACTTTGAAACACAACCCGGAAACACCCCAGTCTAGGATTTTTCAATGTTTACTAGTTAATTAATTAATTGGCTGAATTCTGTTTCTCTGGCACAATACTGCTGTTTAAATATTTTTTGAGACCTAAGGCTCGGTCGCTCTGCAGTGTGGTTTGTGCACTATCCTACAATGGATATTGTAATTGTGAGTATATCTCTTATCCCATGTCCCGATTTGTTCTGCTATGTTTATACAATGGTTGCTATTTTAAGTAAATATACATATATGCTCTCCATTGAAAGTTTTAATCATACTGAAATACAATTTTTTTCTCTTTATCAGACATATAACAGTTCGCTTCTATTTAACCCCTGAGGAAGGAAATTAATATGTTATCCCTATTTCCCTGTATTTCCGAAACATGTTGGGATTTTTTGTGATCATATCGTTTGCATGACCCCTTCTTTTGGAGTCCATATGCGATCCAAACAACAAGTGACTGTATATGCATATATATCCTATTCTATGATTTTAGGAATATTTAATTGTATTTTGTATTACAAATTTGTTTGTTTCTTTTTATATACTCTAGTACTTTTTGCTTATATCCCCTAGAAGCAAAGGACTGTCATTATTTCATGCCAGGATAACTTCCTAATATTTGAAATAACCTGTTGGTAACCTCAAATCTATTTCTGGAGCTAACCTGGACCCCAAAATTGGAAAAAGAAAACATAATTAACATCAAAACAGTCAATTTTGTTTCTAAGGTACCTCCTTAATTCAATACATAAAATCTTTTCTGGTAAAAAAGAAGGTTCTCAGGATTGTGGGCCAGATAAGGTGGGTGAGTAAGACCCCCAAACTGTCCATCGGGAAGGCCATGTAAATTCTAGTTACCATATCATATTGGGAGTAGTTTGGGCTCGGTCGGATTGAAGGGAAGACCTGGACAAACCATCTGCCTTTCAATCTGGGTAAAAAATCCCTAAGATGGTTGACCAAAGAAGAACACCTGAAACAAGGCTTACTATGGAGTTACTCAATCCAAGCAAAAAATGATCACAGATACCAGTTGCTGGGGCTGAGGAGCACACCTGAATGAAGACATTGCTCAAAGGAAATGAACCTCTAATCTCTCACTTCAACTACAGGCAGTGGGAAAAGCTCTCCTCCATTTCAAGTATACAAACACCATATTCTATAATCACCCCAGTAAACGTGTTAGTACTCTAAATTTCATGACAGTCTCACACTGAAATGGTGAAGGGGAAAGAATTTCATAAACATTAAGGAAGACAGCAAAACCCATCATCCACTGGGCAGAGGAGAGAAGAGAATCTAGCTTCTATTTTGCCAATGTACATTAAAGGGATAAAGAGCCACACAGCAGAAGTTCCAAACAGATAGATCTTTAAATAAAGAGAATATAAGCTTTATCAGAGGACTTTCATTTTCTAAGCAACCCATGGGACATCAACAAGCATTTTTTGTGAAGTCCCAAAACAACAAGCTGGAGCCCATCAGGGGGATCCAAAAGAGATTGGATACTATTTCCAAGCAATGAGACTTAAACCCTGTATAAGCATTTTTTCTTATTATTCTACTAGGGGAGGTTATAAGGAGAGCTGCCTCAGAACCTTTGCAGATTGATCCTGGTAGCCCCCTTTTGGCCAAAATGGGTAAAGTTCCCTTTATTCCATCCACTGGTAGAGGAACCTCTGATGATCCTTCTCTGCAGGAAGGATCGCCTTCTACAGCATCAGATTGTTCAACCACACCTGTTGACCTGTATCCTAAATGGAAACCCTTTTAGAGAAAAAGTCTATCAGACAGGGTAATTTCCACACTCCTACATAGTAGTCTATTCCAAGGAACTACCCCCCCCCCCATGGACAAGGAGTTTCATATACTCCCAGTCAAAGGAATTGTTCCTCACTCTGAAGCAAGATACATTAAGACATAGGACAGAAATAAAACTAGATATGGTATTTCACTCTTTTGTCAAAATTCTACATATAATAGAGACCAAATTAGACCCTTCCTTTAAACATGCAAAAATGCATTATTCAATGCATCAAAAGCTCCAGGCACTTCAGAAGATCCAATTCTTTGTGTATGCTTTTCAGTGCACCCAACAAACAAGGAAAAGTTTCATAGTCCACCAGAGCTCAGTGATTACACAGCCATCATTTTGACTTAAACCCCTGCAGAGAAATCCTGTCCTTTCCATGTCAGAACTCACTTCTCAAGAGCGCTTTCAGGATCCCTCTGCAGACTGAATTTTCAAGTGCTTCAAGTCATGGTCACACCCTAGGTAGGCAGAAATATAAGTGTGGGAAACCTCAGATGAGGGAAACCCGGGAGATAAAGCAGCTGCAGGGCAGCAAAGGGCAATACTGGAGTCTGATAAAAATACAAAAGAGTTTATTCAATTCAACAATATGGAGAATAAAAGCATTTACTATGGTCAGATAAAAATGCATAGAAATTGCTCCCGTCACTTAAAAAAGTCCTGCAACAAACAGGTAATATTCTGTATATTATAATGACCACTGAATAGATGCACCAAAGTTGCTACTGGGATGGCTGCTGATCACTGATGGACAATAAATCTCTATTCTAGTAGTGTGGGATTTTATAAACTGTAACCAGTGTAGATGTAACCCCATTTCTCAGTAACCTGAGCCATGCTTTTATTCTCCATATTGTTGAATTGCATAAACTTTTTTGTATTTTTTTATCAGACTCCAGTAATGCCCTTTGCTTGGCTACGGCAGCAACATTTGATCAGTATGAGTGGCATAGGGTCTGTAATAATCCACATAAATGATAGAGCTGCCATTAGTGGACCTGTCACTTTTTTGTTTTGTATCTGCGTCTATATGCATAGGACCATTTTTTATCTGTGCTTGACAGGTTCCTACACCTCTCTCCCTGGCCTCACTGGTTTAAGTTTTTTTGTCTTGTGCTTTCCTTTTCTTTACCTCTGTTGGACTGGTGCGAAGTTAGAATCAAAAACAGTTATGCCATTTACCTTGGGTGAGGAGACTGAGCAGGAGATAAGGGAAGCTTTCCAGAAGAATTCGTCCCAATTTCTCAGGATGAAGAAATCAAAAAACGGTTTTAAGGAACAGAAAACTCCTGACAAAACATCTGAACAGTAAATGCGATGTTTCCTTTTTGAAGATCTATATAGAGCATAGAATGGTCGCTTGTGGACTGTGTGACAGGACAATACCTGCTGAGCGCATCTCCACAATGACAGGTTCCTGCCAAAATGGAAGGAATTGTGTATTAATTATGGCATCTCACTTATGGAATTGATAGTGGAGGAAGAGAAAATTCAGCTGAATCAAGTAACTATAGACCTGTTAGTTTAACTTCTAAAGTTGGGAAGATACTGGAGAGATTAATAAAAGACCACATAGACTAGTTCTTGCAGGGAAAAAATATTTTAAGCAACAGACAGCATGGATTCATGAAAGATAGAAGTTGTCAGACAAACCTGATTTCTTTTTATGAGGAGGTAAGTAAAGCATTGGACAGAGGGGTGGCGGAGGACGTGGTATACTTGGATTTTGCAAAAGCATTCGATACAGTTCCGCACACACGGCTGTGTAAGGTAAAGTCTACAGGTTTGGAAATATCAGTTTGTAAATGGATAGAAAACTGGCTAAAAGGCAGAATTCAGAGAGTACTGGTTAATGATTGTTACTCTGAATGGTGTAAGGTTGGTGTACCCCAAGGTTAAGTGCAGGGACCCTTACTTTTTAATATCTTTATAAATGATATTGGGTCTGGGATCAAAAGTAACATTTCCATCTTTGCAGATGACACCAAGCTATGCAGTGGAATAACGACCTTACAGGAGGTCTCCAATTTACAAGCCAACCTCAATGCACTGTCTAATTGCTAATTATACATTCTAGGGGGAGTACAAACTGGTGGAATCCGTAGTGGAGAAGGATCGGGGGGTTTTGGTAGATCATAAGCTCAATAATAGCATGCAATGCCAAGCTGTGATTTCCACAGCGAGCTAAGTGCTTTCTTGTATTAGGAGAGGTATGGACTCCAGAGAGAGAGATCATTTTGCCCCTGTTCAAATCATTCGTAAGACCTCATCTGAAATATGCAGTTCAGTTTTGGGCACCAGTTCTTAAAAAGGATATTGGGGAACTGGAGAAAGTGCAGAGAAGGGCAACCAAACTGATAAGAGGCATGGAGGAGCTCAGCTATGAGGAAAGATTAGGGAACTGAATTTATTCACTCTTGATAAGGGGAGATATGATCAACATGTCCAACATGTCCAAATATATAAGGGGTCCATATAGTGAACTTGGTGTTGAGTTATTCACTTTACAGTCAAGAAAGAGGACAAGAGGGCACTCTTTACGTCTAGAGGAAAAGAAATTTCATCTCCAAATACGGAAAGGTTTCTTCACAGTAAGAGCTGTGAAAATGTGAAATAGACTCCCTGCAAAGGTGGTTCTGGCCAGCTCAGTAGATTGCTTTAAGAAAGGCCTAGATTATTTCCTAAGTGTACATAATATAACTGGGTACTAACATTTATAGGTAAAGTTGATCCGGGGAAAATCCGATTGCCTCTCGGGGGGATCAGGAAAGAATTTTTTCCCCTGCCTCAGCAAATTGGATCATGCTCTGCTGGGGTTTTTCACCTTCCTCTGGATCAACTCTGGGGATAGAATTGGGTATTAATTTTGTAATGGAAGCCCTTCACATACAGCAAGCTTTCCATAAACCTCATCATCCACAAAGTAGTAGTAAAGTTGAGAGACTTAATGGAATTTTGAAAAACAGATGTGCAAAAATTAAAGCAGAAAGGGATGGGTACAAGCTTTGCCATTAGCCCTATATTATGTACGAACTACCCCTAAACAACCATATGGGCTGTCCCCCTATGAGATTTTATTCGGAGGGTCACCAAAAACATGGCTATATTTTCCCCAACAGTTGCAGGCTTCTCACTCTAGTCTGTTAGAATATGTTCAGATTTTGCAAAGAACATTGAACAAAATACAGATTCTGTTTCAGGTATTTACAGAACCCAACCAGCGACATGTCAGAAAGCTACTAGAACCAAAATTTGATGAACCACATTTGGTGCTTTTGACAACCGGTTCCACTGTCAAGTTGGATGGAAAGCCCATCTGGATTCATGGCAGTCACTGCAAGAAAATCCTGAAGTGATGATATCCTTTGAAAAAATGATGATGATGTTTCTTTTTTTTTTGTTGTTTGTGAGAACTGAGACATGGAAAAAGAACCCTTTTTATAGTACAAATTGCTTACAGTTCCCAATATGTGAAAATATCGGTAAACTGAGATTCCATGTTATTGCTTCCAGTTTTTAGGAGCAGGTATACCATCTATACATATAGAGTTATATTATATATGTGGTAAGCTTACGCCTGGCTTCCTACTAATGTTACTTGCACATGTTATAATGGGAAGTTAGCACCTGCTTTGGCTGTTCGCAAAGATAGTCACCATATCAAAGTCCAGAATACCCTTTAGTGTTCAAAAGAGAGCTGTTCGCTGAAGGTGACATGGCATGGTCATGGTTCCCTTCCTGGACAGGATGGGGAATTAAAGCAATGAAAACAAAAATTACACTAGAATTGTAGAAGAGATTATTAACCTTACTACCACTGATATAGGTGTATTAGGTGAAGAAATGGCTCAGCTTTGAAAAGTAGTATTAGAGCACAGATTAACGGTAAACTATCTCACTACAGCTCATGGTGGGATGTGTAAGGTATTTCACACTGACTGTTGTATATACATGTCTTATAATGAGGACATTATTAAAGGGCATCTTGCCAAGATAAGAGAACTACAGAATAAGGCCAGAGATATTGCTAAAGATGGATGGAACCCCTTTAAGGGTTTAGGAGATTTTGGTGACTTTTATATGGCATAGCAACATGGTTACAGAAACTAGGCGCTTACATTGTGGTGTTCCTATTTGTTGTTTACTTCCTCATCAGGCTATGCCTCTGTGCGACTACCCGCTGTACCAACAAATGGTCCACCAGCCCTGATGAACCCATTACTGTGAGAAAACTAGTAGAGAGCTGAACAGGATGCCGTCTCTCTGCACATTTGTTACCAGCAATCAGCTGAATTTTACTCGGAGAAGAATGATGTCAAATAAACAAAAGGAGGCAAATGACATGGACATTCACTGTATTGTTCATTTAAGCACTCCATTTTTTCCGCACTGTGGAAATGTGTTCTGTAACCTTCACCTAACACACAGACACATCTTCTGCTAGAAGCTCTCCCTGTCTCTACTCCCCCCTCCCCTCTCAAGGTTTTACTTTTGCAAATGTTCTATTCGCTAGCTTTTAATAATATATTTCTATTTGTTAGCTTTTAATAACATTTATATTTGTTAGTTTTTAATAACATCTCACACCACCCCTTTCTTATCTATGTATAAAATAACATGTAATAATAAAGTTTGGCACTGAACGGACATTTTACACACAGTGATTGCATCCTGTTAATCTGTTCCTGCAGCTGCAGTATTAACACCTGTTTTAGAATCCCAATCAGAAATAATTCCAGAACAATAGTAACTTAATAAATTGCTACCATGTTTCAGGGGCTTCAGTAGCTCCTTCGTCAGGGATGCAAGTCACCAGTGTATCTTAAGCCCACACAAAAAGGCAAAATTTTCTCAAAATTTTAGGAGCCTCAAAGAAGGGGTACATGTAAAATCCTTGAAACCAGTTTGGGATTTTTAAGTTACTATGAATTATTTATCAACAAGCTCTTTTTGACTTTATGAGCTCATTCATGGCTGCTTAACCACTTCCCACCCGGCCAAAGCACATATACGGCCGGGTGGGAGTCGTCTACTTCTGATAGGACGTTCCTGAACGTCCTTCAGAAGGAGCGGGATCGCGCGCACGCGTGCCCGCGCAGCGGCGCAATCCCCATGTGCTCGTGTCACCCGGACATGGCGCATCTCAGATCGGCAGGAGGGCTCTGTGATTGGCCCTCCTGATCACATGACGGCCGTGTCCAATCACGGCCGTCATGTGATGTAAACAGCCGGTTGCTAGGCAATCGGCTCCTCCTCTCCTCACACAGAGTCATTGCTGCAGCCGGCTGATGATCAGTGAGTATGAGCTGTTTTTTACAGCTTTTTACTCACTGATCATCAGTCTAGTGTAAACACACAACACACCACACAGTATAAACACAATATCCCCACATATGTCCCCAAAACACACATGTCCCCAAACATACATGCCCCCAAATAATAAAAACACATGTTCCTAATAATAAAAACATGTCCCCCACATATGTCTCACTAAAAATCACATGTCCCAATGATTATCTGCACACATATGTACGTGATCACCTGCACACATCTGTACATGATCATTTGCGTACATATGTCCGTGATCACACAAACCAATTGTTATACACTTAACGGAATTTTTTTTTACCAAAAACATGTAGCAGAATACATTTTGGCTTAAATTTATGAGAAAATTTGATTTTATTGGATTTCTTTTAAAATAGAAAAAAGAAAATGTTTTTTTTTTCCAAATTTCCGCTTTTTTTGCGCTTATATCGCAAAAAATAAAAAAACGGAGTCGTGAATAAATAACACCAAAATAAAGCTCTATTTGTGCGAGCAAAATGATAAAAATTTCATTTGGGTACAGTGTAGCATGACCGCGCAATTGTCACTGAAAGCGCTAGAGCGATGAAAGCTGAAAATTGGGCTGGGAAGGAAGGGGGCGAAAGTGCCCCGTATTGAAGTGGTTAAGATGCTTTTCTAAAGAGCCTAATATGACTGCTTGCTTCATGAGCAGTCTCAGACATATTCAATTTTGTTGGAAAATCCTGATTAGATTTCCTCCTTTTATGTGTCTTCCAAAACATCTACTGAAAATACATATTATGACAGAGCCTTGGACTGCCTGTTACAGCATGAAATGTCAATGACTTCCTTCCTCCTGATCTCACCTCCAGTATCCTCTATAGCCTTTATTAGGTAACGAGATTCCTCCTGAACTCTCTCCTCCATTGAACGCTTCCCCATGCCGAAATTCCTCAATGTCGTCACAGAAAACCGCCTAACCTGCTGCCAGCGTTCTCCATTGGTGGTAACAATACCTACATTTAGAAAAAAAAGATTAATCTAATTGATGTTAGTTCTTGCATGATGTTATGACTTCAGGATCTTGGCATAATAGCTTTGGTGTAACCTCTGCAGAGTTCCTATATCCTTAAAACTGTCCCACAGCTGGAAAATCCTTTGTTCATCAGTTTGGCGATGTGGAGAGAGGTGCACAAAGATCCAGCTAACATACTGAGAAGAAAGAATCCTAGAATGTTTCTTTTTCAATAATAATGTATTTCTAACAGAGAAAACATTTTTAGCAGACCTTTAGTACGCCAGAAGTAGTACTGAGCTGTAATAATGTTTCCCCTCTTTTGCAAAGGTGGAAAGTTCAAGAGTCAGTCCACCCAAAACTGATATTTTAGTTATAGTTGGGCTCAATCAGCCCCTGGATTCTTATAAGTCTTGGATACTCCAGCATTGACATTATTATCCCTTAAATATCCAGCAAGGAGAGTGGGATCACCTTATAATGGGTACAACATTACTGAAGATTCCGGAACTCAGTGAAGAGATCTCACCAGATTGTATTTTTTATATATATATATATATATATATATATATATATATATATATATATATATATATATATATATATATATATATATATACACACACAGCTTGCATGACAGTGTGTAAATTTGCTGTCCCCTCAAAATATCTAAACACACAGCCATTAAAGAGGAAGTAAACTCTTCCACTCGGATGCTTCTTTTCATTTAGTCCCTTAGAATAAGTAATTATCAAACTATAGCCACTGTAATCCAGCCCAAATATAAAAAATATATTACTTACTGTTTAAAGAAACTTTAAAAAACTTTTTTCCAGAGGTTAGGCGGTGCCATCTTAAGTATTGATTTCTGAGTCCACAGTGGAGTGTATTTCCGCCCTTAGATTGAGCACTTCCTGTACTGTTAACCAAGCCTCCTCAATCCAATGTTTCTATGGCAACCCTGCTTCCCTGTTCATAGCTGACTTGTTTTATTTCATAGAATTTACTTGTGCCGATGTCTAATGTTTGCCTTTGTCAGTCTTATCAGCTCCAGCTGATAAGACTGCAGTAATGGCCATGTTTACACTGCATGTCATGTCACATGGTCACATGGTGTATAGGAAGAAGCTCTGAATGATTCTGGGATATCAGTGGTGTGCCCTTAGGAAGTCCTGATAACAGACAGATAAGCACATAGAGAGTGTGCCGTAAATCAGGGGAGATCTGGGCAAGCTCAGTGACTTCATTCTAAAGAACAAAAAGGATTACAATACTAAGCAAGTAAGGAGATATCTACAAGCAGTGTTCATTAGGGTTTTTTATGCTGATTTACATGGAACAAAGTTGTGGGGGAGGGTTTACAACCACTTTAATGTCTAAACCGCTGGCAACAAAAGTGAGTAAACCCCTATGTGAAAATATCCAAATTGGGCCCAAAGTGTCAATATTTTGTGTTGCCACCATTATTTTCCAGCACTGCCTTAACCCTCTTCGGCATGGAGTTCACCAGAGCTTAAGAGGTTGCCACTGGAGCCCTCTGCCACTCCTCCATGGCCACGTTACAGAGCTGGTGGATGTTAGAGACCTTGCGTTCCTCCACCTTCCATTTGAGGATGCTCAATAGCAATGGCTGTGCATCTATTAAGGGCGCATGGGCACCTCTCTCCAGCCACCCCCTCTATGACTAATGGATAGATTCATGCATTGCATGAATCTATCCATGGCTGCCCCTGAATTACAGCAGCATGGGTATATTTCTGAAGCACCTGATTAGAGCCATAGGCTCTAATAGGCTTGAAAAAAGGTGGACTCCTGGCGCAAAGCATTGCGCTCGCAGTCCACCCAGGTGAGTTAGAAAAGTGAATATTTGCTTTTCTAACACTGAACCGCCTTTCCGCCAATCAGGTAGCGTGGGTCTGATACCCATCACCTGATTGAAAGGACAGGCGCTGCGATTGAATGCCAATCAGGAGGAGGGGAGGAGATGCGAGGTCTTACAGCTCGCCACCGTCACCCACTGCCTGATCCACCACTGAGATAGGGCAAGTGCCGTGCAGACGGTGAGTGGGCGGGGTTACAGTGGCGGCATTTGATGGAGCACAGTGGCGGCATTTGATGGAGCACAGTGGCGGCATTTGATGGAGCACAGTGGCGGCATTTGATGGAGCACAGTGGCGGCATTTGATGGAGCACAGTGGCTGCAATTGATGGGGCACAGTGGCTGCAATTGATGGGGCACAGTGGCGGCGTTTGATGGGGCACAGTGGCAGCGTTTGATGGGGCACAGTGGCAGCGTTTGATGGGGCACAGTGGCAGCATTTGATGGGGCACAGTGGCAGCATTTGATGGGGCACAGTGGCAGCATTTGATGGGGCACAGTGGCAGCATTTGATGGGGCACAGTGGCAGCGTTTGATGGGGCACAGTGAGGCTGCAATTTATGTTTTTTTCAGAAGTTTTCAGTTTGTTTGCGCCCCCCAAAAATTTTGAGCAACAGCTGCCACTGTTCAATAGGATTTAGGTATGGAGACATGCTTTACAGTCCATCACCTTTACCCTCAGCTTCTTTAGCAAGGCAGTGGTCATCTTGGAGGTGTGTTTGCGGTCGTTATGTTGGAATACTGCCCTGTGGCCCAATCTCCAAAAGGGAGGGGATCATGCTCTGCTTCAGCATATCACAGTACATATTGGCATTCGTAGTTCCCTCAATGAACTGTAGCTCCCCAGTGATGGCAGCACTCATGGAGCCCCAGACCATGACACTACCACCACCATGCTTGATTGTAGGCAAGACACACTTGTCTTTGTACTCCTCACCTGGTTGCCGCCACACACGCGTGACATCACCTGTACTAAATAAATTTATCTTTATCTGTAACACTATTGCTACCCTATTGTACACACAGGCAATTGTATTTGCGATTATTATGTATTGTTATATTTGTATTGTAACTGGCTAATTCTTTAATAAATTCTAATTATAAATAAATTTATCTTGGTTCTAGTAATCCATGTCCTTAGTCTGCTTGTCTTCAGCAAACTGTCTGCATGCTTTCTTGTGCATGATCTTTAGAAGAGGCTTCCTTCTGGGATGACAGTCATGCAGACCAATTTGATGCAGTGTGTGGCATATGGTCTGGTCACTGACAGGCTGACCCCCCCTTTCAACCTCTGCAGCAATGCTGTCAGCACTCATATGTCCATTTCCCAAAGACATGAAAAGATATAATAAAATATTTACAAAAAATGTGAGGGGTGTACTCACTTTTGTGAGATACTGTATATATTTTTTTCCTTACCATAACCTTCTGTGAGTCGTTGCGTTACTGGTAAGGATCCACGAGCGCCAAATTGATGAGAATAATTAACCAGGGCCTCCTTAATAACTGCGTATCCAGAAAGTACAACCACTGGTCTAGGACCCAACCAGACAGTGAAGATAGGTCCATACTGCTTAGTTAGCTGTAAAAAAGAGAACACTTAGATTAATTCGTTGCTCATATTTTTCATAATTTTTTTGCATCCCTTTCTCTCACTTTTTGCCTACATGTACTTTCTCCTCCAAGCGTCTGATACATGTCACTCCTTTGGACTGGCTTCCTAGGAGTATCTTCTCCAACTGTTCAGGATTGTTCCAGTATTAGTAGAATTCCACTGCCTTCTGGGTCAAATATATGTCCCACCATAGAAATGAATAGATGGTCTTGGAAGAAAGTTATATCTGCTATGAAAATGAATATGCAGCCACTGAATAATCTGTTCTTTGGGTTAGGCTGAGCAACTGCCTATTTATTTCTATGGTGACAGATGTCTTGTTTGAGCACCAAGGGATTTTTTTTCCTACTGACCACAGAATGCAGGGCATTTTTTCATTCCACTGACCACCAACATTGGGGAATAACAGAAATAAAAATTAAAGTGGATGTAAACCCGTTTTTTTTTTTTATGTCATAATGTAGAGTATAAGATTTCCTATCATTTCAGCCCAGTCTTGCCACAACTAGTCAATCCATCTCTGAGCAATACTCTTTTATTGTTCAGTCAGATAAATCTTGACAAACAGAGAAAAACTTTGTCAAACCCTCCCCCTTGCTGTGAGTGACAGGTGATTTACATATCTCGTGCACTAGCCTAAGAGACATGCATTATTTTTTAATTCCCTCCCACTCCTTTCTTCTGCAGCGCTGCCAGAATTGGATGTTCCCCATCTCAACATGATTGGGCATGCTGAAGTCATGTGGTTACTTTCCTGTCTTTTCACTGGATGTTAGAGATCATAGGAGAAGTTCAGGGTAAGAAATACAAAGGAGAATATGCATATTGACAAAGGGAGTGTAGAGGTGGGTGGGGAGTCTACCGACATCCACTCACTGAGCTCCAGACAACAGACCCACCCACAGAATCTGCAGTTTTTCGGGTCTCATAGCAGACAGAGGGGAGACATTTGACAGGTAAAGATACATGCAGGAGGCATGTATATCCTTATAGATAACCCCTATGGCAGTAGTTTAGAAAGGATGACATTGGGTTTACATCCACTTTAAAAAAGTTTTCCTGACCATTGCACTATATTGATTATGTTTTATCTTAAGTGCCCTAAATATATATCTTATA
The DNA here is from genome assembly GCF_037356315.1 of Lithobates pipiens. NCBI lineage: Eukaryota > Metazoa > Chordata > Amphibia > Anura > Ranidae > Lithobates > Lithobates pipiens. The sequence continues at coordinate 562,723,834 of NW_027507758.1, read as the reverse complement.
ATAGAAAATCTATGCAAACATATATGATCTATGACCAATCTATGCAAACATCTATGATCTATAACCAATTAGCCATACAGTTTTTAGTGACATAATTCATATATATGCAAAACATTAAAGTACAACATGCTTGTGAAAAAAACACATATACAATAAACACAAATTGTGAACAATAAAGTCCATAAATAAGTGACAAAAAAATGTTTGTGTATAAAGTGCGTAATCAAAAATTGAAAAAATTGTGAAAAATATAAAGATGATTCTTCAAACAACAATCCACATAATTTTCATGGCACGAAATGTGTATGCTGATCAAAAACTGAGACAATAACACCCGAAATCGATCCTCCACCAGCTGCATGAAACTGAATCACCAGATCCAATAGCTAGGAGGACGTCATATGACGAAACGCGCAGAGCGGGGTCAGGACACTGACGCCAACACGCTGTCCATGATCGTACTTGCAGCTTGCATACGAACTAAAGGGGCTCAAGACAATTAGGCTACATATCTATGCCAAAAATGGTGTCTTGTCTGACTTGAAAAGTGTGAGTGTAACTTTTAATGTTTTAAATAAATCTTTTTATAAATGGTATCACACTATTGGAGCTTCCTTCTTCCCTCCCTTATATATATGGATATCATGGTACAATTCACTCGAGAGGACCTGGTGCACTTGCCAACAAATACCTCTAACTCAAGCATTTATTGCAAAAAGGCGCAGCTGCTGGTTTATAATCTGACTAGGTATTGGATCTGGCGAGTCAGTTTGGTGCAGCTGGAGGATCACTTTTGGGTGTTATTGTCTCAGTTTTTGATCAGTATACAAGTTTCACTACATGATATTGATATGGATTGTTGTTTCAAGAATTATCTTTATATTTTTTCACCATTTTATCACATTTTTGATTGAAATGTAAAAATTTGTTTTCGTTTTTAGGCACTTTATACGCAAAAAAAATGTTGTCACTTATTTATGGACTTTATTGTTCACAATTTTTCTTCAGTGTATATGTGTTTTTTTTTCACAAGCACATTACACTTTAATGTTTTGCATACATATGAATTTGGTCACTAGAAATTGTATGACTAAATGGTTATAGATCATAAATATTTGCATAGATTGGTCATAGATCATATATGTTCTTATAGATTTTCTATTATAAGATATATTTAGCTCATTTTTAATTAGATGTGCTCTGTTTCACCATTATTTTTTTAACACTAGTTTTTTTTCGTTCTGCCATTAATCAGAGCAGCTGCGATCCACAGGTTGTCAATCATTACAAATTCTGAACTTTAGAGTCTTTGGTGTTGTATTGCATTTTCTTTTTATTCATGTTTTATCTCAAATAGACTTGACCCTTGTTCCCTACTGAATATTCTGTGTTGTATATTTCACTGACCTGACCCCTGCGCTTTTTATTTTGTGTTGTACCCCTGTGCTCTGTATGCTATGCTGTACGCTATGTGGACATGACCCCTGTGCTCTATCTCCTGGCCATCTCCTGTAGTATGTCTGCAGTCTCTATCTTCTGTCATCAATTGGGCGAGATTTGAATCGTGTATGGGCAAACTGAATGTATCAAGTTGATCAAGCGATCAATTTGGGTACAATAAGCCTGTCAGATTTTAATTGTGATTATTGCTAGCAGCTGCTATAGCTGCTAGCAATAATTGCTGTCTTGGCAGGAGGGATTCCCCTTAGCTCTGTCTGTGTTGATAGGGAATCGTGCAATCTGTAGTTGCAGGAAAGAAATTTGCACCATCCATGGACTGCTTTACAGGAGGGGAAAACCCAATATTGACAGATGGAACTACAGCTACAATGTGTTGCCACTCACATCCTAGATTTACATAAGAAGCTAGTGAGTCACTCCATTCACCAGAGTACCTATAGTTTAAATGGTGCTTTTGCTAGGAATGAACCTCTAACTCTCCATAAAATTATGAAGTGTAACTACTGTAATTAAACGATGCCTACTGAAAATGACCTAGCTGAGTAAGACATTGATCCAGGGAAAAGAAAGAAAACATATGATATGAAAGTAAGAGTTAATTAATAGATAATAATTTCTATAGAATGCAGTAGCAGAGGTAAGCGCAGCAGCCTGTTACTAATGGAGAGACTTTTATCCAAATCAACTAAAGAGTTTCCACTTATCCAATTCCATTTTATCAATGATTATCCCTCTAAACTCAGGTATATGGGTGATTGGCTCTTCTGCACTTGTGTTTAGGACTCACCTTGGGATAAAACCGGTACAATGCGAAGCTCACTTGAAGCAGATTACCTATAAATGGCAATGGAGTTGGTCCTGGAGGAAGTCGGAGCCGTGTCTTCTGTATTCTCCATACAGTGATAATGAAGTAGAAGAGCAGCAATGAACAGAAAGACAGCGTGAGGACATCCATATCTGACAACAAAACAGAACCACAGTGTATATATGTCTCCTATATCTTTGCCAATTATTAACAAGTTGAAGAAAAGGATTATGTTACTGTGTAACCCAGTGTTTACCAAAGCTCAACTACCCCAAGTAGATCAGGATCCCGAGAAGAGATTAGGATAGCTAGAGAGACAATTTTTGGAAAATTCTTGGAAACCCATTCAAGAGTTGTGCCAAACTCCCTGGCGTGGGGATGGCTCTGACAAACGCCCACTGCTAACTCTTTGAGAACTATTTTCAGCACTGGTAGGGACATTAGAGTGTAACTTCCATTAGCGCAGTTGAAAATATGACTGGCTCATAGGGTTGCCAGGATTCACCCAGACAGTTTGGGTTTGGAACCACGCGTCTGGATTTCAGGCTGCCTGAAACCCGGACACATTATTCAGACTGGACTGTGGTTTCCCAGCTGAGAGTGTCTGTTACACTCTCTTTCACACTGCCCAAAACCAGCATTAACAACCCCCCCCACCCCCCACCAAACACGCACACAGATGGCAGAGGAGAGAGGGTTCGATCTGCACCTCTTCCTCCCACTCCTACTCCTCTGTGTCTGCTCACACTCCAATCCCTGGCACTGTGCCTCAGAAAAGGAAAGCGGGAGATGGAAATTTGAAGTCCAGCAGCCTCAGATACATCTAGATGAGAGGTCCTGACTGCCAAGGGATAAGTGAGCTCACCATCCATCTCTGTCTCTGACTGAAGTCTCTCCCCCTTCTCTCTCCTGTCTCTGAGTGAGTACACTAAGGTAAATCAGGGTTCTCAGAGCACCCCTTACATCAGAGTTCCCCTTTACACCAAAAGGCACCATGTTCCCCCTTACTTCAGAGTCTGCAGAGTCAACCCTTACAGTGAAACAACTCTGCAAGTTGAGATATAAAAGGGGAACTCTGTGGACTCTGATGTAAAGGGGGACTCTTGTTATTAAAGGGGTTGTAAAGGTAAAAGTTTTTTCACCTTAATGCATTCTATGCATTAAAAGCGGAGGTCCACCCTAAAATGGACCTTCCGCTCATCGGATTCCTCCCCCCCTCCGGCGCCACAATTGGCACCTTTCAGGGGGGAGGGGGGTGCAGTTACCTGGATAATCCAGGTAACTGCACCCACTTCCGGGCTAGCTCTCTGCGGAAAGGGGCGTACATTACGCCCCTTTCCGCAAGTGCCCGCCCCCTTCCGCAAGTGCCCTGCTGCCTGCTGGGAAACACACAGATCCCAGAGGCAGCGGGGACCATCCTCATTGCGCAGCGCGGCTCACGCATGCGCAGTAGGGAACCGGGAAATGAAGCCGAAAAGGCTCCATTTCCTGATTCCCATACCCAAGATGGCGGCGGCAGCACTCGAGTGTCGATCTAGAGATCGGCTTCGGGTGCCGACATCGCGGGCGCGCTGGACAGGTAAGTGTCACTATTTTAAAAGTCAGCAGCTGCAGTATTTGTAGCTGCGGACTTTAAAAAAAAAAAAAAAAGCGGAGTCCCGGCGGACTCCCGCTTTAAGGTGAAAAAACATCTGACAATACTGGCCCCCAGTTATACTTACCTTACCACTCGAAAGTCCCACACTCACCCCCGACATCCTCTTCGACGATCAGCCTGGCCGCTGATTGGTTACAGTGGATGGATTGAAAGCGCTGCTGTCAATCACATCCAATGACGCAGCATGCCGGGCGGCGGGGCCAAGTGATAGAGCGGGCGGCTATAGCCGTCGGCTGTATCACGGGAGTGCGCCCACAAGCACTCCACATCATGCGAGGGAGCTCGCGTGAAGTTGTGGAGTCCTTGCGGGAGGGAGCCGAGACAGCTGCCGAGGGACCCCAGAAGACCAGGTTCGGGGCCACTCTGTGAAAAAAGAGCTGCACAGTGGAGGTAAGTATAACATGTTTGTTATTTAAAAAAAAAAAATAATAATTCCTTTACAACCCCTTTAACTTAACCACTTGCTTACTGAGCACTTAAACACCCTTCCTGACCAGACCAATTTTCAGCTTTTGGTGCTCTCACACTTTGAATGACAATTACTCAGTCATGCAACACTGTACCCAAATGAATTTTGTCCTTTTTTTCCCACAAATAGAGCTTTCTTTTGGTGGTATTTGATCACCTCTGGGGTTTTTATTTTTTGTGCTATAAATGAAAAAAGACCGAAAATTTTGAAAAAAAAACGCATATTTCTTTGTTTCTGTGATAAAATTTAGCAAATTATAATTTTGTTTTCATAAATTTTGGTCACAATTTATATTGCTACATATCTTTGGTAAAAATAACCCAAATTAGTGGATATTATTTGGTCTTTGTGAAAGTTAGAGAGTCTACAAGCTGTGGTGCGAATCGCACAAAATTGATCACACCGGATGTACTGGTGGCCTATCTCATTTCTTGCGACCCGAACAAGTCAGGAAAGTACAAATACCCCCCAAATGACCCCTTTTTTGAAAGTAGACATTCCAAGGTATTTACTAAGATGCATGGTGAGGTTTTTGATGTTGTCATCTTTTTCCCACAATGAAGATTTTTTATTTTTTTTTTCTCACAAAATTTTCAATGTAATAGGTTATTTCTCTCACATGCTATGTGTATACCACAAATGACACCCCAAAATACGTTCTGCTACTCCTTCTGAGTATTACGATACCAAATGTGTGAGACTTTTACATAGCCTGGCCACATACAGAGGCCCAATATTGAAATAGCACCATCAGGCGTTCTAGGAGCATAAATTACACATTTCATTTCTCAACCACCTATTACATTTTTGAAGGCCCTGGAGCACCAGAACAATGGAAATGCCCACAAAGTGACCCCATTTTGGAAAGCTAACACCCCAACGTATAATCTATGAGGCATAATGAGTCGTTTGAATGGTTCATTTTTTTCCAGAAGTTTTGGGAAAATGTGGAAAATAAATGAAAACGCATTTTTTTTTTTACGCAAAGTTGTCCATTTATAAGATATTTCCAACACATAGCATGTACATAGCAAAAATTACACCCCAAAATACGTTCTACTACTCCTCCTGAGTATAACGATACTAAATTTGTGAGACTTTTACACAGCCTGGCCACATACAGAGGCCCAATATTGAAATAGCACCATCAGGCGTTCTAGGAGCATAAATTACACATCTTATTTCTCAACCACCTATTACAGTTTTGAAGGCCCTGGAGCACCAGGACAATGGAAATGCCCACAAAGTGACCCCACGTGGCACTGACGACACGTGGCACTGACAGATGGCACTGGAGGCAGATGGCACTGGAGGCAGATGGGGCTGGCAGATGGGGCTGGCAGATGGGGCTGGCAGATGGGGCTGGGGCTGGCACTGGCAGATGGCACTGGCAGATGGTGCTGGCTATTTGCTCTGGCTAATTGCTCTGGCAAATGGGGCTCGCAGATGGCACTGCGGCTGGCAGGTGGCGCTGGCAGGTGGCACTGGCAGGTGGCACTGGCAGGTGGCACTGGGGCTGACGGCACTGGGGCTGACGGATGGCACTGGCACTGGCGGCACTGACGGCACTGGGGCTGACGGCACTGGGGCTGACGGATGGCACTGGCGCTGGCAGGTGGCACTGGCAGGTGGCACTGGTGCTGGCAGGTGGCACTGGCAGGTGGCACTGGGGCTGACGGCACTGACGGCACTGGGGCTGACGGACGGCACTGGGGCTGACGGACGGCACTGGGGCTGACGGACGGCACTGGCGGCACTGGCACTACTGGCAGATGGCACTGGGCTGACAGATGGCACTGGCACTGACAGATGGCACTGGCACTGACAGATGGCACTGGCACTGACAGATGGCACTGGCACTGGGGCTGACACTGGCACTGGGGCTGACACTGGCACTGGGGCTGACACACAGATCGCTCTCCCTCCTCACACGCTGTCTCTGTGTGAGGAGGGAGAGACACTGCAATGGGAGATGATCTCATATGTTTACATATGAGATCATCTCCCATTGGCAGCTGCGATCGCGCTGTGAACGGCCGCTTTGATTGGCCATTCACGGCGATCTGCATTTGCCCGTCTCCGGGAGACACGGCGAATACAATACTTCCGCGATGCGCGCCCCTGGCGGCGCGCATTGCGGAAGTAAACACCAGGCCGTCCAGGGACGGCCAGGCGAAGGAACCCGCCCGCTCTAAGGCCGTCATTCTGCTATAGGGCGGGTGGGAGGAGGTTAATATGATTAGAAATGTTATTTAATGGCAAAATATATGTATAGTTTATACTATAAAAAAACAAAAAACAAAAAGTTTGCAACCCTACTGGCTCGGTGTTCCCTATGCAGCACTGTGGAATATTTTAGCGCAATATAAATGTATAATAATAATAATAATAATAATGTTTTTGGTGGGACATTAGAGTATGCTAATGTCCTCTGGAGCTGAGATTGATGTGACAGGCTCAGTGTTTTCTGTACAGCACCGTGGAACTCTTTTATAACTTGCTCATCCATGTCTTTATGGATCTTGCTTTGTGTACAGTCATGTTGGAACAGGAAGGGGACATCCCCAAACTGTTCCCAGAAAGATGGGAGCATAAAATTGTCCAAAACGTCTTGGTGTGCTGACACCTTAAGTGTTGTCGTCACTGGAACTAAGGGGTCAAGCCCAACCCCTGAAAAACAACCCCACACCATAATTCCCAACCAACCAAATGATTTGGACCAGTACACAAAGCAAGGTCCATAAAGACATGGATGAGGGAGTTAGGGGTGAAGGAACTGCAAGCCAGGCCTTCTCATCCACACCAGTGTCTAAACTCACAAATGCACTTCTGGAAGGATGGTCAAACATTCCCATAGACACACTCCTAAATCTTGTGGACAGCCTTCCCAGAGGAGTTGGAGCTGTTGTAGCTGCAAGGGGTGGGCCAAATCAATATTGAACCCTATGGACTAAGACTGTAATGCCATTAAAGTTCATATGCATGTAAAGTCAGACATCCCACCCAATACTTTTGGTAATAAACATCTGTAGTCCAATCTGCACCCCCTTGTATATTTATTAAGAGAGTTCCAAACTCATCAAAATAAAAGTTTTGGACCCGTTAAGATTCATCATCTGGTATGACAAGAATAAAGATCAACCACAATCATGTTCATTATGCCTGGTAGACACGATGAGATTATCGGATGTGAAGTAACTGATGCATACAACCTATTATTATTATCAGTTATGTATTACTTTGTCTAGTCCCTATAGATTAGTTAGTCTATCTATACTCTGAGCACATGCTATCGTTAATATCACAATACCATAAAGTTAGCTATGAAACCAAATACACGGTCTAAAATCAATCAAATCTCATTTATTTCCCAAGGAAATAAGAAAGCTTACATAAGGTATCCATAGAAATTAAAAGAGTACATAGCATACAATCAGAATATAATACAAGCAATACTTAGCAGGTCCTCGTGGCTGAGCCTCATGGTGGAGTGAGAGAGACAGCGCTCTTTGATGAATCCTTTTTGATAAACCCACCTCAGCCACACCACATCCCATTGCCCACCCCCCTTTGCCTGTAGACGAATCAGTGTCTCTGGGGCGTCTCCTCCCCCATGCTAAAAATCTGACCGTCCTGCCATAATTGGCCTCTGGGGGGCAGTGTTTGCCCATGAATTGCAACTGCTCCGACTGGGTTCACATCTTGTGATTCGATCTCGGATGCCCTTCCCGCTCATTAGGCCCACCTTTTGTCCTCACAGACAGACTGGAGCCATCATTGTCCTAAATCTATTTGAAGCTTTGTACACACCAGGTGGGCTGAAGAGACTTCCTTTTGCTATGCAGATTCTATTTGGTGCCACATTCCTCTATACCTTTTAAACGTGTGGGACTGCAAGTATCAACACGGATGAGCTTGGTTGTACAAACAGATGTGTAGAACATTAGATATATACCATTAATTCATGTTCAATTCCAACAGGATGAATGATTGTCCGTTTTTTTTTCCCCTTGCTAGTCTCATGTCGAAAATAAAAGAGGTTACTAAGGTTATTAAAATTCTCGTACGACAGAATAAAAATTCGGAAATGATATAATAAATTGTATGGCATTTGTATTATATTTTCAGACGACAACTGTACTGATTAAACTAAAAACTGCACGATCTGGTATTGTACGAGAAAAAACATTTGTGTTTGGTCCTTCTGATAATATCGAAAGTTGTGTACTAATGATCAGAGTGTACATATGATCGCTTTAAAAGCTTTATTTTTCATACAATTTTCTGATCATGTGTACAGGACTTTATATAGTAAATTCCTCATTGACCGGAAATTAGCAATACCTGAATACATTTATCAAAAACATAGTATAATTATACTATTTAGCTAATAATATAGAAAAACGGGGAGGGAAATAGCGATAATAAATAGCCGCATATGTAAACTGCAACTGCCGCTTTATGTAAACTGTAGTTTTCTTGTTAATAATAGCGCACACCCAATACAGTTGGTTAATTTCGTCTAATTGGGTGTGTCTTGTTAGGCAATTAGTAGCTGTTCTCAGTTAATTAACCCTTTTGATGCTAATCTCATTCCTATTACTTCTAATATATCTTTGAAATGTGTTTTTTTTCTTTTTTTACCCAAATCTTTCAATACATTACAAAGAACAGAGAATGTTTATATACCCAATATATTTATATTTTCAGATCTTGATCTTTAACCATTTGCCGACTGCAGATGACCACAGATGTATGTCGGCAGAATGGCACAGGCAGCCAAATGGGCGTACAGGTACGTCCCTTTAAATTTGCCATCTTTCATGGGCGCACGCCGCAGGAGCGTGCCCGCAGTTCCCGGTAACCCGATGTTCTCTGGCGGCCTGCGATTGCAATGTGGAGAGATAGAACGAAGAGATGCCTATATAAACAAGGCATTTCCCCGTTCTGACTTGTGTCATGACAGAGGTCTACTGCTCCCTGTGATCGGGAGGAGTGATCGCTGTAATTTGCTACATAGCCCCTCCCCCCACAGTTAGAATCACTCCCTAAGACACGCTCAATCCCGTCAGCGCCCCCTAGTGGTTAACCCCCTCCCTGCCAGTGTCATTTACACAGTAATAAGTGCATTTTTATAGCACTGATTGCTGTATAAATGACAATGGTCCCAAAATAGTGTCATAAGTGTCCGATGTGTCCACCATAATGTTGCCGTCACAATAAAAAAAAAAAAAAAAAAAAAGAAAAAAAAAAAAAAAAAAAAAAAAAAAAAAAAATAATCGCAGATCACCGCCATTATGAATAATAAAAAAAATAATTTAATAAAAATGCCATGAAACTATGCCCTATTTTGTAGACACTATAACTTTTGCACAAACCAATCAATGTAAGGTTATTGTGATAATTTTTTACCAAAAATATGTAGAAGAATACATATCGGCTTAAACTGAGGGAAAAAAAATTTGTTTTTTATACATTTTTGGGTTATATTTCTAATAGCAAAAATTTAAAAATATTGCGTTGTTTTCAAAATTGTCGCTCTTTTTTGTTTATAGCGCAAAAAATAAAAACCACAGAGGTAATCAAATACCACTAAAAGAAAGGTCTATTTGTGGAAAAAAAGGACATCAATTTTGTTTGGGTACAGCATTGCACGACCAAACAATTCTCAGTTAATGCGACACAGTGCCGATTCGCAAAAGTGCTCTGGTCAGGAAGGGGGTAAAATTTTCCGGGGCTGAAGTGGTTAAAGGTGACCATATGCTGAAATTAATTAGATCTTTAAAAAAATAGATTTAGTGTAAGAGCCTGTTTGATTTCCTATCATCTGAATTCATTTTTCAAGTACGTCTTCCTAGTACCTGTTTTGCCTAAATATCAAGTTGTACAGAGATTGGTCAATCAGATTGTATAGTGCATGACCATCTAAAGTGCAAAATTTGGAATTTAGATGTGCCATGACCCACTTGAATTTTCCAAACAATAGCTTTTGGGCATTATACAAGGCACATGAGAACACACCTTTTTCCAAGACATGCTAGTGTGATCAGGAATCCTCAAACTACGGCTCTCCAGCTGTTGCAGAACTACACGTCCCATGAGGCATTGTAAAATTCTGACATTAACAGACATGACTAGGCATAATGGGAATAGTAGTTTCAGAACTCCTGAAAGAATGTTCCAACATCTTGGCTCCTACTAGAACACATCTCGCAAATCAGTCGTTCAAAGACAGAATTGTTCCGACCACCCTCAAGCAAGGCATAATCAAACCCCTTCTAAAGAAACCCAACCTCGACCCCAAAGACCCTAACTACCACAGACCGGTAACAAGCCTCAACACGATCTCCAAAATTATGGAAAAAGCAGTAGTACAACAGATACCACTCCATCTGGACACACACAAACTCTTGGATCCACTTCAATCAGGCTTCCGCCCAGGCCATGGCACAGAAACGGCACTTCTCAAAATATGGGACGACGCCCTGGAAGCAGCAGATGATGGAGAATCATGTCTCCTGGCACTTCTGGACCTCAGTGCAGTGTTCGAAACAGTGGACCACAATACTCTGCTCATACGCCTCAAAGAAGTAGCAGGAGTCACAGTTTCCGATCTACCATGGTACGCATCCTTCTTAATTAATCGCTCACAGACAGTGAAACTAGGAGCCTTCACCTCTGAAACTCAGGAAAATTTGTATGGAGTCCCTCAAGGATCACCCCTGTCTCCCGTGCTCTTCAACATCTACATCTGCCCTCTCCTCAAAATCATCAGGAAAAGGGACCTATGCTTCCACTCATATGTGGATAACAACTCTACTTTCGCATCACCGGACAAAATGACCAATACCAGGAACTAGAAAAATGCCTCACATTGATAGATGACTGGATAACCACGAGCTCCCTCACAATCAATGGATCCAAAACAGAGCTTCTTCTAAGACCCCTTGGACACCACCCACCATCCTTGGACAGACCACCTCCCCAAGCACCAAAGCCAAAAGTCTCAGAGTCGTCTTCGACTCAGAGATGTCGATGGATGCACAAATAGGATCAGTAGTCAGTGGATCTCGCCATCTTCTCCGCCTGCTACGTAGACGCATCCCCTTCGTTCTGGAAAAAGAGAAAGCAGTAGTAGTTGGAACAATCATCAATTCCCGACTCGACTACGCAAACTCCCTCTACATAGGACTACCCAAATACCAGATTGCATGCCTACAAGTCGTCCAAAACATGGCAGCAAGACTAGTTACAGGGAAAAAAACCCTGGGAATCCATCTCCCCATCCCTACAGACCCTACATTGGCTAACCATAAAGGATCGGACCGCTTTCAAGACCCCCTGCCTCACCCACAAATGCACACAAGGAAACGCTCCTCAATACCTATACGAGAAAATAAAACACCACACACCCAATCGCAGCCTACGATCGACTAACCAAAACCTCCTCCTCATCCCTAAATCCCACTACAAATCAAAGGGAGAACAAAGATTCGCAGTCCAAGGACCACGGCTATGGAACGCTCTATCCACTAACATCCGCATGGAAGAAGACCATCGGCCTTCAGAAAAAAACTCAAGACCCACCTCTTCTAAGAAGCAGGAAAGCACAGGATGGATCAAGCACCTTGAGACGATTCAGTTCGCAGTTGTAGCGCTATACAAGTCATTCATTCAGAACAACTGGAGGGCCGTAGTTTGAAGACCCCTCTGCTAGACTATTATTATGCCTCCAGAATTGGGAGTATGACATCTACCCAACTTCTCTCTGTTGGTGGACACAAGAACTTACATCTATAGATATATAGAGAAATATGGGGATGGTGGTGGGAAGAAATTAGCAACAATAGAAGCAACTTCCTGGAGGGGCGTACGTGATGTCATTCTTGTGTGCTGGCCAAAGCTTCCAGCAACCAGATTTGCACCACGGGACATGCACACACAGCAGTCGCGCATCTAGGTGCAGGCCCATAACTTTATTGGTGAAGAATAGGAAAGCAGATGCAGATTTCCAGGACTGGACTAACAAATGTTTCTAGTGAGAGGCAGCTGGTGTTTTCTGTTAACCACTTCAGGCCCGGAAGAATTGGCTGCTTAATGATCAGGCCATTTTTTGCGATGCGGCACTGCGTCTCTTTAACCAATTGCGTGGTCGTGCGACGCTGTACCCAAACAAAATTGGCCTCTTTTTTCCTACAAGCAGAACTTTTTTTCTGTTTTTTTGCGCTATAGACAAAAAAAAAGCGTCAATTTAAAAAACAAAAAACACAATATTTTGTACTTTTTGCTGTAATAAATAGCCCCAATTTTTTTTTTAAAAAAGCTGATTTTTTCCTCCGTTTAGGCTGATATGTATTCTTCTACATATTTTTGGTAATAAAAATCACAAAAAGTGTATATTGAGTGGTTTGCGCAAAAGTTATAGCATCTACAAAATAGGGTATAGATTTATGGAATTTTATTTTTGATTTTTTTTACTAGAAATGGCGACGATCTGCGATTTTTATCGAGACTACGACATTATGGCAGATACATCAGACAGGTTTGATACATTTTTGGGTCGATTCACAATTATACAGCGATCAGTGCTAAAAAAATGCACCGATTACTACATAAATGTCACTGGCAGGGAAGGGGTTAATATTAGGGAGCGATCAAGGGGTTAACTGTGTTCCCTATGTGCGTGTTCTAACTGCAGGGGATGGGACGGACTATAGGAGATGAGAAATCGTGGTTCCCAGCTCGTAAGGACTCATGATCTCTCTCTCCTCACAGAACTGGGATGTGTGTGTGTTTACACACACATGCCCTTTTTCTGCCTCTCGTGCCCGCGATCGCTCATGGTCGGCGGTCATCATGACCGCCAGTCATGAGCATCGGCACCCCGATATCCCGCTTAAATTGACTAACATATAGCTGCGACGGTTCGTGCCGACCTGCGGCAGTATGACAGAAACTGGTCGACAAGTGGTTAAATAAGGTCTAAATGGACCATCACAGTTGGACTTAGGAATGTGTCTGTCTTTGCAAAGTTAAACTAAATGAAATCCTTTCTTATTTTTGGTTGGGGAGGGCAGAGAGATTTGAATTCTTGTCAGTTTTTGGGGATGTCTGCACCACTGATAGGGTGAAAACACACAAGGAGATATGCCTTTAAAAATGCTAAATTGTTTAAAAGCTAATACATTGGGGGGGGGGGGGGGGTGCTTACTCCTGTAAAGTGGTATATATGTAGCATGTATCCAAAATGCTGCTTCAAAGATATACAGCTTTAAGAAAACTTACAAATCTACATTGCAGCTGCAAGATCTGAACCCCAAAAAAGAAAAAATAGCATGCCCCCCCCCCAATACATACCAGGCCATTTGGGTCTGTTAAGGCTTTAAAATTAGAACCCCCAATGGGAAAAATACCACCTCAAACTAAAAAAAAGATTGTGCCCCTCCCAAACACTAACAAACCCCTAGCCAAACACACAGCAAGCCAGCCCTAGAAAGGAGGGTGCATGCTTGGGGACAGGGGGGGGCTCGACACCCCAAAAGTCAACCACCTTGTTACCATATTCAGGGGGACAAGGGCCTCTTCCACACAACCCTAGGCTGGGATTAGGGGTGTGCAGACAGAGGGCTTTAAGGAATGTGGAAAGCCACTTTAAACTAGTGGGTACAAGGTGCTTTGTGGTTGGTATTGGGCTGAGCCCAACATGCCTCAAAGGCAGCCAGCTATGTTGAGTGCATGCGGCCTTATATGGTTCAGGAGGGGGTTGGGTGCTTGCTCTTCTTGCCCCTTTCCTAGCTGGCCCTGTTGCATGCTCTAGAAAAGGGATCTTGCTTGGATTTTGAAGGCAGCCCATAGCAAAAGTCAACCACCTTGTTACCATATTCAGGGGGACAAGGGCCTCTTCCACACAACCCTAGGCTGGGATTAGGGGTGTGCAGACAGAGGGCTTTAAGGAATGTGGAAAGCCACTTTAAACTAGTGGGTACAAGGTGCTTTGTGGTTGGTATTGGGCTGAGCCCAACATGCCTCAAAGGCAGCCAGCTATGTTGAGTGCATGCGGCCTTATATGGTTCAGGAGGGGGTTGGGTGCTTGCTCTTCTTGCCCCTTTCCTAGCTGGCCCTGTTGCATGCTCTAGAAAAGGGATCTTGCTTGGATTTTGAAGGCAGCCCATAGCCTTTTGAGAATGGAGTGGAGTGTGGAGTTCCCCTTTAAAAGCAAAAGCTAGCTCAAGGAAATCAAAGGGATTAGAGGGGGAGACGAGAGCATTGGAGAATGAAGTGAAGTGTGGCGTTCCCCATTTAAAACAAAAGTTAGCTCAAGGAAAGCAAAGGCATTAGAGAGGGGAAACGAGCATTGGAGAATGGAGTGGAGCTTGGAGTTCCCCTTTAAAAGCAAAAGGTAGCCCACGGAAAGCAAAGGGAATAGAGGGGGGGGGGAAGACAAGAGCATTGGCGAATGGAGTGGCTTGTGGAGTTCCCCTTTAAAAGCAAAAACTAGCCAAAATAAATCATATGCATTAGAGGGGGGAGCTCATGCCCTTTTAGGCCTTAAAAAAGGAGCTAGGAGGAGCGAGAGTCTTTTTACATAATTTTAACAAGGAACATGTCCCATGTTGGTAACGTGACATGCTCATATGACCGGTGTGCAAATCTCCTAAAAAAAAAAAAATACATAAAGGTGAACCAGCTTAAAAAATAAAAATTGTCATGAGTTACGTATTTCCACAAAGACTAGAGGTGCGTCCTTTTAACATATGCAACTGCATGTACGTTGCTTAACATCTACTAAGATTTTGGGCACTTAATGTAAAAACACATGTGAATGGGTGCAAGTGCCGCTTGTGCATATGCAATGCTTACATGGATCTCACGCAGTTATAGACATACCTGCAGGTTCAGCAGGTTATCTCGGAAAAAGTTACTTTCTCATTCTATTTTGGGCATGTCTGTTACTTGGGCAGTTGTTATTAAACTTCCTCACATCACCCCATAATATTGTCATCTCCATCTTCTGCTAATATTGAATTGGAGATGCCGTGCACCATGTCCATATAGGTGTACAGATTGCATTCTCTTGTGAGCTGAGACCACTATAATAAATGGTGCGTTCGAGCTCTGCTACCGGCACACAATGTCGTAAATATGGAACTGTGCGTTGCGTCTCGCCGTGCGCCTCTGACAGCGCATGGCTTTAATAGATCAATCCCACAGTATAACAGTGTTTCTGGTAACTTCATAATGCCACCTGCCACCTTCACCTGTAAAAAGAAAATTAAAACAAACAGGCCATTTAACCTCTGGAAGATTTTATTCCCTTTATGACCAGGGCACTTTTTGATATTCAGCACTGTGCTACTTTACCTAGCAATTGTGTGGTCATGCAACACTGTATGCAAATAAAATGTATGTAATTTTTTCACACAAATACAGTATTTTGCACACAAATAGTATTTGATCAAGACTGGGTTCTTTATTTTTTGCTATATAAATGAAAAAATACCAAAAAAATGAAAATAAAACACACGTTTTTCTTTGTTATAAAATTTTGCAAACAATTAACTTCATAAATGTAGGCCAAAATTCATTCCGCTACATTTCTTTGGTAAAAAATTTGCCAAATTACCCAAATCAATGCACAGTATATTAGTTAGCTTGTGTGAAAGTCTGCAACTATGGTATATATATATATATATATATATATATATATATATATATATATATATATATATATATATATATATATATATATATATATATATATATATATATGAAAATTAATCAGTCCTGATGTATTGCCTTTTTCATTTCTTGAGGCCCTAAAATGTCAGGATAGTAAAAATACCTTCAAAATCATCCCGTTTTGGAAAGTAGAAAATACAAGAGGCATGGCGAGTTTTTGGAAGTTGTCTTTTTTTTGTAAAATTGAGAAAATGAAATAGCATTTGTTTGTTTTTCACTTTTTTTTTTTTTACATACTGTCATTAGTGCAGTACAGTGTCATCATATGACTGGTGTGGCGGTGATCAGGGATATTGACTGGTGATAGTACAAAAATAAATAAATACATTTTTAATTATTTTATTTTTTTTAAAGATTTTTTGTTTACATACTCTCAGAGAAGTTCAGTGTCACCATAGTACTATTCTGGGGGTTGATCAGGGATTTTTATTTTACAACACTATTACTGCTTATAAAACAGTAATGCACATTGTTATAGCAGTAGTTTTAACTGTCATGAATGGCTTTCATTCACGACAGCTTGCTTACTATTGTGATCTTTGATTAGCTGGCTACAGATAATCACATCGTACTGGATCTCAATAGTAAGAACATTCATGACTGTTTTATTTACATTGTAATCATGTAGTTGCTATGACCAGACATAGTGATCATCTACCACTTTCTGCATGATAGGCACACTGTACCTCATTGTCCTTACATATCTCCAAGGCCTGTTTAGAGAGCAAATCCTTGATAAACTGAGTAAACAAAGCAGAAGAAATCATTCTGCAGTTTTCTGATAGTATTGAAATAACTGATAATGACTGCACCCATTCAGTTCAACCCGTGTGAGTGTATTTATGTCAAAACCTTTTCCCATATTCCTGCATATTGTTTTGTTAAGATGCCCATCCAAGAGTTTTTTGAAATTATTGACACTTCTTGCCAGACACCACTAATTGTGGAAAGGAGTTCCATATTCTTACTGGTCTGACAATAAAGAACCCCCTAATAACTGCTTCTCCTCACACCTCACTGAGTGAGTGGCCACATAGTTACATAGTTACATAGTAGGTGAGGTTGAAAAAAGACACAAGTCCATCAAGTCCAACCGATGTGTGTGATTATACAGTATGTCAGTATTAGATCGTATATCCCTGTATGTTGTTGTCGATCAGGTGCTTACTGTATCTAATAGTTTTTTGAAACTATCGATGCCCCCCGCTGAGACCACCGCCTGTGGAAGGAAATTCCACATCCTTGCCGCTTTTACAGTAAAGAACCTTCTATGTAGTTTAAGGTTAAACCTCTTTTCTTCTAATATTAATGAATGGCCACATGTCTTGTTAAACTCCCTTCTGCAAAAAAAAAGTTTTATCCCTATTGTGGGGTCACCAGTACGATATTTGTAAAATATCCTCTCTAAAGCGTCACTTTTCCACAGAGAATAAGTTCAGTGCTCACAACCTTTCCTCATAACTAATATCCTCAAGACCCTTTATTAGCTTTGTTACCCTTCTTTGTACTCGCTCCATTTCCAGTACATCCTTCCTGAGGACTGGTGCCCAGAACTGGACAGAATACTCCAGGTACGGCCAGACCAGAGTCTTGTAGAGCAGGAGAATTATAGTTTTATCTCTGGAGTTAATCCCCTTTTTAATGCATACCAATAATTTGTTTGCTTTGTTAGTAGCAGCTTGGCATTGCATGCCATTGCTGAGCCTATCATCTACTAAGACTCCTATCATCTACTAAGATGTTCTAACAAAGTCGAAATTCTCCTTGTGTATCAGCAACTCCAGTTTTTTTCATTCCATCATTCAGGCACATATTATTTCCTGTTTAGTTGTTCTGTGGCTGCATTTGGATTCTACCAACCGGGCCCATGATGGGTTTAGGTATTTTAGTTAAACTACCGCTATTGCCCCCAGTAACACCCTCTGACCATTGTTCACTGATCCCTCCTTCCACCACCTAGTTTGAAAGTTCCTCCAATATTTTCACCATCTTCTCTCTCAACAGAGCTGCACCCTCCCCATTTAGGTTCTTTCTGTCCCTGCTATAGTGCAAGTAACTGACCAAAGAAAAATCAGCTCAGGTCTCCATGAACGCAAACCCCTGCTTTCTGTACCAGTTCCTCAGCCATTTATGTTCTCTAATCTCCTGCTGCCTCTCTGGTTCTGTTTGAGGTACATGCAGTGCTTCAGGGGATACTTCCTTGAAGAATCTTTTTTTTTTATTGTAGCCACTAAGTCCCTGAAATATTTTTTTAGGATGCTCCCTATTCCCCCAACTTTGTCTTTAGTACCAAAATGGACCATGACAGCTGCGTCCTCCCAGGGCCGGGACAAGGGGTGGGCAGGAGGGGCGGCTGCCCCTGGCGCAATGGTTTATTGCAGGGGTAAGGGGCACCCTGACCCTAACCCTAAGGGAAAGGGGGGTGCAGTTTGGCATCTTTGCCCTGGGCGCTGGATGACCTTGTCCCGGCACTGTGTCCTCCCTAGCCACTAGCCCCATCCAGCAATCTGTCCATCTGATCTGAGATGTGCCAAACCCATGCACCCAGTAAACAACATAATATTTGGCGATCACTGTCTTTGTCACAGATTTCCCTATCTGTCCTTCTAATAACTGAGCCCCCTACCACCAGTATCTGTATTTCCTTTACTTTAAACTTGCCCCCATCCTCATTGGAGGAGTTTTTTTACTCTGTTCCAGCAATCCTACTTGACAGATATCCCCAACATCACGCAACCGGGCATATCTATTGGCTGGGATGTGTCAGCTCAGGACTAGTATCCATAACGCTTTTCCCTCTACTCCATCTGTCAGCAAACTACTATGTTCTGTTGCCTGCACCTCCACATATCAACCCTCCACTGTACTGGCCCCTGCCAGCACCTGACAGGAACAGTCCAAACTCTTTTTCAGGTTGATGATGCTTCAAAGCATTGGCAGCAGCTTCTTTAGATTAAGGATTTGGTTTTCCCAGGAAACAATTTGCTCACATTTTGCATAGCAGTATTCGCCCTAGCAAGGTTGTTCAAGAACATACACGACTCATAATATTCACGAGTCACAATACCATTCCCATTGGAACATTCCACGAAGATTAGAAATTATATTTTACCCAATTTATTATTAATCTTCCTTCCTGGCTTTATTTCATTCTGAGCACTAGTTGTTCCCAAGCTGTTTGGGAATCCCAATCACTGATTATATGGCCCTCTATGTCCTACCCTCCTGTCCCTATTCGTCTGGAACCTCTCAAGACAAATGTTTTCAGCATGCTCGGGTCCTGTTCTTCACTGTCACATTCTATGAGTAGGGATGAGCCGAACACCCCCGCGGTTCGGTTCGCACCAGAACTTTCGAACGGACCCCAAATTCGTACAAACTTTAGAACCCCATTGAAGTCTATGGGTCTTGAACGTTCAAAATTAAAAGTGCTAATTTTAACGGCTAATATGCAAGATGCTGTCCTAAAAAGGGTTTGGGGACCTGGCTCCTGCCCCAGGGGACATGGGTCAATGCCTAAAGGATGCAATGCTAGAGGATTTTCGGTGGGAAAGGTGTCCAAGTCTGACCTTGCCCCTAGGTATTCCTGCTAAAAAAAGGAAATGCATGTGGCCCCCAGGCCCTATATACTCAGAACAGCAGTATACAGGCGGTGCAAACAAGACAGGGACTGTGTAGGTTTGTTGTGTTAAGTTGAATCTGTTTGTAATTTTCAACTGGTACATTTTTAAAGTGTAGCTCCAGTCAAAAAAACAATTTTTAAGCTTTTTGGAAAACATAGGGAAGGGTTATCACCCATGTATAATTTGTTTTGCCGTCCGTCTTTTTTCATCTCACTTGCTGTTGTCTCCTTCCGTTTGCAAGTAGGAGACGTTTGTAAGTTGGATGTTTGAAAGTAGGGGCCTGCCCTATATGCTCTGCAGAAATGGCGGAACAAGGTGTTGGTTTTGCCACAACATTGTAAGCCCTCAAAGTGACTCTTGGTGGGCGCTGGAGCGCCCTGCTGTGAACGATTATATCAAGAATTGTAATTACATGCCATTGTTGAACAGTGGTAGAAAAATTTACCTTTGGTGGTTGTGGTGCTGGTGCCACAACACTATAAGTCCTCACAGTTACTCTGGGTGGGCACAGGAACGGGCCCTCCTGTGAAATATTATATCAAGAATTGTAATTACATGTCCCTGTTTAACAGGGGCAGATAAATTGGGCCTTAGGCACTGGTGCCACGACACTGCAACCTCTCCCATATACTCTAGTTTTATTGCAGGAATTAGCCCTGCTGCAAAGCATTGCATCAAAAATTGTAATTAAACGCCCCTGTTAAACAGGGGCAGAAAAATTGGGCTGATGGCATCACCCAGAACCAGAAATGTTCTTCCAACATATCAGCGGAGGAGGAAGAGGATAGACAATCAACATAACAGGACAGTCACTCAGCATCTGCATAGGCAGTCTTGAAGGGATGTGATATTTCAAAAAAAATTATTCGGTTACATCAGCTTCAGGTGCTTGGTAGCTGCGGGTTATCCAAGACTGATTCATCTTGATGAAGGTCAGTCGATCAACTGATTCGGTGGACAGGTGCACCCTGTGATCGGTAACAAAGCCACCAGCAGCACTGAAGGTGCGTTCCGAAAGAACGCTGGATGCAGGACAGGCCAGTAGCTCAATTGCATACTGTGCAAGCTCTGGCCAGTGATCCATCCTCAAGACCCAGTAAGCCAGAGGATTTTCGGTGGGAAAGGTGTCCAAGTCTGACCTTGCCCCTAGGTATTCCTGCACCATGTAAATCAGACGCTGGCGATGGTTGCTGGAACCGATCATACCTTGGGGCTGCGGACTAAAAAATTGTCTGAAAGCATCAGTCAGACGGCCACCTTCTCCACCGCTCCTTCTGACCGATGCCTCAGCAACACGTTGTCCAGGACCAGGAGTTTGTAACCTCCCAGTCTCTGGGAACGCGTTGCACAGACCTTTCTGCAAGGCCTCCCGGAGATGTCTCATCCTCTGCTCCCTCTGCGATGGCAAGATAAGGTCGGCAACCTTACCCTTGTACCGTAGATCAAGGAGAGGGACCATTACTGGCTGGCCACTCTCCGAAGAATACGAGGATCCTTCTGCAGGCTTTGCAGGATCAGGGAGGCCATGCAGCGTAGGTTAGCTGAGGCATTCGGTCCGGAGTCCTCTGGGTCACTAAGGACAACAAGATCCGCAGCTACCTCCTCCCAGCCACGTACAAGTCCATGGGTTTCTTGGGACTGTAAATTATCCCTACAAGACTGCTGCTGCTGCTGATGCTGAGTGCCAGCCTCCACCTCCATGCTGACACAATCATCCTCCTCCTCCTCTTCCTCCTCCTCATCCTCTTCCTGTGTGATGGGTGGCACAGCAGGAACACTGTCTGGATAAAGGGGGCCTTGAGAGGTAAGGAAGTCCTCCTCTTCCTGCCTCTGTTCTGCCTCAAGTGCCCTGTCCATTATTCCACGCAGCGTATGCTCCAACAGGTGGACAAGAGGTAAAGTGTCACTGATGCATGCACTGTCACTGCTCACCATCCTCGTGGCCTCCTCAAACGGTGACAGGACAGTGCATGCATCCCTGATCATGCCCCACTGGCGTGGTGAGAAAAAACTGAGCTCCCCTGACCCTGTCCTGGTGCCGTAGTCGCACAGGTACTCATTGATGGCCCTCTGCTGCGTGTGCAGCCGCTGCAGCATGGCCAACGTTGAGTTCCAACTGGTGGGCATGTCACATATAAGGCGGTTCTTGGGCAGGTTCAACTCCTTTTGGAGCTCAGCCAGCCGAGCACAGGCATTAAATGATCGGCGGAAATGCACACAGACTTTCCTGGCCTGCTTCAGGACATCCTGTAAGCCTGGGTACCTGCCCAAGAACCGCTGCACCACCAGGTTAAGGACGTGAGCTACACAGGGCACATGGGTCAGTTGTCCCTGTCGGAGGGCGGAGAGGAGGTTGGTGCCATTGTCGCAAACCACCATTCCTGGCTTAAGCTGGTGTGGCGTCAACCACCTCTCGGCCTGCCCCTGCAGAGCTGACAAAACATCCGCCCCAGTGTGGCTCCTGTCCCCCAAACAAACCAGCACAAGCACTGCATGACATCGTTTTGCCTGCGTACTTGCGTAGCCCCTGGAACGCCTACGGAGCACCGCTGGTTCTGAGGACAGAGCACTGGAAGAGGCCATGGAGGAAGAAGAAGAGGAGGGGGTGGAGGAGAGAGGTGTGTCACAACCAATAGTAGCATATTGGAGGCGTGGTGGCGGAACAACCTCCAACACTACTGCACCTTGTCCTGCATCCTTCCCAGCTGCCAGAAGAGTGACCCAATGGGCCGTGAAAGACAGGTAACGTCCCTGTCCATGCCTGCTGGACCATGAGTCAGCGGTAATATGCACCTTACCGCTGACCGCCCTGTCCAGCGAGGCAAGGACATTGCCTTCCATATGCCGGTAGAGAGCCGGAATCGCCTTCCGTGAGAAAAAGTGGCGTTTGGGGACCTGCCACTGAGGAACCGCACATTGTACAAACTCACGGAAGGGGGCCGAGTCTACCAACTGAAAAGGCAGCAGTTGAAGTGCTAGCAATTTAGCCAAGCTAGCATTCAACCGTTGGGCATGTGGATGGCTGGGAGTGAACTTCTTTCGCCGGTCCAGCAGCTGGGGCAGGGACATTTGCCTGCTATAATCGGACGTGGGTGTACCGCTAGCAGAGTTCCCAGAAACACTTGGCTGTGACACACCTAATTCTACACCTTCATTCCTCTCAGAGCAGGTTTCAGAGAGGACTGAAGGTCTAGTGGGGTTGGAGATGCCAGCTGATGAGGAGCAAGGAGAGGTCCGCTTTGTTCTTTGGTGTGGGTCTTTGAGGTACGCTTGCCAACGAGCTGCATGGCAGGTCAACATATGTCTGGTCAAGCATGTGGTGCCCAAGCGGCTGATGTTTTGGCCACGTGAGATACGCCTGAGACATATGTTGCAAATAGCAGTGGTGCGATCTGATGCACTCGTCTCAAAAAAGGCCCACACCAAAGAACTTTTAGAATAACGCGCAGAGGCAGCGCTCTGCACAGGCGGAGCTCTGCGGTGTGATTCAGTCGGTGTGCTGCCCCTAAGCTGGCCCCCGGAGGGCATCCTGCCTCGTTGGACATGTGCCTCCTCCTCCTCCTCCTCCTCTCTCCTTCCAGGCACCCACGTGGAGTCAGTGCCCTCATCATCCCCTCCCTCTTCATCGCTGTAGCAAACCTGGCAGTATGCTGCAGCTTGTGGAACATGACTGCCAGATTCCTGTCCTTCTTAAGCATCCCCTCTCTCTGCGCTCACGCTACTGCCTTCCTCTAGCTGAGTGTCATCATCAGAGCCCACAAAACACTGGGCATCCTCCTTGAGCATGTACCCAACACTGTGCTCAAAGAGTTCAGGAGACTCCTCAGGAGGACGTGGTGGGTCTAGGGAAGGAGTCACTGATGATGACATTGAGACGAGGGAAGACGATGCGTTGGCAGCTGCTTTGCTAGTACCCTGAGACTGGGTGAGAGAGGATGAGGAGGATGAAGAGGGCTTGGTCATCCACTCTACCAAGTCGTTGGCATGTTGCGGTTCAACATGTCCAGCTGCCGAAAAGAAGGACAAGTGTGTCCCATGGCCACGTGCTGATGACAATGCACCACGTCCACGACCAGCACTGTTGTCTCTAGACACAGAGCCTGCTTGCCCTCTTTTATCAGCTCGCGCCTGTCTGCCTCTCCTTGCTGGCCTTCCAGACATGGTAATGGCCTGAAGGGAGTTGGGTAAAAAAGCAGTTGGGTAGTGTATATTGTGCTAGAGGCACACAACACCCACTAACTCCTGCAGATGCCTTTATTATAGAACACCAGAGATAAAGGGGTATATACAGATGTATACTGTGCTGTGCTGGAGGCACACACAACTTCCAATAACTCCTGCAGATGGCAAGTGGTCTCAAATAGAGAAGAGCTATGTAGGTGGATATAGCGGTATGTACTGGGTACAGAGCACGCAGACAGCACGCACAAGCTCCTAACACTACTGACTGCAAGCTCTATTATAAAAGATAGATCACTATATAGGTGAGGTGAATATAGCGGTGTATACTGCGGTCAGGGCACGCAGACAACAACCACTACACAACAGCAAGATCGAAAATCGTCCGAAAACGATCGGTGTGTACTGTGTTGAAGGTACACAGAACACCCACTAACTCCTGCAGATGCCTTTATTATAGAACACCAGAGATAAAGGGGTATATACAGATATATACTGTGCTGTGCTGGAGGCACACACAACTTCCAATAACTCCTGCAGATGGCAAGTGGGCTCAAATAGAGAACAGCTATGTAGGTGGATATAGCGGTATGTACTGGGTACAGAGCACGCAGACAGCACGCACTAGCTCCTAACACTACTGACTGCAAGCTCTATTATAAAAGATAGATCACTAGCTATATAGGTGAGGTGAATATAGCGGTGTATACTGCGGTCAGGGCACGCAGACAATAACCACTACACAACAGCAAGATCGAAAATCGGCCGAAAACGATCGGTGTGTACTGTGTTGAAGGTACACAGAACACCCACTGCTTCAGACGCCAACACACTACACAAGGCCGCCGCGCTGGCGGCCTTATATAGTGTGGGGCGTGCACTACACAGCCTGAGCTATGATTGGCCACAGGCATCATGCCTGTGGCCAATCATGGCTCTTCTCGCTGCTGGCGCTGCGATTGGCCAAGCATGCGGGGTCACAGTGCATGCTTGGCCAATCATGAGCCAGCAATGCACTGCGCCATCGCAGTGCATTGTGGGCCGTGAGCGCCACACGAATTTGGCGCGAACGGACCAAAATGTTCGGACTTCGCCGAACGGACGAACAGCCAATGTTCGAGTCGAACGTATGTTCGACTCGAACACGAAGCTCATCCCTAAATGGGACAAAAGAGTCCCATTCAAGGTGCCACCCCCTTCAGAATGTATAAATTGTACTATGAGGCTCTCAGCCATTTCAGACCAATTATTTTGAATATATCACCATGTACTGTATTGTTCTCCCTGCTTGTGGATAGCTACATGTCTAAATAATAAATACATCTTTAAAGCGGTAGTAAACCTGCGCAAAGCAAAAGGCATAATGAGCTAGTATGCACCGCTTTTACCATCTGAGACCCTGGTCTCTATATGCTGTTCACCTTACAGCAGTAAGGTAAGGGGCCACCCTAACTGCTAGGTGCGGGACACTGAAGAGACACCAGAGTGTGCACAGTTTGCGTTGTATTGCACTTGTTACTACGAGAAGCACCTTATGGATTTTTTGTCACTTTTAATCTATTCCGCAGTTTGAGAGACTTATTTACTTTTGCACTGAGTGATTCACTATTATTAAGTTTTGTTCTAATATTTTATATACACTCTGTGAGATATTTTATCTACTCGTATTTATCACTATCACTGTGTGGTTCTATGCGATTTTGCTTTGGCTGATGCGAGTTTATATTTTATATTTTTTATATACACCCTGTGAGATATTTTATTTATCTGTATTTATCACCATCACCGTGTGATTTTATGCGATTTTGTTTTGGTTCGATGTGATTTTATATTTTTTGCACATATATATATGTATATATTTTTTATTGGAACGTTTGCTTGCACTAGTCACTTTAATCACTGATCACGATTGGTCACGGTAATTAGAATCTATTCACAGACATTTTATGTACATCTATTTATTGGTTAGCACTTTATGGATTAATTAATTAATTTTATTGGTTTAAGGGAGCGCAGCACCATCTATTTGATTTTACGTAATAAATACATCTTTGTTGAATTTGGCTTCAGCAGTCAACATTTTTTTGAAATCCCTTGAGTTCTGGGGTTTCCCTGTCACTTCCAATTACTCGCGGTCCTCAGTACTCAAAGTCCTCAGTACTCACAATGTTTCTAGTTACTCACAGCCCTCGGTACTCACAATGCTCCCGGTTACTCAGTCTTCGGTACTCACAATGCTCCCAGTTACTCAGTCCTCAATACTCACAATGCTCCCAGTTAATCAGTCCTCAGTACTCCCAATATTCCTAGTTACTTACATTCCTCAGTACTCACAATGCTCCAAGTTAGTCACATCCCTCAGTCCCAGCTCCCACATTCCTCTCATACAGCCTCAGCTCTCACTCCTGCCACTCCTAATTCAAAGCACCGCCAATTACCACTGGGTCCACTGCTTAGCTCAGTTTCCGTTGCCCAGCCTCACACAGCTTCCTCTCACCTCTCAGTGTGTCCTGAAGGGTTCTCCTGTGGCCGGCACGCTCTCAGAGATCCTGTGCTCAGCCTAATCACAGGTCTAGCATCAGCCCACACAGCCCACTCACAGATCCAAGGTATAAGATCTTTTAACTTTACATAAACACACCAACACCCACACAGGTTGAACTGGATAAACTGGTGTCTTTATTCAACCTTACCAGCTATGTAACTAAATGTAACGTCCCTGAAAAATTTTGTTATTTTTTCTGCAGGAGCTTTAGCATTAAAGAGTCTCATGTTAACCCCCAAAAAACTCCCAAATGACTTGTAAACATCTCCCAGGCACAATTTGGTGGTGACACATGCTGCTGCAATTTGGTGGTGACACAGGCTGCTGCAATTGGTGGCAAAACATGCTTCTGCAATTGATGGTGACACATCTTCTTAGTACTCCTGAGCCTTGGCCATGGTTTCCTGCAGCAATTTATTGTTAGAAAAGAAGACATCCAAGGTTTCAGAGACTGCTGGAACGGTA
Organism: Lithobates pipiens; assembly: GCF_037356315.1. Taxonomy (NCBI): domain Eukaryota; kingdom Metazoa; phylum Chordata; class Amphibia; order Anura; family Ranidae; genus Lithobates; species Lithobates pipiens. The sequence goes on along the minus strand of NW_027507758.1, from coordinate 562,696,891 downwards.
CATTCGGGTATTGATCTAGGCAGAAATGATGGGTGGAAGCCATAGTTGGCGAAGAATGGCATCTGGTTGATAGATGAATGCAGAGAATTGTTATGCGAGAACTCAGCAACAGGGAGCAAAGAGGCTCAATCATCCTGAGAGAAAGTGGAGAAACAGCGGAGGTATTGCTCCAGAGTCTGATAGGTTCACTAAGTTTGCCCATTCGTCTGGCGGTGATAAGCTGAAGAAAAGGTCAATTCTATTTCCAGGGAGCCACAGAGGGACTTCCAGAACATAGAGGTAAACTGGACACCTCGATCGGACACAATACTCATTAGGAATCCATGCAATATTATTATTTTTTTTTAATGAAAATTTTTGCTGTCTCCATGGCTGAGGGAGTGCCCCTCATGGGAAGAAAATGTGCCATCTTGGACAACCTGTCAACCACAACAAAGATGGAGGAAAAGCCTTCTAATGGGGGGAGTGCAACGATTTTGTCTGGTTGTTCTTATTTTGGGTGCATTTATTGCACGAGTCAACATAATCCTTACAGTCCTTAATAAGGTGAGGACACTAGAAGGTACTCTGTACCAGGTCAGTAGTCTTTAGTACACCAAAATGTCCGGCCAACTTATGGTCATGGCAAAGCTCCAGTACATGTACTCTTAGGCCCTCAGGGACCACAATCTTGTCCTTGTGCCAGAACAGGCCATCCTTAGCATAAGTCTCAGCAGACGGGGTCATTACCATGGAGGCCTGTCTAATCCGGAAGATGAGATCCCCTTGAAGAAGCAGGAAGTTCCCAGAAGGAAGAATGGGGTCCGGAGGTAAGGTTTCCTCAGAGTCATGAAACATACGGGAGAGAGAGCCTGGCTTGACATTGTTGGAGCCGGGTCTGTAGTTAATATGGAACTGGAATCTGGAGACAAAAAGTGCCCATCTGGCCTGCCAAGGTCTTAGTCTTTTAGCTGTTCTCAGCTACTCCAAGTTTTTATGGTCCGTTATTACAGTATAGACCAGAATGGGATGTGCAGCACCCTCCATTAGATAACGCCACTCCTCCAAAGCCGACTTGATGGCCAGAAGTTCCTGATCCCCCACATTGCAATTCTTTTCCAATGTTGAAAGTTTGCATGAGAAGAACCCCACTGGGTAAAGGAGAGCCTTGGCACCTTGCCATTGGGAGAGCGCCGCTCCTACCGCAATTTTTAGAAGCGTCAACTTCCAAGACAAAAGGTATACCTGGATTAAGGTGTTTAAGGATAGTAGTCGAGGTAAACAGTTCTTTGAGTTTTTTGAAGGCCGATTACGCCTTAGGATTCCAGCAGAATCGGGTCCCTTGTCTGGTTGGCTTGGTAATAGGAGCGATTATTGAAGAGAACCCTCTGATGAATTTCCTGTAGAAATTGGAAAAGCCAACAAAGTGCTGCACCCTTTCTTATCTGCGGGTGCAGGCCAGTCCAGGATGGCAGATACTTTTTAAGGGTCCATATTAATGCCCTCGAATTTAACACACTGGAATTCAAACTTGCATTTTCCGGGTTTGGCATAGAGCCCATGTTGCCTAAGTCAAGCAAGTACATTCTGGACATGCCTGAGGTTATCGGCAAGTGAAGCAGAGAAAATTAAGATGTCGTCCAGGTAAACAATGACATACAAATCCAAGTAATCGCGGAAGACGTCGTTGACAAAATGCTGGAATGTCGCTGATGCATTGCACAGACCAAAGGGCATAACAAGGTACTCGACGTGCCCAAATCGAGTACGTAAGGCCGTCTTCTATGGATTAAATTGTAAGCTCCGCGGAGGTCTAACTTTGTGAAAATAGTTACGGTTCCCAGTCTTTGGAAAAGTTCAGGTACTAGTGGTAGTGGGTATCTGTTTTTAATAGTAATATTGTTCAACTCCCAGTAGTCGATGCAGGGACATAAGGAATTGTCCTTTTTTTCGCATACGTGAGTATTACCCACATATGAAACTGGTGTTCAAACCACACATGAGGTATCACCACATTCTTTAGAGTGAGAGCAATAATTCTAGCCATAGACCTCCTCTGTAACTCAAAAAATGCAACCTGTAGAATTTTTTAAATGTCGTCTATGGAGATTTGTAAGGGTAAAGGTTTTTTGTCGGCATTCCAAAAAAGTGTATTTTTTCCATGTGTGGCCATCATGTTCCTTCCTCCTCATCCTTCAGGACAGACCCCCACCTACTACTTCCCCATGACTAAGCTCCAGGGGGGGCAGAGTGAAATGCGTTGGGGACGTGGCTTGGTTGGAGTCCAGGCTGAGGTTACTACTCTACTCACCACTCCAGGACACCTAGATGTGTGACCTTTAGGGGCTGGGCCAGGGCAAACAGGGCACCTGCCCTGGGCCCAATTTTTGTAGGGGGGCCAACGCTACTTGTGAATTGGGGCCCCCGATGATGGCTTTGCAGAGTACACAGAGGACGCGGGAGGCTGTATTCCCGATCTAGCCAGCAGTGATGGGGCGGAGCCAGGAGCTCCACTGACGTGCTGACTCTGCCCCATGTAGCCTCTATGCACAGAAAAGAACGGCTGTAGTTAGAGCAGTGATCAGAGTGGGCACTACAGCCACTCTGTTCCAAACGGAGCTCCCGCCCCCGTCCCTTATCTGCTAGCTAGTGCACAAATATAGCCTCCTGTGTCCTCTGTGCACTCTGCAAAGCTGTCATCAGGGCCCCAATTCACAGGTAATCTCATGCAGTATATGCACAGTCTCTGATATTCTCATGCAGTATGTTCGCAGTCTCTGATAATCTCATGCAGTATGTCCGCAGTCTTTGGTAATCTCTTGTAGCATGTGCGCAATCTCTGGTACTCTCATGCAGTATGTCTGCACTCCCTGACCTTCTCCTGTAGTATGTGTATTAATGTTGCGCTTTACTTGCTCAATTATTTGGGATTGCTAGACTGCTCAGTGAGTGGAAATGATGTGCATTAACCTATAGCAACCAATTAGTGAGCGCTAATAATGTGCAGTAACCTCTAGCAACCAATTGGCAAGCAGAAATTATGTGTTGTAACCTCTAGCAACCAGCCAGTGAGCCGTAAGGATAGGCTGTCACCTCTGGCAAACAATTGCAATCGCTGTGTGATCTGCTGTAGTAAACTGATTTTGAGTCTATCTGCTATTTTTTTGTATATCTCAGAATGGGGGAGGGGGGGGGGCAAGAAAATGTTTGCCCAGGGCCCAATCAAAATTAAAGATGGCCCTGTTTAGGGGCTACACCATTGTTTTATGAACCCCACCTACTACTTGTTGGTTGGCCTTGGCTGACCATGAGGAGCTGTGTTTGCGGGGCCTTTTGGCTAGGTGAACTTGCATGGGCTTTACCACCATTAGTTGTTTTGCGCCCCAGGAGGTCAGGAATGGGACCAATGAACACCCTTGTGTACATTTGTTTTATTCACCCATGGTGTTTTGTTTTTGGGCACTGCACCACTGGCTCAATCACAGTATGATCAGAGGACCCAAAGGACATACTGATACATCCTTCCAAGACAATAAGCAAGCAAACTAGTGATGTGCAGCACATCGCTGGTTTGGTTCAGGCACTGCACATCTAACATTGTCCACTAGGTATTTCAGTGGTACATTAGGGACCACACAATGTTTTCAAGATAAGCGGTGTCATGCTTGTCTGATGGTTTGGGGAATTTTGTTCTATGCAACATATAAGCATTGTACCTCAGAGTAAATGTATTTATCGCGTGATTGGAGCGGTATTGTAATTTAATGCAGTGCATCCATGTGAAACGGTGAAGTACAGAGTGGAATGTACCCTGATTAAGTACCTTGTATTTTCTATATCTTATATAAAATAATAAAAAACTACATAATGTGACTAATCCACAAGTTTTTGTGATTGGGTGCCTGATACATTTTCCAAACACATTGTTCTTCCATATGAAAACCAATCCACAGTTTGGCTTGGATAACATAAAACTGAATGGTGTTGGCAGGGGCGGACTGACAACTCATGGGGCCCCCGGGCAAAAGGCGATTATGGGGCCACACAGTATACACACACACAGTAGATGCATACATGTACACAGTATACACAGACATGTTTCTATTGGCTGAGAAGGTACTGGATAGGTGGGGCAGCTATAATCTCAGGATTTTTAAACCAAAAGGATGTCAATAAGGGACATTTCAGAGACAGATGTAAAAAAACACAGATTTTTACATACTGTCCCTGGTTTTACTGAGGCTGGCAACCCTGATGGGGCCCCGTGGCATGGGGCGCTTGGGCAGTGCCCGAGTGGCCAAATGGTCAGTCCGCCCCTGGGTGTTGGTTATAAATAGTGCATCTTCGAACAGTTGTTAAAGCGGAGGTCCACCCTAAAGTGGACCTTCCGCTCATTGGAATCCTCCCCCCTCTCCGGTGCCACAATTTCCACCTTTCAGGGGGGAGGGGGGTGCAGATACCTGTACAGTACAGGTATCTGCACCCACTTCCGGTGTAGATTCTGCAGAAGGTACGCCCCTTTCCGAAGGTCCCCTGCTGGGAAACACATGGATCCCAAAGACAGCTGGGACCATCCTTATTGCGCAGCGCCACTCGCACATGCGCAGTAGGGAACCGGGAAATGAAGCCGAAAGGCTCCACTTCCTGATTCCCATACCCAAGATGGCGGCGGCAGCACCCAAAAGATGATCGAGAGATCGGCTTCGGGTGCCGACATCGCGGGCACGCTGGGCGGGTAGGTGTCATTATTTTAAAAGTCAGCAGCTGCAGTATTTGTAGCTGCTGGCTTTTAAAAAAAAAAAAACGGCGGACTCCGCTTTGACAGGCCTGGTATATAACCAATAGATGCGCTGTGTATAGTGTTATATTTTTCACAAAGGCTTGCTATCTTGTAATGTAAAACCAATATATGGCGCTGTACATACGGAGTCTACTCTGAAGTCTCCACAGGGTCGCCTGGTACAATCCAATAGATGGCGCTGTGTAGTATACTGAGTCTGCAACATTCCTACAAAGGGCTGATAATAGAAATCTAAAACCAATAGATGGCGCTGTGTATTCTGAGTTTGCAACATTCTGCCACAGGGCTAATAATAGAAACTTAAAACCAATAGATGGCACTGTGTATTCTGAGTCTGCAATAGTCATTCATAGGGCTGACAATAAAAATCTAAAACCAATAGATGGCGCTGCATAAACTGGGTCTGCAACGTTCCGTCACAGGGTTGACAATTTTCATCTAAAACCAATAGATGGCGCTGTGTATTCTTCGTTTTCAACATTCCCTCACAGAGCTGATAATAGAAACTTATAACCAATAGATGGCGCTGTGTATACCGAGTCTGCAGCATTCCTTCATAAGGCCGACACTTGAAATATAAAACCAATAGATGGCGCTGTGTATACGGAGTCTGCAACATTCCTTCATAGGGCTGACACTTGAAATCTAAAACCAATAGATGGCGCTGTGTATACTGAGTCTGCAGCATTCCTTCATAGGGCTGACAATAGAAATTTAAAACCAATAGATGACACTGTATGTACTGAACTTGCAACATTCGTTTATAGGAAAGCTAACATATAGTATACAGACCAATAGATGGCACTGTATACTGCACCATTACTGCCACTGTACATGCAGCTTCTAGAATTGTATAATCAAAAGAGGGCGCTATGCACAATATACCTGTTGCTAACATTAACATTGCTAAAAAATACTGTTAAAGTCAAGTAGTTATATACAGCTCATATTACTAATGCTGCTAAACAGAAATGCTCATTTCTTTTTTTTTCATTGCAACTTTTCTGTCATCTGTGTTCAATTATCCCATTGATAAATCCACCTGGAATTAAGCCTATGCATATGCAGCACTAACCCCCAAAGGAGATGCTGGTTTTATTTGGGCTTAGGGGTCCTGTTGGAAAGCAGCCCAAATGATGATGAATCTGATACTTAGTCCTTTTTTTAACATTTATTCAGGAATAGCACAAAAGTCCTTCAATAGAGGGTCAGAGGATAAAGGGGAGTTCAGGCACCTAGTAATTGCGGGTTAGAGGTATTGGTCAGATCCAGAGGACAAATAGCTCCACAGACTGGATCCAGCAATCACCTGATAAGCCCCTCTCATTTGACCTAGCAGCCGATGAGATGCTCAACAAAGTCTCTGCCACAGACTTGTCAATTGAACTTAGAAATCTTGAGAGTTTTAGAAGAGCTACCATACAGTACCAGATTCTTTCAGCCAACCCGGCGATACTGTATGGGTGTTGATCCGGGTTGCATCCTCCAACTGAGTTTCCAGGCTCCTCCAGAGACACCAGCCTTGTGCTCAGTCCTGTACTGGAATAGTCCTCCCCTGGATCCTCCACTTTTCTTGGCTTCTCTCCGCAGGCGGGACAGCACAGGACCACCCCTGGATCAGTAGGCCTCAAGACATTCCTGGACCTACACTCTCAGTTGCAGAGCTTCGGGCCAGCCGACCCCAGGCGCAGGATCATGCTACACAGACCCAGGCCAGGAGGGCCTTGAGGTCGGGATAGCGGACCCTGGAAAACAAACCACCAAAAATGGTATCGGTACCTTAAATACCCTCTTCCAGAATGCACAGCAGGGAAACCACTCCCATTTAGCCATTTCCAAGCAAGAGGTGGTATTCAAAACATCTAGCCTGCTGCATTTTTCGATTGAAAAAGCCCATGGCATGCAAGACACACCCGAAAAAATTCCACCCGGTGCCAAAAAAAGTGCACACACATAAAGAGTGACACACTAAAAAGTGCAGACGGGTGTCTGATATCCTCCAATAGGAAGGACCTTACCCTGATCCCCCGGGGCATTAGGCTCCAGACAGGGACTGAGGTACCAGACTCATCAGTGGCCATCCAGCCAAAGCCAGACGACCTCCTTTCCCCGGAAGGTCTGCCGAAACAGACCCACCCAGGTACTAGGTACTATGGGGCTAACCCGAAGGGAGACCCCCCAATAGAGGGCGGACCAAGCCAGAAGGCCTATGTCCACCCTCCCACAAGACTTTCAGGATAGGTCTGAGGACCGACACCCTACTCATCAAAACGTGAAGTGACAAACGTGACTCACACAACACAGATAAAAAGTGAGGAAAGGGATAGTGAAGAGGAGAGTGAAAAGGTGGCTATTGTGCAATACACTTACCGGCGGTGGCAGCGACACCTACAGTCAAGTGGGAACCAGTGCAACCCAACTGGACTGGTACAGAAACCAGAATTTTTAGAGAGAATTAGTCTGAGCCAACTACAGCTTCAGACAACTAAATTTGAAAAAATAATAGCGCCGGTCCATCAGGAGCAGGGCACTACACATATTATCCCCTAATGTGTTTTTTTACTGAAATGTTTTAATGTATATGAATATGTCTCCTCGCCTTTTCAACATGTGTTGCACTCAGCTTTGTATTAGACGTCAATGCACATATTTTGTTTTGGACAGAGTAACATCCTCTTCCATCTCCCTGTTCTAAAAATCCATTTAATAGATGGTCCCCAGATAGGGGACGTATTAGATATTAAACCGATAAGAACAGATTTTTTTATTGAAAATGTATACTTTATTTTGCATTAAAATATACAAAAAACAAATACTTCAATGAGGTACATTCCACTCTGTACTGCGACGCAGAGCATAAATACACTACATGATGATACAGTTTCAAGCATACATTAAATTACATTCATCCTGCGGTATGATGCCTGATGTGTTTTTTTTGATTGAAAATGTTTACTTTATTTTGCAAGAAAATATACAAAAAACAAATACTTTGAAGTGTCAGGCCGCGTACACACGGGCGGACTGTTCGCTCAACTTTGTTCGTCAAACAGTTTGACAAACAGTCCGCTCAAAATTAGCATGAGCGGACTTGACCACACACGATGAACGAACAGTCCGCTGAAACCGTGCGCGATGACGTGAACGGCACGTACGACGGGACTAGAAAAACAACGTCCTATACACTGCAATGCAACCTTCGGCGTGTAAATTCTTTCTGAGCATGCGCGAGACTTAGTTTGACGAACAAGCCTACACACGAGCGGACTGTCCGCTCAAACCAAGTTTCAGCGGACAGTTTTACGGAAAATCCGAAAAACTTTGTTCGTCAGACTGTCCGCTGAAACTGTCCGCTGAAGCCCACACACGAGCGGACTGTCCGCTGAAACACTGTTCAGCGGACAAAGTTGAGCGAACAGTCCGCCCGTGTGTACGCGGCCTTACACTCCCCCCAGCGATGGACATGCTTCTCTCTATTATGAGGTGCGCTTCCATTCTGTATATTGCTATTGGTTTCATCATTAGACCCTCTTTATTTATAAAAAAAATAATCTAATCTATGATATGATATGAGTTATGAATGTTTGAATAATATGTGTAGTTTTTTTCCATTTGGTGTTGAGCCCTCCATATATCTGTTAGTTGATATTTTTGAAATATACCCTTAAATTCCTTTATTCTACTATTATTAATATTTTTTTGTAATTGAGTATTTGTAGTATCCTTCTTTACATCCATTAAAAAAATTTACATCACCACCCACTACTACTATTCCCTCCACCTTCTCCATTGCGTCCGATAGGGCTTTTGTACCCTTCTCTATTTGTCTATAATTAGGGAGATACAAATTAATTATAGTACATTTTTTGCTATATAGCATAAACTTTATTATTAAAGATCTCCCATCTTTGCCTTCATGTTTTTGGAATATTTGGATCGGCAAGTCCCTATGGAACACAATTGATACCCCTTTTGATTTGGAATAAGGGAATGTATCATGTAGCCATGTACAATAATTTCTATTATTAATTTTAGGTATATGATCTGAGCGAAAATGTGTTTCCTGAAATAGCACAATGTCTATTTTCTGCTTGTGTAGAAAATTTAAGATTTGATTTCTTTTAGAGGGGGAATTAATACCTCTTACATTAAAAGAACATAACTTCACACTACCCATAAAAAAAATAAAAATAATAATAAATAAATAAATAAATAAATAAATAAATAAATAAATAAGTAATAATATCTCTTAGAATTTCCCCTAACTTTTCCCACCCACCCTATACCTACATCACATACACACTGAATTATCTCCCACCCTTCTATACCCACCCCTATGACACCTCTTTTCCCCTATAATTTGACTATATTAGTCTAACTCACCAAAGGTGAGGTCCCTATTGAGGGGGTATTTAAGCTACTGAATCAGATATCCTCCCCTTTGGCCTATGCAAGCTATTCACATTCTTCTCCCCTTTTTCTCACTCCATCTCCCTACTATCCCTTTGTTTATATCCTTTCTAGATTGCCTGTAGTTTTAATTTTTAATCATCCTATCATTACTGGAGGAGTATCAAGGTCTATAGAGAAGATAAAAATCAGGAGAGGGGGAAAAAAAAAAGGGAGAAGGACGAGGGAGAGAAGGGAAAAAACAAAAAACGGGGGGGGGGGGAAGAGGAGGGATCCCCCTGTACTTTATTGGTGTTTATATTAAAATTAGAAAAAAAAAGGTGATCAAAAGTGAGTTATTACTTAATAAACCATTACCATATTCATACCCTTTTTATTTATCTTATTTATTAACCTATACCCCCCCCGTTATGTTTTTTTTTTAAGTGCACATAGTGTTATATCATATATAAATACATCAAATCTTATAACATTCCATTTTGTGTGTATTGTTACTATAATTTATCATCACCTCTATTTTGTGATATTATTCATCCTATAATTCTTTTAACACCAAACCCCTTATCACCCCCTCTCCTCCACCCCCCAATAACAGAAATAGGGGGATTCCTCTGGTCGGACCATGCCCCAATATATGTGGAACTTTCAGTGATTGAAACGAAGAAAAGGAATGGAATATGGAGATTGAATGATAATTTAATTAAAGATAAGAAATGCGAGGCAGAAATACAACAAGTTTGTTGCCTTATGAGTTTATGTGAAATCTTCATTAATATCTGTAAAATATTGTAATTAGAAATAGATCTCATTTGGCTGGCATCTATGAAAGCCAGGTAAAATGCCTCCCCCCAGGTGCTTGTTAAGAGCAGACAAAGCGGGGCCGAGACTCCAACCAGGGATAACACATTCCATTGTTCTACACCTACTGACTTCAAAGGACCCCATGCTGGGGTATGCAATGAAGGGAGGCAACCATAATCAATTGCTAAGTTCCTGGGGAAATCCAATTAAATCTTCTTCCTAGAATAGTCACGAGGGTTTGCATGAAAGGGGGCCGACTTTTGTAGTAAGCCCTCCAATCATGCTCGAGTTAAGGCAGCCAATGGGGCATCAGTATGAAGGGAAGATACTCCGGGCAGAGGGGACGTAACGGTCTCTTTTTGGGAACCAGTCCTCAAGAGTGGAACTATGTAAGGATGGGTAATTATGGTTAAGGTGTTGCTTGTAACTAAATATGCTTGTATGCTTGTGACTAAATATACTGTCTTAGAGAATATACTTTGTATTCCTGCATGTAAATATTATATTTCAACCTAGTATTTTCTTCCTTGATGTAAGACCATAGATAGAGATATTTTCTGTGTATTAGATAGACCTGTAACTTACTCTAATAAATGGTGTTATGTTAAACCTTTCTTTTCCTTGTCAATAGAATTCTCTTTTAACCCATATCATATCTTCTGATTAATAAATCAGAAATATAGATTTTAAAGGGTAACAAGTTATAGAAGAATTTTTGATAACTCACGAAAGGGATGAAACTTCACCTCCAGTTCAATGGGAAACATTAAAATGTGTGCTGAGGGGAATATTCATCAAGCACGGAGCAAGAATAAAAAAAGAAAAAATACAAAAAAAATCTCAGTTGGAACGAGAGATTAAAGAACTAGAAGAAACGCATAAAGCAAGTAGGAAATTGTATAATGGAGCTAGATTAAAGGAAAAACAACTGGAATTGCAGTCAGTGCTTGATGAAGATTCCCTTCAGATGAGAGATAAGGATAGAGCACAATGGTATAAATTTGGAAATAAACCTGGGAAAATATTAGCCCAAACATTAAGAAAACAACAACCCCCAAGTTATATAGAAAAAATTGTAAAACCAAATGGGGAAATTACATATGATCCAGAGGAAATATCTGAAACCTTCCATACATATTACTCTAAATTATATAATATAAAAGATGGACAGGAATATAAGGAAGGAAAAGATAAAAAGGAGGATATACAAAAATATGTAAAGGAAATGGCTATATTTAACAGTTTAAAAGAAAATATGGATGGATTGGAGGAGGAAATTACAACAGAAGAAATTCAACAGACTATTAAAGAACTTGCTCTGGGAAAAGTCCAGGGCCAGATGGATATACTGCTAGATTCTATAAATAATTTAAGGATCAAATAATACCCATACTTAAGGAAACATACAACTCTATATTTTTTAAAACAGCCATTCGCGATACAAAGTACAGAAGCTCATATAGTATTAATATTAAAACCTGAAAAAGATCAATCACTATGTAAAAATTATAGACCCATATCTTTGACTAATATAGATATAAGAATTTTCTCAAAGATTTTATCTAAACGAATAACGGCCATTATCTCAAATAATATAAGCTTAGAACAAACGGGGTTCATGAAAGGGAGAGAAACAAGAGATAATATTATTAAAACATGCACGTTGGTTGAATACGCTCAGAGAACTGCCATCCCTACCTGCCTATTGGCTATAGATGCCGAAAAGGCCTTTGATAGGGTGGGATGGCAGTTCTTAGAGGAAGTATCGAAACAAACAGCAATGGGACCTAAGATGTTAGGGAGGATTATGGCCTTATATAAAAATTCAAGGGCTAAAGTGAGAACAAATGGGATATTATCAGAATATATAAAGATTTCAAATGGAAACCAACAAGGGTGTCCTTTATCACCACTTTTATATATTATGATGATGGAACATCTTATGGAGGCTATAAGAATAAATAAGGATATTATGGGGATAAAGGTAAAGAATATAAGATGGCTGCTTATGCAGATGATCTTTTATTATATATAACTAACCCTATAATTACCACACCAAATTTAATAAAAGAGTTTGAGAGATTCGGTGAAATTAGTAATTTTAAAGTAAATTACGACAAATCTGAATCAATGAATATTACATTAGAAGAAAAAATGCAAACTGTTTTACAAAAGAATTTCCTGTTTAAATGGAAGCAAGATGCGATAAAGTATTTGGGAGTATATATTCCAAGAGATTTAAAACTCTTGCAAGATATGAATTATAACATGGCAATTCAGAAGGTAAAAAAACTTTTAGGTAAATATGATAAAATAACTTACTCATGGTTTGGGAGAATAAATATTGTAAAGATGGAGATCTTACCAATTATGTTGTATATCTTTCAAACGGTACCCATTATACCATAAAAAAAAATTGTGAAAGACCTGAGAGAAATGGTAGAAAGCTTTGTATGGACACATAAGACCCCCAGAGTAGGTAGAGAAATATTAATTAGAACGAAAAATAATGGTGGATTAGCAATGCCCGATTTTTTTAAATATCTTCAAGCAGCCTCTTTAATGAGAATAATAGATTGGCAACATAATGCAAAAGACAAGCAATGGATAAAGTTGGAAGAAGATATATTAGGGGCTAAAATAAAACATCAGCCATGGATAAAACCTAAGTTAAGATCAGAGGAGAAGGAAACCCCTATATTTGTAAGAACAACCTTAAAAATCTGGGATGATATGATAAAAAAAAGAAAATTATCTTCCTCAATAGGCCCTATGACTCCATTATTCGCTAATCCCGAATTTAGACCAGCTTTACAGGATAACAAATTTTTGAAATGGAATATGGAAGAACATGAACGAATAATACAAATCCTGAGGGATGGAAATGTGCCAACATTTCAGGAATTGGGGCAAGAATATAAAAATAAATGGTTTCAGTATTTGCAACTGAGGGCATTCATTGACCCAATAAAGACAATGATTAATAGACCATTAACCACATTTGAACAAATAGCAATAGATAACGACAAAACAAATAAGAAATTAGCTAAGATATATAACCTATTACTCCCTGGTGGGGATATTAAAAAAATAGCAGGAATAAGAAAATGGGAGGAAGAAATGGGACAGGAGTTGACAGAGAAAGAATGGGAAGAGATATTTGAAGGAATATATAAAACACCCTTAGCTATTAAGTATCAAGAAAAAAACTATAAAATTATATTAAGATGGTATAGGAGCCCAGTGGTTATGAATAGAATAAATAAAGAGAACTCTGAACTCTGTTGGAGGTGTAAGAATGAAAAGGGTACTCTAGAGCATATCTGGTACAGTTGTTGGAAGATAAAAATATTTTGGGGTAAGATAATAGAAATATATCAGAAGATGACAGGTATAAGAATAAATCTTAATATAAAGGCAGTATTATTCTCCCATAAATTTGAAAAATTAAAACAAAAGGAGATGGAATTTTTGTACCAAATGACTACAGTCGCTAAAACCGCAATAGCACGTAAATGGAAAAAAGAAGAGGCGCCAACAATAATAGAGTGGAATTATGAGATGAGCGAAGTATGTTTCATGGAAAAACAAATTAGACAAGAGGGATATGTAGAGAAACAGATCTCAAAATACTGGAAAAAATGGGAAGAATTGAATACCTCTGGAAAAATGTGGGAATTCATGTAAGAAAGGGAGAGGGGGATTGGATGGGGTAGTATTGATAAGATTTTGAATGTTTTATTATTATAATTTTTTCTTTTTTTTTTATGTGTGGGAAATGTTTTATAATGAGGTGAAATTTGAATGGTAAATATCGAATGTATGTTTTAAAATGTAAAATAAAGAGAAATTTAAAACATTCTGTATATTGCCCTCCCCTTTTTCCCTCGATGACGACCCTTTGGCGTTCTCTTTTTTGATTGAAAATGTATACTTTAAATTGCAAGAAAATATACAAAAAACAAATACATTAAACAGGGTACATTCCACTCTGTACTGCAACGCAGCGCATAAATACACTACATATCAATACAGTTCCAAGCATACAAATAAATTACATTCATCCTGCGGTATGATGCCTGATGTGCTGCGCAGAGTAATATTACCCCAAAACATCACATCATGCATTACAGAAAGCATGTCAGAAAAATCTTCAGACCTCCTCTTTCTCCTTAAAGTCCATCAAGTGATAGTCTCTGAGCAGACTGTGAATCAGTCTGCAACAGTACTCGATGGACATCCTCTCCCTCTGGTGGATGAGGCGCTTTCTGGCACACCAAACAGCGTCCTTAAAGCAACACAGCACCCGCCAGGCACTATCAATGTCCTGTGAATGAGTTCCACAAATGAGTCCGTTCAACACACCAAAGTGTTTGATAGCAGTCTGTGGAACAAAGTCTTTGAGATCAGGTTCCAGAGCCCTCAACAGACCCTGTGCAAAGGGACACTCCCAGAAAACATGCAGAGCAGTTTCCTCCTGGATGATGCAAAAGGGGCAGTGTCTGTATCTGCACAGGTTTCTGGCATGCATGAATGTCCTGAGCGGCAACCCCCCTTGGATTGCCATCCATTCCAGATCTTTATGCCTGTTGGTGAGTCTCTTTGAAGAAACATTTCTCCAGACCACTTTGCAAGTGGCTGAGGGGAGGCCTGGAACAGTCTCAACAATGTCCGATGCTCTAATCAACTTGAGGATAGTTTTTGGCTTCCACAAGTCTGACTTCACTCCATGTAGCCCCAGCTCCTTAATAAGCTGTCCCATTTGTCCCATCCAAAGGACCTCCAAAGAGGCAGGAGGAAAAAACGGGACATGGAGTTACCACCAGAGTCTACAGTTCTGTCCACCAAAGTTCTGCGGATGCAGTTGCAGGCAAAGAACGCCCTCAGTAGAGTGGCGATGTCGGGCACGCCCTTACTGCCCTTGAGGGGTTCCTTGAACATAACCGCCCACTTTACTCTGTCCATTTTGGAGCTCCAGATGAAGTGAAACACTGCCCTGGTGATGGCCTTGCAGTGTTAACCTGGGGGGGGGGGGGGGGGGGGGGGGGCAGGCCTGGGCGAGGTACTGCAACACAGGGAGGATCTCGCTGCGGAGTACCAGTGTTTTACCTTCGATGGTGAATTCTCTGAGGCTCCAAAGTCCAAACTTTTGTCACATTTTAGACAGTCTTTCTTCCCAGGACTTCAGGGCTGCGCCCTCTGCTCCAAACCAGACCCTGAGAATTTTGATGAAGTCTGCTTTGATGCTGAAGGGCATGGGTGCAAAAGAAGGCAGGAACCACTTTCCGAAGAGCATGACTTCCGACTTCCCACAGTTGACCTTTGCCCCTGAAGCTTGGCCAAAGTCCTCACAGGTCTGGGCGAGTGTGTCGATGGAGTGCCGGTCGGCACAGAACACCGTCACATCATCCATTTAGAGTGAGCCCTTGACCTCCCGTCTGTCCAGTCTTGGTGCGGTGATCCCTCTGATCTCTGGGTTCCGTCTGATGCTTCGGGCGAAGAGCTCTATCCAACAGACAAAAAGCAGAGGTTAGAGAGGGCAGCCTTGCCTGACCCCAGACAACACTGGAAAGGGGTCAGTTTTCCAACCGTTCACCAACACCACACTACAGATATCATTGTACATTACATTTACATACGAACAAAAGATTTCCCCAAGACCAAACCTGCGCAGAGCGCTGCACATAAACTCATGGGAGACACGGTCAAAGGCCTTATCCTGGTCAAGACTGACCAGGGCCGCGCGCACACGGCGGCCATGAATGTACTGGACCGTGTCCTGGACAAGCGCAAGGCTGTCCGCAATCCTGCGACCAGGAATGCCACAAGTCTGATCCGGGTGGATGATCTGTCCGATGACAGACTTCAGCCTGTTGGCCAGAACTTTGGTGAGGATTTTGTAGTCCACGTTCGGAAGAGAGATCGGATGCCAATTTTTCAGGTCCGATCTCTCCCCTTTGCGCTTATACAAAATTGTGATCATCCCCTCCCTCAGTGTCGGAGGCATTCTGCCCTCCACCACTATCTTCTCATACAGCTCAAGCAGGTCCAAGCCCACGAGATCCCACAGCGTTACATAAAGTTCAACTGAGAGACCATCGCAGCCCAGGGGGCCTGCCCCGCCTAAAGGATTTAGCGGCAGAGTGCAGTTCCTCCAACACCAAGGGGCGTTGACGACCGATGAACCTGCAGGATCAATTGGGTTAGAGATACCTGACAGGAACCTGTCGGCTGCCTGTGTGTTTGTTGTTTTTGGGGAGTAGAGGTTGGTGTAGTAGTTGCTGACCACTTGCATCACAGCCTTCTTTCCCTTCTGGAGTGTTCCGGTCTCGTAACGCAGCTCTGACAAGGGTGTGTGTCCTGAGTGGAGTTACCTGAAAAAGAAAGAGATATGCCGCGTACACACGATCAAACAAGCGGGTGGAAAAGTCCGGCAAACTCAAGTCCGCCAAACAATCCCCCCGTGTGTAGCCTCCGGCATACTTTTTTGACCCGAAAGTACGGCGCACTTAGAATGTAGTTTTGCACTCCAATCTTCCCGCCGGACTCGCATTTCGGCGGATAATCCGGCCGTGTGTATGCCAGTCCGCCGTACTTTTGAAATGAACGGACTTTTCCCGCCCGGAGAAAAGTCCGCTCATTTCGAGCGGGTCTCCGGGTAGGCTGGGCCCGCGAAGGAGACGTCGCTGGCCCCACCACCTGGTATGGACTTACAGGGGAACTCCAACGCCGAAAGAAATCGGCATGGGGGTCCCCCAAAGTCCACAACAGACCCTTGTCCGAGCACGCTACCCGGCCGGCCAGGAAAGGAGGGGCGAGCGAGCGCCCCCCCTCCTGAGCCGTACCAGGCCGCGTGCCCTCAACATGGGGGGTGCCTTGGGGAAGGGGGGGCCGCGCGGCCCCCCCACCCCAAAGCACCTTGTCCCCATGTTGATGAGGACAAGGGCCTCTTCCCGACAACCCTGGCCGTTGGTTGTCGGGGTCTGCGGGCGGGGGGCTTATCGGAATCCGGGAGCCCCCTTCAATAAGGGGGCCCCCGGATACCGGCCCCCCACCCTATGTGAATGAGTATGGGGTACAATGTACCCCTACCCATTCACCTGTAAAATAAAGTACAAAAAAAACACAACACACAAGATAAAATAATTTATTGCACAGCTCCGGGGGTCTTCCGTCTTCGGGGGTCTTCTCGCCGGACTCCTCCGCTATCTTCTTGTAGCTCTTTTACTAGCAGAGGAGTCCAGCTTTCTTCCTCGCTGCCGCCCTCTTCTTCCAACTTCGGGGGTCTTGTCCCCCTCTTCGGTTCTTCTGCCGGGCCACCGTGCCTTCTTATAGCTCTTTTACAGGCGGTGGCCCGGTCTTCTGTCACCGCCGCCGCCGCCGCCGCCTTACGTTCTTCTTCTTCTTCTCCTGGAGATGTTGACTCAACGCTCTTTCCGGCCGCAATGCCAGGGACGCGCTGCGACTTATATAGGGACTAGGGGCGGTGTCACATGGGTTGGTCACATGGGTTGATGTCACATGGCGACAGTCCCAGCATCCTCCGGGACTGACATCGTAAGGGGGCGGGGTCACCATGTGACACCAACCCATGTGACATCAACCCATGTGACACCGCCCCTTGTCCCTATATAAGTCGCAGCGCAGCGCGTCCCTGGCATTGCGGCCGGAGAGAACGTTGAGTCAACATCTCCAGGAGAAGAAGAACAGAAGAACAGAAGAACAGAAGAACGGAAGGCGGCGGCGACCGAAGACCAGGCCACCGCCTGTAAAAGAGCTATAAGAAGGCGCGGTGGTGCGGCAGAAGAACTGAAGAAGGGGACAAGACCCCCGAAGTCGGAAGAAGAGGCCGCGGCGACGAAGAAGAATGCCGGGCTCCTCCGCTAGTAAAAGAGCTACAAGAAGATAGCGGGGGAGTCCGGCGAGAAGACCCCCGAAGACGGAAGACCCCCGGAGCTGTGCAATAAACTATTTTATCTTGTGTGTTGTGTTTTTTTTGTACTTTATTTTACAGGTGAATGGGTAGGGGTACATTGTACCCCATACTCATTCACATAGGGTGGGGGGCCGGTATCCGGGGGCCCCCTTATTAAAGGGGGCTCCCGGATTCCAAAAAGCCCCTCGCCCGCAGACCCCGACAACCAACGGCCAGGGTTGTCGGGAAGAGGCCCTTATCCTCATCAACATGGGGACATGGTGCTTTGGGGTGGGGGGCCGCGTGGCCCCCCCCTTCCCCAAGGCACCCCCCATGTTGAGGGCACGCGGCCTGGTGCGGCTCAGGAGGGGGGGGCGCTCGCTCGCCCCTCCTTTCCTGGCCGGCCGGGTAGCGTGCTTGGACAAGGGTCTGTTGTGGACTTGGGGGGACTCCCACGCCGATTTTTTCGGTGTTGGGGTTCCCCTTTAAGTCCATACCAGGTGGCGGGGCCAGCGACGTCTCCGCCCCGCCTACCTGGAGACGCAAAATGAGCGGACTTTCCTCCGCGTGCGTGGGCGAGTCCGTTCAGTAGGGCGGATAGTACGGCGGACTTAGTACGCCATATTAGTCCGCTGAAAAAGTGCCGTGTGTGGGCAAGTAGCCCGTTCAGAAAGTCCGATGGACAGTCTGGCGGGAAGTCCGCCAGACTAAGTACGTCGGATAGACGGCTCTAAGTACGTCGGACAGACGGCTACGTGTGTACGCGGCTATACACTTCTCACCTTTCTCAAGATTCTCCACCTTGGCAAGGAAGACAATGTGCCTGGATTCTTCCTCAAAGTGCCCTTTCAGGCTCTTCTTGGTGTCCTCCAGGTCCTGCCTAGCATCCCAGCCACAGTGATGAAGGTCCTGCAGGGACTGCAGCTGACGTTGCAGTCTCCTGAGTTCCCTCTTACTGGCACACACTTGCTGGCATCCCCTTGCCTGAAAGAAGCTGCGCAGCTTGACCTTCACAAACTCCCACCAGTCACTTACCCTTCCGAAGAATCGCTTTTCCTCCGTCCAGGTGGCATAGGCCTCCCGGAGTTCCCCCATCACTTCCTCATTTTCCAGCAGGGTACTATTCAGCTTCCAGGAGCCTGGTCCGCGGGCAAAGCCCTCGCCCAGGTCACCCCGAAAGGGAATAGCCCTGTGGTCAGAGAAAAAGCAGGGGATCATAGAGAAATCGCGGTGCTTGACTGATGCCTGATGTGTTATGCAGAGTAATGGTACCTGAAACATCACATCATGCATGACGCCACATTCCCCCAAAGGCATTTTACTAAATACACACCACTTAAGCAAGTCATGCAATGTTTCAAACACATTACATTTCAATAGGCAAAGGGTGTAATGGGGGTGGGGAAGAGGGATAGAGGAAGGGGAATTCAGAGGCCCGAAGCTTTATTGAAAAGACACACAGGGGAGAGTGGGGGA
Source organism: Lithobates pipiens (assembly GCF_037356315.1). NCBI lineage: Eukaryota > Metazoa > Chordata > Amphibia > Anura > Ranidae > Lithobates > Lithobates pipiens. The sequence continues at coordinate 562,677,509 of NW_027507758.1, read as the reverse complement.
AGGAGAAATCAGCAGACATCCTCCTCCTACTAAAAGTGCATCAAGTTATAGTCTCTGAGCAGACTGCGAACCAGTCTGTGAAAGTCCTCAATGGACAGTCTTTCCCGCTGGTGGATGAGGCGCTTTCTGGCGCATCATAGAGCATCCTTAAACACTTTCAGACCGGACCATTTTGCTGGTCAATGACCAGAGGTCTTTTTACAATTTGGCACTGAGCTGCTTTAACTGGTAATTGCGCGGTCATGCAATGTTGTACCCAAACAAAATTTCCTTCTTTTTTTTCCCACAAATAGAGCTTTCTTTTAAAGGTATTTGACTGACTCTGCGATTTTTATTTTTTGCGATATAAACGTAAAAAGACCGCAAATTTTGAAAAAAAATGATATTTTCTAATTTTTGTTATTAGAAAAATCCAATAAACTCAATTTTAGTCATACATTTAGGCCAAAATGTATTCAGCCACATGTCTTTGGTAAAAAAAAAGTAAATAACTGTATATTTATTGGTTTGCGCAAAAGTTGTTACATGTACAAACTAAGGTACGTTTTCTGGAATTTACGCAGCTTTTAGTTTATGACTGCCTATCTCATTTCTTGAGGTGCTAAAATGGCAGGGCAGTACAAAACCCCCCCAAATGACCCCATTTTGGAAAGTAGACACCCTAAGGAAATTGATAAGAGGCATGTTGAGCCCATTGAATATTTTATTTTTTTGCCTCAAGCGATTGAATAATGACAAAAAAAAAAAAATTTTTTTTTTTTTACACAAAGTTGTCACTAAATGATATATTGCTCACACATGCCATGGTTATATGTGGAATTGTACCCCAAAATACATTCTGCTGCTTCTCCTGAGTACGGGGATACCACATGTGGTCGACTTTTTGGAAGCCTAGCCGCGTACGGGGCCCCGAAACCCAAGCACCGCCTTCAGGATTTCTAAGGGCATACATTTGTAATTTCACTCCTCACTACCTATCACAGTTTTGAAGGTCATAAAATGCCAAGATAGCACAAAACACCCACAAATGACCCCATTTTAGAAAGTAGACACCCCAAGCTAATTGCTGAGAGGCATGGTGAGTCCATGGAATATTTTATATTTTGCCACAAGTTGCGGGAAAATTACAAACTTTTATTTATTTTTTTCACAAAAGTTGTCACTAAATGATATATTGCTCACACGTGCTATGGGCATATGTGAAATGACACCCCAAAATAAATTCTGCTGCTTCTCCTGAGTATGGGGATACCACATATGTGGGACTTTTTGGGAGCCTAGCCGCGTACGGGGCCCCGAAAACCAAGCACCGCCTTCAGGCTTTCTAAGGGCGTAAATTTTTGACTTCACTCCTCACTACCTATTACAGTTTTGAAGGCCATAAAATGCCAAGATGGCACAAAACACCCACAAATGACCCCATTTTAGAAAGTAGACACCCCAAGCTATTTGCTGAGAGGCATGTTGAGTCCATGGAATATTTTATATTTTGCCACAAGTTGCGGGAATATTACAAACTTTTTTTTTTTTTCACAAAGTTGTCACTAAATGATATATTGCTCACACATGCCATGGGCATATGTGAAATGACACCCCAAAATAAATTCTGCTACTTCTCCTGAGTACGGGGATACCACATGTGTGGGATTTTTTGGGAGCCTAGCCGCGTACGGGGCCCCGAAAACCAAGCACTGCCTTCAGGATTTCTAAGGGTGTAAATTTTTTATTTTACTCCTCACTACCTATCGCAGTTTTGAAGGCCATAAAATGCCAAGATGGCACAAACCCCCCCCCCAAATGACCCCATTTTGGAAAGTAGACACCCCTAAATTTAGGGGTACACTAGTGAGACTCACAGGTAAAAAAGCACCTAGGCTGTCAGCGACTGTATCAAAACACTACAAAAAAAACTGTTAGCGATCGCAGGGATCAGGCCTGACTCTGCGAATGCTGCAGTTATGTGTGTTGTGTTTTGTAAGTGACAGTGATCGATCGATACTGCACTTGGGTGGGCTGGGCTGGGCTTGGCGGAGGGGCTAAACGCAGGTGCTAGCAGGTATCTGGGCTGATCCCGCTAACAATGCGTTTTGGGAAACCTAAACTGCTGGCGACGCTAATATAGATCTGATCAGATACTATATTACTAAGGGAGGTGTATGCTTTGTGCGTGGGTGTTAGCGGTACTGGCACTAACCTGACGCTGCCTGGGGTGACGCAGACCTTATCTGACCCTCAAACTTATATCACCCGCCGGGTGATCAGGGGGTTAAACATTTATTAGGTAATAAATGGCGGGTGCCCTGAAACTATAAAAAAATAACTAACCAACCAGCGTCACCTGTAACAGTTATATGGTGATCACTGGTGAAAGGGTTAACTAGGGGGCAATCAGGGGGCTTTATGCGGTAGTATATGGGGGTCCCTGGCACTATAAAAAGCTGCGGCGAACCTAAATACCTACATGCCTAACTAACGTCACCTGTGACACTAATACAGCGATCAGAAAAACGATCGCTTATTAGGCTGGGTTCACACTGGAGCGATGCGGGAACGCCACGAATCCGCGGCGGGTTCCCGCATCACACTGCCCTATGCGAACTGCTGGGAGTGTCAGTGAAATGTTAATGACACCCCCAGATCAGTTCGCATATCGCAGTGCGATCTGCAAACTCGGACAGGAATCGGATCGCATGGTGTGAACACCCATGCGATCCGATTCTGCTGCGGACCAAAAAAAGGGTCCCGTGCGAGTTTGCGGCGGTTGAGGCGGGTGCGATGCGAATTCAGCCATACTATCTGTATGGCTGATCTCGAATCGCACAGAGATTGGATGTGATTTGCACTGCAGTGCGGTGCGAATCACATCCGTTCTCATAAACCGCTGCAATGTGAACCCAGCCTTAGTGACACTGGCGACGGGGGGTGATCACGGGGTTAAACCTTTATTGGGGGGGTTAGGGGGTACCCTAGAACTAAAGGGGGCTAACCCTAACTGCCCTAACAGTTATTACAGTCACAAATGACACCAATGCAAAAAAAATAAAAAATGCAATTGGTGTCACTGTGACTGGGGGTGCAGGGTGATTGGGGGGGGGTGATCGGGGGGTGAAGGGGGGGGTGAGAGTGTGCCTGGCATGTTCTACTGTATTGTGTAGTGTTGGTGCAACTCACCGATCCTCTCTCCTCAGTGCCGGAACGAAAAATACCGACACGGAGGAGAGATTACATTACTTCCTCTGCCTGTGTTTACATTACAGGAGAGGAAGTGATGTCACGCTGCACTTCCATTCGTCAGGAGCGATCGCGAGGGGGTGGCCTTGAACGAATGGCCGCCCCCTCATCCCGGATCGCTCCTGAATGGATTCCGACCGCCGCTGGCACCGGGGGGGCCCGATCGGGCCCCCCACCCGCGGGAAGGCAGGGACGTACAGGTACGCCCATATGCCTGCCCGTGCCATTCTGTAGACGTACATCGTCATGCGGCGGTCGGCAACTGGTTAAAGGAACACAGCATCCGTCAGGTGCTGTTAATGTTCTCCTGGGAATGAGTTCCAAAAAATAGTACGTTCAGCACACCAAAGTGTGTGATGGCAGTCTGTGGTACAAAGTCCTTAAAGTAGATGTAAACCCACTCTCATCCTTTCTAACTACTGCAATATTGGTTATCTAGAAGGATATACATGCCTCCTGCATGTATACTTATCTGTCAAATGTCTCCTCTCTGTCTGCTATGAGACCCGAAAAACTGCATATTCTGTGGGTGGATCTGTTTTCCAGGGTTCAGTGGGTGGAGTGGTGATGTCAGTAGACTCCCCGCCCACCTCTCCTTATCAATGTGCATTTTCTCCTGTGTATTTCTTACACTGAACTTCTGCTATGATCACTAACATCCAGTCAAAACCAAGAAAAATCCCCACATGACTTCAGCATGCCAAATCATGCTGAGGTGTGGAACAGACAATGCTTGCAGAGCTGCTGAAGAAAGGAGTGGGGGTGGGAATTAAAAAATAATGCATGTCTTAGGCTAGTGCACAAGATATGTAAATCACCTGTCAATCACAGAAAGGGGGACGAACGGACAAAGATTTCACAGTTTGTTCTTTTTTTTTGTCACTGAAAAAAGATTTGAGGATTGCTCAGAGCTGGATTAACTCTTTGTGGCAAGACTGGGCACAGCTGATCTGAAATCCCATACTCTATATTGTTCCAGACAAAAAAAAATTTTGGGGTTTACATCCACTTTAAGTTCAAGCTCCAAGGCCCTCAACAGGTCCAGTGCAAAGGGAGCACTCCCAGAAAACATGCAAAGCAGTTTCTTCCTGGATGATACAAAATGGGCAGTGCCTGTATCTGCACAGGTTTCTGGCATGCATGAATGTCCTGAGTGGCAACCCACCTTGGATTGCCATCCATGCCAGATCTTTGTGTCTGTTGATGAGTCCCTTTAAAGAAACATTTCTCCAGACCACTGCAAGTGGCTGAAGGGAGGCCTGGAACAGTCTCAACAATGTCCATTGCTCTAATCAACTTGTGGATAGTCTTTGGCTTCCACAAGTCTGGCTTAATTCCATGCAACCCCAGCTCACTGATAAACTTTAAAAGTATCTATGTAATAGCATGGAGTATCCCATTTGTCTCATGCAAGGGACCTCCAAAGAGACAGGAGGCAAAACCGCGACATGGAGTTACAAGCAAAGAACACCCTCAGAAGTGTGGCGATGTCAGGCACGCCACTTACCACCTTGAGAGGTTTCTTAAACATAATCACCCACTTCACTCTGTCATTTTTGGAGCCCCAGATGAAGTGAAACTCCGTCCTTGTAATGGCCTTGCAGGTGTTGACCCGGGTGGAGTTTCCAGGCCTGGGCGAGGTAATGCAACACAGGGAGAATCTTCGATATTTTCCCCTTCGATAGTGCGCTCTCTGAGGCTCCATAGTCCAAACTTCTGTCTCATCTTGACCAGTCTCTCCTCCCAGGACCTCAGGGCTGTGCCCTCAGATCCAAACCAGACCCCAAGAATTTTGATGAAATCTGTTTTGATGCTGAAAGGAATGGATGCAGAAGAAGGCAGCAACCACTTTCCAAGGAGCATAATCTCTGCCTTCCTGCAGTTGACTTTTGCCCCTGAAGCTTTGCCGAAGTCCTCACAGGTCTGGACAAGTGGGTTGATGGAGCGCTGATCAGCACAGAACACTGGCACATCATCCATGTAGCATCAATGAGAGCAATTGACCTCCCGTCTGTCCGGTCCTGGTGCGGTGATCCCTCTGATCTCTGAATTCCATCTATGCTTTGGGCAAAAAGCACTATACAGCAAACAAAAAGGTGAGAGAGGGCAGCCTTGTCTGACCCCAGAGAGAACTGGGAAGTAGTCAGTTTTCCAACCATTCACCAACATCAAACTACAAATGTCATTATACATCACATTCACATAGAAACAAAACATTTCCCAAGACCAAACCTGTGCAGAGCTCTGCACATAAACTCATGGGAGACATGGTCAAAGGCCTTCTCCTGGTAAAGACTGACCAGGGCTACATGTACAAGGCAGCCGTGAATGTACTGGACCATGTCCAGGACAAGTGCAAGGCTTACCGCAATCCTGTGACCAGGAATGTCACAAATCTGCGATGGTCTCCCTGCAGAGGTGTAGTAGTGAAGGTCCTGCAGGGACATCAACTGAAGTTGCAGTCTCATGAGTTCTCTCTTCTTGGCACAAACTTGCTGGTGTTCCCTTGCCTGAAAGCCTGCAAGAAGCTGCGGAGCTTGACTTTCACAAACTCCCTCCACTCACTTACCATTCCGAAGAATCTCTTCCTCCTTCTAGGCCTCCCTGAGTTCCCCCATCAATTCCTCATTTTCCAGCAGAGTACAATTCAGCTTCCAGAAGCCTGAAGCGGGGCAAAGCCCTCACCTAGGTCACCCCGAAAGTAAATGGCCCTGTGGTCACAGAAAAGGCAGGGAACCATAGAGAACTCACAATGCCTGACTGCCCTTGAAGTGAGCACAAAGTCAATCCTGGAATGCATAGATTCATTGGGATGGTACCACGAATAGTTCACAATACCTTTCCCTATGGATCCCACAGAGTCCTTTAAGGAAGCGTCCGTGATTATCTCCCTGAACAGACTACAAGTAGCATCAAGTATCGTGTACATGCTGGAGCTGCACTGGTGAGGACAAGCTGGGTCCACAGAGTATGGAAAAGTTCCAGCTATGCATTCTTATCTGGGGGATGTACCCATTGATTATCTGCCTATGACCCAAAGATGGCCACAGACAAGCTCCTGGACAGAGTCAACTGTAACACACCCACCCCTGACAAGAATGGCTACCCCCCGGACCAGTAGGAGAGACAAAGGTTCCACTGGGAAGACAGATGAGTGTACCTCCTCAAGGGAGGAAGGGTGAACTACTGAAAGCATGTAGATGTCACTCTGCTGCATGGAAAGAAAGGTCAACACTGCCTGCCTTCTTGACACAACCTTGATACTCCTCACATTAATTGAAAAGATCTCAGCCATAATGAAAAAGAGTATGAGGGCTAGTCAGCAAGGTGCCGAACTTACCTCCCTGGAGGGGGAGTGACTCTATCGCTGCATCCGATGCCTGTCCTGTGTTTTGGGTCAGGCTGAACTCCTCAAGGATGTCAACCATCATCTCATTGAGGTTAAAGGTTCTGGATCGGCCATGATCTCCTCCTCCTCCCCTGCAGACTCAAGGTCCTCCACTACTAGGCCAGTCCTGTGCTGTTGCGCTGGACCATGGTGGGCCGCTTGGTCCAGGCGGTGGGTTCCTCTGCCGTTGGGTTTTCCGGTTTCTGTTTCCAGCTTCCTCTTGGGCCACTGGTGGGGGTGGGCAGGGTGGGAAAGTCCACGAGGTAGGAAAGGTCCGGGTCGGGCAGGGAGGGATGAAAGGTTGGGCACGGTCACCTCCGACACAGAGGGGTTGGGGAGGGATGTACCAGAGGCAGAGACAGGGGGGACTCACCTGTGGCCTTCTGAGGCTCCTTTGGCTTCTTTTTCTCTGGCGGCTTCTTCCGGGGCTGGAATATGACTTACCCTGGATCAGGGCTCCATCACTGGTCGGGGCTCTCTGGGACAGTCTTTAAAGACATGCTCTGCTAATCTGCAAAGGTTGCAGGCTCTGGACCTTGGACCTTGGACAGTCCTTGGTCTCATGGCCTGCAACTCAACAGAACCCACAAACAAGCTCTGTGCAATCCTTACCTACATGTCCAGGCTGGCCACATCTGTGACAGGTGTGGGGCTGGCCAGCATAGTACTGGATTCCTAGTACAGGATTCCTGTGGAGGCTCCCAGCAAGAAGCTTGGCTGCAGGTGCTGAAGGTCCCCCGAAGAGTCTCTCCTTAACCTGCAAGACGCAGACCCCTTATCTACCCCTTATTTTCCTCTTTCAGCTTTAGAACCACTGTCTGCTTCATCCAAGGCTCCAGGGAAGGGAGCCCGTCTGCGGACAGGTATGACCTGGCTGATCCTGATGGACTGGTGCCATCAGGGGCAGGGGCAGGGGCAGAGGTGGAGGTTGAGGCGGCAACTTGCTCAGGGGCCACGGACAAAGTGGCTGGAGCAGGGTTATTCTTCATCTTGTTGCTCTTCCTCATCGTTGAGGAGTTTGTTGGATGTTGCTTCAGGACTCCTTTGGCGGCTTCCTTCTGGTTCCTCGACAGCTTCACTCTTTCGCAGCTTTTACAAAGGCTCTTGAGCGTCTACTACCTGAAAGTAGTAACACAGAGTGGGAGGGGAGGAGGGAGGATCGCAAACTCATTCCCTGTGGGGGCTAAGCCTCCGTCCAATAGCAGCAAGTAGGTGAATCTGAATTTAATCAATGATCCTAACCTGCGGTGCAGTGCTCTTTACTGCCACCCTTTGGTTAACTTCTGTATTGTTGTCTGATCTTTTGCATTGGTTCTGAGCATGCGTGTTTGTACTTTGGACTAAAGTCCTATGGTTTTCTGTACACACAATCGGACTTTACAATGTAAAAGATCAGACAACAATACAGAAGTTGACCAAAGGTGGCAGTAAAGAGCAGTAAAGAGCAGAAAACACGTGATTTGGTGAAAGTTGGCTGAAAAGGTGCAATACAAGTTCAAGGCCGATGCCCTTTGATTTGGCATTTTTGGCCTTAAGTTTTCTGTTGGTTAGAGCCTTGACTTAAATCTTATTTTCCTACATCCCACCCTTGCTTTTTTCAGCTAGTGATTCCCGAATGTATGCTGCCATGGACTCAGTCTGGAAAATTGAAAATTTCCAATCAATTACTTACTGTATTTTTACTTTCCTTATAGACTCCTTGGTAGCATGGGTACCCTCCCAGTGACATGAGTAGGCTAGTTACAGAACGTGGTCTCTGGCTCAACCTCAAAATTGATGGTATCAAATGAATGAGATGAAGAAGTCAAACTAGTTATACCAAATTTTAGTACTGGAAGAAGGGGCTGAAGAGGTAACAAACCTTGGGAGTTCAACGGTATCAGGTATATAAGAGTCAACAAAATATAGAAAAGAACGCTTGTCAAGAGAAAATTCACTAAGAAAAAATTAAGCAGCAACCCAAATGTTATACTACATTTGGCATAAAAGAAAAAAGGGTGGGTTGCGCTGAAAAAATAAAAATTATTACTATAAACAAAATTACACCAATGTGGAAAACTCCAAAAAATTACTTAATAATTAGTCAATCCTGTGTAAAAAATTAAATCACATAAAAGTAATTTGTGCTGTATCAATGAAGATAGCAAATATACATCAATATTGTTCGTGAAAACACCATAAATGATAATGGATTACTCTGATGCAGTGTGAACAATAAACAAAGAGAAAAAAGGGATATTTTTCCAAATAATCAATTGATTGGTTATTTGGAAAAATATCCCTTTTTTCTCTTTGTTTATTGTTCACACTGCATCAGAGTAATCCATTATCATTTATGGTGTTTTCACGAACAATATTGATGTATATTTGCTATCTTCATTGATACAGCACAAATTACTTTTATGTGATTTAATTTTTTTACACAGGATTGACTAATTATTAAGTAATTTTTTGAAGTTTTCCACATTGGTGTAATTTTGTTTATAGTAATAATTTTTATTTTTTTAGCGCAACCCACCCTTTTTTCTTTCTCATATAAGAGTCAACGTATCACTGGTAGAACTAGGTAGAAGATTTTTTTTAATTTTATTACACAAAGATAAAAAATATTTACAAATAACAATAGTACATCCAAACAACAGGATATTGGAATTATCCAGACAGAGTAAAATTAACCACTACCACTCTTGACATGTTTCACTCATTCGAGTTTCTTCAGGAGATTGGTGGCACAGTTCTTTAGTATACTGTAATAACAAAGCATAAATGAAAGACATTTCGTTTAGGATACATAATAACCTGCATGTTATGTATAGGAATATAACCAGGAAGACAAATACAAATCTGAACAGAACAGTAACAAAATAGGAACTAAAGGACATAGACAGCATATGATCACGAATAATGTCAACCAGGTCTCACCTCAAATTGTTTGGAGTCCAAAAAAAGATTCTATAAAATAGTATTGAGAGTGGAGAACAGCTCCATGTGCGTGGGAACGCCAGATTACTAGTGCTTGCAGAGAGGGATCTCTCAAAGTGTAAAGGTCTAGAATAATCAAAAATGTATATATACATAAAAATGTCTTAAACAACACAGCCAAACCAGACACCAAATGCCCCAATGGCGGTAGTGTTACCTCTGAGTAGTTAGTAATGGGTGTAGAATCAATACGAAGAGATAAGGGCTGAAATAGCCAGTAGTTACAGCCAACAAACTAGGAGGCGTCAGTAATTGACAGCAGCCCAAGTATTGACTGGACCGAGAATCTATATAAGAAATATATATATATATATATATGTATATATATATATATATATATATATATATATATATATATATATATAATGTATAGTTAAATACTTATATGGACATTGTTTATTTCAAATAACAGTGAAGAGATGAAGAGAACCTGGGTGAGGGGAACAGTCCCTCAATGGTCGTCTCCGCAGAACATAAGGCACAGAGCTGCTGCCTTTTAAGAGTCCTCTCCGACTCAGCAGCCTCTGATGTCACTGCCGAGTCATGGGCAAAAATTCGGCATCACCGCGTCACCGGCGCATCGCGGCCATCTTTGAACGTCTTTGCCCTCACCATAGAAAAGAGAGCAGATGCCACGAAGTAAGGGTAGGTGGTCATAAGCCCAAACCAACCACTATACACTGAAAGAAAGAGACATTTAAAGTCCTGTACTCAAAATTGCTGGGAATGGGGTAGGAGTGAGGATACCTGAATGTATTCTGCCAGTCTATCAGGAAAGGAAAATTGCAAAGCATTTGATAGGACATTTTCTGTTATACTACAAAATGAAAAAGTTAAAGGCCAAGTCCACTTCATTTAGTTATTTGTTTTACAGAAATATCCTAAGAATTCTAAAAATAAAAAGTTCAGCTCTCAATGCAATCATTACCTCCTCACCATTGTTGCCCCCTACAGACTCACTAACTCCTTCTAACCTGTGCCTAAAACTATACAGTAATTATGCAGAGAATAGTTATGATATTATTACATTGGCAGCCTTCTCTACTTGATGATTCACCGATGATGAAGAGAAAATGGACCCTGTTTTCACAGGACTGAACTGGTGACTGATATAAAAGATATTCAAATAGCTAAATAAAAAATACATGCAGGGGAAGGGCATCCAGGAGAGAAGGGGGTCGACTGGAAGGAATGAATGTGGAACTGGGCTTGGAAAAGTAACTTTGTTATGGCTACTGTAAACAAGAGAAATGTGATTGACTGATTTGGGATACAAAACTCCACATACATCGTTGTTATCTTTTACATTGTTTTTTTTTAAACGTTTTAAAAGGATGTGGATTTCTTTTAGCCATTATTGTTACTGCATTAAGAGATTGAACAATACATAAAACAGTTAAACATTTACACGCATCAATGGCCTAGGAACTCAGGCTTGTCATATATCATAAACCACTTTGTCATTGCACACATTATTATTATTATTATTCACGATTTATATAGCGCCAACAGTTTACACAGTGAATTACAGAGGGGGGACAGCACAATTACAGTACAATACAGAAGGTAGCAACTTTGTGCACAAGATGATCAAGGAAGAATCCAAATGGATTTTACCTTGATCTTTAAGGATGAGCTCAAGGTTCAGTTCAAACAGAAGTTCAGATCAAACTTTGGCTGCAGAAGCCAAACATCAATCATAATAGCAATATTACTTCCAATAATAAATATGGCAGCTTCCCATGGTTGTTAAATACACCAGCTGTTGCAGGCACCGCTGAAACCCTAATAACGAGTGATGTCACCGGCCCCATTCATTTACATGTCTGGGAATCCCCAGCCATATAAGCGAAGGGTGAGGAAAACAGCATGGGTTTTCCCAAAAATTCATATCATGCCTATTAAGTCTAGTTTGATTTTTAAGGGGAATCATATATGATAAATTATGTCACTTGGAAGACTCCACCCTCTTGTATATGGCACCTGTCTTCTGCTCACTGTGTCATTCCAGGGGGAAGTCAAATGGACCAGTCATGTCTCATTGGTGGCATTTTGGCAGGATTGATGTATGCCTACAATGCTGGACAACGTGATTGATGATGAATGTAGATTGGGATTTTTTTTTAATTAAAGGTCTTGTTTGTGTTTTTATTTCTATGTATTGTGTGGCAACACGCAGGTAAAATCACCTGGTTGTATCCAGGATGGGAAATATGTGTGCCCTAGATTCAGGCTTTATGCAGACTTGTACAATTAGAGGGGAAGAGTTAATGAGCCCAGCTGAAGTAAGTGGGCTCATTAAGACCTCTACAAAAAACCCCAGCATGCTTAGGGAGATGCTCCATTCTGGAACCAGTTTTGTGTTGTATAGACTGGGGAGTGTGATATCTGTTCTGTGCGGTGAGTTAACGCCTGTGTGGCAAACCTCTACAACAGAGACAGGGACTGGTGCAGCACAAGGCTGCACTCAGTTGTTAGACAGGGAATCTAAATGTGTAGTTAGAGGTCAAGCTGACCAGGATTTATTTTCATGTTTTATTTTTGTTTGGCTGTTATATGTATCACTGCATGTAGCATAAATAAACCGTATCTTTTGTTTTTTGCACCTACAACGCTGTCTGCTGTGCCTGATTTTGTGTTGTGAACCCATCCAGGGGGTCACACACACCCGCTGCCGAGCTAACCCCTCACAGTTGGTGGAGAATTTTGGCAGTTTTTTTTCAATTTTTTTTTAAAGGCCAGCATGGAGGAGATACTGAGACAGCTGGCTCTAGCAAATGCAAACCAGCAGCAAGCAAATGCAAATCAGCAGCAAACAAATGCGGCTTTACAAAAGAGCCTTGCAGCCCAGCAGAAAGCTCACCTGCAGAGTCTGGAAGCTCAGCAACAAGCACAGCAGCAATCTGAAGCCCGCTTTATAGACCTGTTGCAGAAGCAAGAGCAGAGTTTTCAACAGAAAATAGAGACATTAATACAGCAACGTCCGCAGACCAATGAAGCAAGTGGTTACAATAATACCGCATCCTTTGGTGTGAGCCGTTTATTGACAAAAATGACTGGAGAGGATGATCCGGAGGTGTTTTTGACCACATTTGAAAGGACTGCTGAAAGGGAAAAGTGGCCTAAGGAGCAATGGGCTGGACTGGTGGCCCCTCTGTTAACTGGGGAATCGCAGAAAGCTTATTATGACCTAGAGCCTGACCAAGCAAAAGACTATGTGGTGCTAAAAACAGAAATATTGGCACGGCTGGGTGTCACCCTGGCCGTCCGGGCTCAGCGTGTGCATAATTGGACTTTTCAGGTTGGAAAACCCCCCAGGTCTCAAATGTATGATCTCATTCACCTGAGCAGGAAGTGGCTGCAGCCAGAGACTTTGACCGCACCAAACATTGTGGAACGTGTTGTTATGGATCGTTTCCTGAGAGCTCTTCCTACTGCCATCCAAAAATGGGTAAGCCATGGAGACCCAGAAAATGCAGATAAACTTGTGGATCTGGTTGAGAGGTACTTGGCTACAGAGAACCTGACCACCTCTTCCAGGGACTCACGGACTTTCCACCCTAAGACCAGATCATCCCCAGTGGCGGGTAAGATGACTCCAAGGGGTGAGGGTGGAGAGAGTGAGAGGGTGGGAGTTCTACCTAAGGTCTGGCGGGAGCAGCCCAGGAAGCCCATGCTGCAAGAGGCAGCGAAAAAGATTATTTGCTACCGCTGCCGGCAAGAGGGACATATTGCAGCAAATTGCCCAGTTGTTGATGAGCCTATGCAATGTGACTTTATAAGGGAGAGACGTCAGTCGCTGTTTGCGACAGTTGCATGCACTGCCATTCGGGGACCTGAGAAACATTTATGTAAAATGTGTATTAATGGTAGAAATGTTGATGTGTTGCTGGATTCAGGTAGCCTGGTAACATTGATAAAAGCTGAATTAGTTACTACAGAGGTCTCTGGGAAGAACAAGGTGGCTGTTATTTGTGTGCATGGGGACACCCAAGAGTATCCTGTAACGTCAGTGTTTTTTGAGACCCCCAAAGGTAACCTCTCTCATCGGGTGGGGTTAGTGTCTCACTTACCACATGATGCTATTGTGGGAAGGGATTTTGCAAAATTCTGGGAACTTAGGGATTGTCCTGAGCCCCCCACTGGTGCCCCTATAGACCAGGAAGATGACCAGAATTCCTCTGGGAGTGGTGAGGACTCTCCTGAAATTACCTTGTCGGTATTGGCGGGGGAAACTCGGGAGGGGCCAACATCCTCAGATGAAAACATGCCGTCTGTGGAGTTTTCGGATCTTGAGGTCCACAGGGAAAATTTTGCCACAGAACAGTTAAAAGACCCTACCCTAATAAAGGCACGGGAAAATGTGGTGAAAATGGATGGCGAGTTAGTGAACCCAGATAAGACTTGCAGTTATCCTTACTTCACTATGGAAAGGGACCTGCTGTATCGAGTGTCTCAAAGGGCAGAAGAAACCATTGAGCAACTTGTAGTGCCCAAACCTTACAGGAAGTTGGTGTTAGAATTGGCTCATGGGCACATTCTGGGAGGTCATCTGTGGACAGAGAAAACCAGAGAGAGGATATTACAGAGATTCTATTGGCCTGGGGTCATGAAGGAAATAGAAAATTATTGTTCCTCCTGCCCTGTGTGTCAGAAGTCGGCACCTATGCCACATTTCCGTAACCCACTGGTACCTCTTCCTATCATTGAGGTCCCCTTTGAAAGGATCGCAATGGATTTGGTAGGTCCGATAATGAAGTCCGCCAGGGGGCATCAGTACATTTTGGTTATATTGGACTATGCCACCCGTTATCCGGAAGCAATTCCTCTCCGAAATACCTCGGCCAAAACCATAGCCAAAGAGCTATCTCTTGTTTTTAGCCGTGTGGGTATTTGTAAGGAACTGCTTACGGACCAAGGTACACCCTTTATGTCCCGGGTTATGAAAGAATTATGCAAGTTGTACAAAGGGACGCAATTGCGTACATCTGTGTATCACCCCCAAACAGATGGGTTGGTTGAAAGATTCAACAAAACCCTTAAATAAATGTTAAAGAAGGTGGTGGATAGAGATGGAAAGAATTGGGACTGTCTAATACCCTATCTAATGTTTGCCATTAGGGAGGTACCCCAATCCTCTACGGGTTTCTCACCCTTCGAGTTGCTCTATGGGAGACACCCAAGAGGGCTGCTGGATATCGCCAAGGAAATTTGGGAAAATGAGAGTTCTCCTCACAGGAGTGTGATTGAGCATGTCGCCCTGATGCAAGTTAGAATTGCACAGGTAATGCCAATTGTAAAGGAACATTTAACCCAAGCGCAGTTAGCACAGCAGAGAGTGTACAACCGTGGGGCCAAGACCCGTACTTTTTCCCCGGGGGATAGGGTCTTGGTGCTAGTCCCTACGGTTGAAAGCAAATTTCTGGCCAAATGGCAAGGTCCATACGAAGTAATTGAAAAAATTAGTGAGGTGAACTACAGGATTAGACAGCCAGGAAGGCGAAAGCCGGAGCAGATCTATCACGTCAATCTGCTGAAAGCCTGGAGGGATAGGGAATCCCTAGTCGCAGAGACTTTGTCACAAGCACAGCCTGATTGCTTAGTTCCTGAGGTTGGAATAGCAGACACCTTATCGAAAGCCCAACAACAGGAGGTTAAAGAGTTTGTACTTCGTAACAAAGAGATTTTCTCTGAGCTGCCGGGACAAACATCTGGCGTAGAGCATGACATTATCACCCCGCCAGGAGAAAGGGTAAAACTAAAACCTTATAGAATACCAGAGGCCCGACGGGAGGCAATACGTGGGGAGGTTCAAAGGATGCTGGAATTGGGTGTGATAGAGGAGTCCCAGAGTGACTGGTCCAGTCCTATCGTACTAGTGCCCAAACCTGATGGGAGCTGGCGGTTTTGTAACGATTTTCGACAATTGAATAAAGTTACAAAATTTGACACCTACCCCATGCCGGGTATAGATTAGTTGATTGTCCGGCTGGGAACAGCCCGATATATGACAACTCTTGATCTCACCAAAGGGTATTGGCAAATTCCCCTGGCCGAGTCGGCCAAGGAGAAAACTGCGTTTGTAACCCCAGATGGGGCATTCCAATATAAGAGAATGCCATTTGGGTTACAGAATGCACCGGCAACATTCCAGCGGAAAATGGATAAGATTCTGAGGCCCCATCAGAAATATGCTGCAGCTTACCTGGATGATGTGATTATCCATAGCACAGACTGGGTCTCACATTTGCCAAAAGTACAAGCAGTCCTAGACTCTATCCGGGAAGCTGGGTTTACGGCCAATCCAAAGAAGTGTACCATTGGACAGGAGGAGGCCAAATATCTTGGGTACACTATTGGGAGGGGGGTGATAAAACCCCAAGTCAATAAAGTGGAGGCCATACAGAGTTGGCCACGTCCCAACAGCAAGAAACAGGTACGAGCCTTTCTGGGAATCGCTGGCTATTATCGACGATTCATTCCCCATTTTGCTTCTCAGGCTGTGCCCCTCACCAACCTGGCAAAAGGGAAAGAGTCGGTCATGGTTAAATGGTCCCCAGAGGCTGAAGAAGCATTTCAGTCCTTAAAAACAGCCTTATGTAGCCAGCCAGTGTTGTACTCACCAGACTTCTCTAAGGACTTCGTGGTACAAACTGATGCATCAGACGTTGAGTTAGGGGCAGTGTTATCCCAGGTCTGGAACGGGGAAGAGCACCCAGTCATTTACCTCAGCAGGAAGTTGAAGTCCCATGAGATAAATTACGCCACGATTGAGAAGGAATGTTTAGCAGTGAAGTGGGCTCTAGATTCCCTTCGGTACTATCTGCTAGGTAGGCACTTTGACCTGGTGACTGATCACGCTCCTTTAAAGTGGATGGCTCAAAACAAGGAGACCAATAGAAGGGTAAATAGGTGGTTCCTGGCCCTACAGGAATTTAACTTTACAGTTAAGCATCGCCCTGGTGTTAAAATGGGGAATGTGGATGCTTTGTCTCGGATACATGCGTGTCTGACTGCTTGTGTTACAACCCCAAGGTTGAAACAAGAGGGGGGGGGGGGGGGTATGTGGCAACACGCAGGTAAAATCACCTGGTTGTATCCAGGATGGGAAATATGTGTGCCCTAGATTCAGGCTTTATGCAGACTTGTACAATTAGAGGGGAAGAGTTAATGAGCCCAGCTGAAGTAAGTGGGCTCATTAAGACCTCTACAAAAAACCCCAGCATGCTTAGGGAGATGCTCCATCCTGGAACCAGTTTTGTGTTGTATAGACTGGGGAGTGTGATATCTGTTCTGTGCGGTGAGTTAACGCCTGTGTGGCAAACCTCTACAACAGAGACAGGGACTGGTGCAGCACAAGGCTGCACTCAGTTGTTAGACAGGGAATCTAAGTGTGTAGTTAGAGGTCAAGCTGACCAGGATTTATTTTCATGTTTTATTTTTGTTTGGCTGTTATATGTATCACTGCATGTAGCATAAATAAACCGCATCTTTTGTTTTTTGCACCTACAACGCTGTCTGCTGTGCCTGATTTTGTGTTGTGAACCCATCCAGGGGGTCACACACACCCGCTGCCGAGCTAACCCCTCACAATTGTTAGAGGTTGCTTTCATATTCTGATAAGCCCCGACATGCAAGACCAGGGTTGTGGGAAAGATTCCCCTTGTCCTCATCCTTGGTACTCCCATGTTGAAGGCATGTGGCTTGTTATGGTTCAACAAGAGGGCACACACTAATCCCACTTTCCTGGCCAGTCAGGCTGCATGCTCAGATTAAAGAAGTTGTAAAGGCAGAAGGTTTTATATCTTAATGCATTCTATTCATTAAGATAAAAAAACCTTCTGCGTGTAGCAGCCCCCCAGCACACCCAATTACCTACCTGAGCTCCTTCTCTTTCCTGAAATGTCCACAATCCCCTCAGCCATCCAATACACTCCTCCTAATGGCTGAGACAGAGAGCAGTGGCGCTATTGGTTCCCGTGGAGGTCAAAGTCAGTCAGCCAACCAGGGGAGAGAAGGAGCAGGGCCAGGTCAGGGCTCCATGTCTGAATGGATACATGCAGGACCAGTACTACCACTAGGCGGACTAGTCAACCGCCTAGGGCGCACTGCCGCCTAGGGCGCCCAGCCACTGGTTATTTTACTCCTGCACAGTGCACTGTCCTTGTAATTATCCTGCCATGTCAAGCAGCACTGCCCCAACCCCCCCCCCCCTCCGCTCTGGCTTTCCATTCCGCTGATGTGTAATGTGTGTTTACAGATTAAAGTCCACACAGACATCCCCCCTCTCTGCTCTGCAGTGAGCCAGTAACGGTGTGTCCAGTCCAGCAAACCCCTGGGCGCTCTCTGTGTGTCAGTGTCACTGTGTTAGGCAGCAGCAACCCCCCCTCTCCGCTCTTCGCGTCATGACTCATATCTCACCGAGGCTGCTCTCCAGACTCCAGTGTCCATGTCAATCCAGCAGCACAGTTCCCCCACCCCCCCCCCCCCCCCACACGCTCCTGGAACGGAGTATGGATGGATGGAGGTGTGGCGCCTGGCGACGGCTCGCCGGGCTTTGGGACAGGTGCAGCCTGGGCTGGCTGTAACAGGAAGAGGCATCGCAGGACACAGAATAGAAGCAGCAGGTACACAGACAATACAGCAGAGTTGGTGCCAGTGAGAAACTGGTGTGGAGTAAGAAAAAATTATTGCTTTCTCTCTTAATGAGATTGTATAGGTAATGACAATGAAATGTAATTTTAAAATGTGTGTGAGTGTATATGTATTATATTGACTGATCTGCTAAAATGTCCCCCCCTGAGTCTGTATTTTATGGGTGCTGGTGAGTCTCTATTGGATGGGCGCTGGCGACATGGTATTTGACGGGCGATGGCGAAGTGGCATTGATAGGCGCTGGTGAGTCTGTATTTGGTGGGCGCTGGTGAAGTGGCATTGATGGGTGCTGGTGAGTCTGTATTTGGTGGGTGCTGGTGAGTCTGTATTTGATGGGCGCTGGTGAAGCGGCATTGATGGGCGCTGGTGAGTCTGTATTTGGTGGGTTCTGGCGAGTCAGTATTTGATGGGCGCTGGTGAAGTGGCATTGGTGGGCACTGGCAAGTTTGTATTTGATGGGCGCTGGTGACATGGTATTTGATGGGTGCTGGTGAAGCGGCATTGATGGGCGCTAGTGATGGAAAAAATTCAGATGGGACGTTTCGTGAAAGCAAACCGCGAACACGGCCAAAAGTTTGCGAACTGCAAAGTTCGCTGCGGACCCCATTGACTTTAATGGCAGACGAACCTTAAAAACCTCCAGGTCATATTTTCAGCCACAAAATACTTACTAGCTGTGCACACATAGTCCCACAACATGGACACTGACATAACAAAAGTATTAAGTGAATCTGGGATCGACAACGACAAGCATTCTTTTTTTATCTGTGAAATTTTGACAATTCAGGAGCACATTAAGGCCATGGAGGAGAGGCAAGGTCAGGGCAGGCTATGAAGGGGGTGCAGGAGATGATCAGTGCCACAGTCAGGGCAGCGCAGTCCTGTGTCAGTGTGCCAACCTGTGCTCTAGCCCCTCCCTCTGCCCGGCCCTTACCCCCACCTATGCAGGGCTCCACTGCGGTGGTCCGGAGGGGCCAGTCCAGTGCTGATCCTCAGCCATGGTGCTGGCACTGCCTATTGATTGGCTTCTCTGCTGCTATCTCCCTCACTGACACCAGCACCACGATAGAGACTGAGCACTGACACCAGCCCCGAGATAGAGAGCACTGACACCAGCATCGTGACAGAGAGCACTGACACCAGCACCGAGATAGAGAGCACTGACACCACACCAGCACTGTGATAGAGAGCACTGACACCAGCACCGTGATAGAGAGCACTGACACCACACCAGCACCGTAATAGAGAGCACTGACACCACACCAGCACCATGATAGAGAGTACTGACACCAGCACAGAGATAGAGAGCACTGACACCAGCACCATTATAGAGAGCACTGAGACCACACCAGCACCGAGATAGAGAGCACTGAGACCACACCAGCACCGAGATAGAGAGAGCATTGACACCAGCACCGAGATAGAGAGCACTGACAGCAGCACTGATACCAGCAACTCGCTGCAGGACCCAAAAATATGACACCGCTCAACCTCTTCAAACAGAAGGGTATGGGCATATAGTATGGTGCGCTTTTTTTGTACAAGGAAGTGAGCCAAAGGTAGAAAAAAGGTCTGTGTGCTCGATTAAATAAATAGTTTATAGAGTTATGCATATACATGGTCTACTGGTCACATGTGTTGAATTACTCCGAGATCCATGCCTCATTCATTTTTATAAATGTGAGGTAGTTAACACTGTCGTGAGCTAGGCGAGTGCGCTTATCGGTCACAAACCCCCCTGCTGTGCTGAAAGTCCTTTTGGACAGGACACTGGATGAGGGGCAAGCCAACAGTTCCATTGCAAATTGGGCAAGCTCTGGCCAGAGGTCAAGCCTGCCCACCCAGTAGTCCAGGGGTTTGTCACTTCTCAGAGCGGCCACATCGGGCGTTAACCCAATGTAGTCGGACACCTGTCGGTCTAGGCATTCCCTGATGCTGGATCCGAATGACACTTGTCAATGGGTCGGCTGAAAGAATGACCTCATATCAGAAGTCACCAACACATCTTCAAACCGCCCTCTTCTTGCAGGCGCTGTTGGATTGGTACCCGCAACTCTTTCTCTGGGAGTGGGAATTCCTCCTCTGCCAGCGCACGCAAAAGCAGAATGCAGCATTTCTCGAAGCAAGGCCTGGAAGTGCTCCATTCTGACAGCCCTCTGTGACGGTGGTAACATTTCCGCCATTTTGTGTTTGTACCGGGGGTCTAAGTACGTTGCCACCCAGTACTGGTCCTTGACCTTTATGCTTTTTATACGGGGTCCCTTTTAAAACACTGGAGCATGAAGGTCCCCATTTGCACTAAACTGGAAGCGGTGTGGCGGCCTGGCTCCTGCTCATCATCCAGGATAATGTCATCCTCCTCGTTCTCCTCTCCCCATCCACGCACAACAGGGATCCCAGAAAGATTTAAAGCATGTCCTTCTTGCTCCTCTTTATCCGCCCCGGCACCATCCTCCTCTGACTCCTCTTCAGACTGCTGTTGTTGACTTGTCTCAGATAGAGTAGCCCCCCCTGGGAATTCATCCAGACTTCCTCATCTTCCTGCTCCTCCACAGCTTGATCAATGACACGATGCAATGCATGCTCCATAAAGAAGGAATAAGGTACCATGTCACTGATGGCGCCATGGCTGCGACTGACCAGTTTGGTGATCTCATCAAATGGCCGCAGAAGTCTGCATGCGACAGAACATGTTCTGTCGCAGTGTTCGTACAGGTAGTCGTTAACTGCACGTTTCTGCTGGAGCAGCCTAGTAGCCTATCAAGCATATAGAAGGTTGAGTTCCATCGCGTTGGGCAATCGCAAATAAGATGTCTGACCGGCATATTGTGTCGCCGCTGAAGGTCAGCAAGGCGAGCCATGGCCGTGTAAGATCTTCTGAAATGGGCCGAGATTTTCATTGCCTGCCGCAAGATGTCCTGGACCCCAGGGTATTTGACAACGAATCCCTGCACGACCAAGTTTAAGATGTGTGCCATGCATGGCATGTGTGTAATTTTTCCCTGTTTCAGTGCGCTAAGCAGATTGACACCATTGTCACACACCACTTTACCAACTGTCAAATTGAGCGGTGTTAGCCACTGATCTGCCTGTGAATGCAAAGCTGAAAGGAGTGCAGGGCCAGTGTGGCTCTTGGCTTCTAGGCCCAACAGACGCAGCACAGCATGGCAACGTCTCACCTGGCATGTCGAATAGGTTTTGGGGATCTTGGGCGACACAGAGGAAGAGACGCTAGCAGCGTAAAAGGAGGAGTCAGCCGAGGAGGAGAGGGAGGAGGATAGAGTAGGAGGAGGAGGAGAAGAAGAGGCAGGCCTGCATGCAATCCATGGTGGTAAAACCAAATCTACACGGGTGCCACGGGTTACATGCTTGACGGCTGTCAGAAGGTTCACCCAGTGGGCAGTAAAAGTTATATATATAAAAGAAGTTATTCCTGCGCCTAATCAGGAAAAAGTCTAGTTTTCGTACCGCTGCACACACTGAAATGGGGTACTTGAACCCCAATTGCAGAGTAAAGAAGGCAAAAGAGTAGTGATGCGCAGTACTATAATGGGAAGTTTTAGCCTAAAGGCTAATAGATTCTATAGGCACTAAGATTATTAGGTGATAAATATACTACCGCTCAGAATAAAAAGATGGTATATAAGAAACCGATATGCGTGTTTTGTGAGGGAATGGTGAGGAACCCTCACTGCTATAACGTAGTAGTATTTAGAATAAGGATCAAGTGGATATATAAGCATAAAAAAGAAAAAATTCCAATAATTAAAGCTAGTGATTCCCAATGCGATTTGTTAGAATTAACGGAGTCGCATAAAGTGACAGTGCTGGACAATAAATAGGTCCGTGAAAATATCTACTACATCATAAAGTGAATTAAATAATATGCATAAAACAATCAACAAAATATATAGTGATTCCCAATGCGATTTGTTAAAGCTGACAAAGTCGCATAAAGTGCCAGTGCTAGACGGTAAATAGGTCCGTGGAAATATCTACTACACCATAAAATAAAAAACAATATACATAGAGCAGTCACTAACTCGATGAATCGATTGTGCAAAGAGTGCTTGGTTGTGACTGACAAAAATCGCATAAGGTGCCAGTGCCAGGAAAAGGTTATAAAAAGTAAATACGTGCGGGTGTCTTCTACCATACAATAAAAATAATATCGATACAGTGAGCAGCTCAATAATACAATTGTGCAAAGAGTGGCAGAAAATCAAAAAAACGCATAAACAATATTAGTGTTGAAGGAAGGGAACAAAAATCCCTCTAGAAATAATCCAAAAAAAGCTGTGCACAATACTTGAAAACTATGTAAACAAAAGAAGAAAATTATATAAATTAAACAATGACATTTGTCAGAATGTGTCCATTCAGCTTGTGCGACAGCCGGTGGCGATTATATCAAAAATCGCATATATCAAGAAAATCGCATAAAGTGCTGGTGTTTGAATATATGTGCACTATAAAATAGCAATATAATCGGTGGTGGTAGTGGTGATGGTGAATATATCCCACGTGGTCCTGTGTAGTCGAAATATGGGTGTCCCCTTACCTTACAGCTGTAAGGTAACAGCATATAATATATGTATCCTCAGGGTTCCTGGTGATCTTTATCCCTCGAGGTCCCGTTCCTGTGTCCCCAGATCCTGACGTCTCCTGCCTATTGCGCTGTGTTGATCTCTTTATATAATCGCTCAGCAGTACTCAGCGTGGGGGGGTACCTCGGCAGTTGGTGTGTATGTAAGGGGTTAAACAGATGAGGAGGAAGGGAGCCCCATAGTGTAGTATTTTTTTTAACCAATATTAAAGTTTATTAAAGCAAACATATCAAATACTCACAAACAAACAGTTCTCTTATGAGGAGTATAAACGAGCCTCGAGCTCGATTGCGTCACTTCCGGTAGCGTCCCGACGCGTGTTCGTCACAGTCACGTGACTTCATCAGGGCAAAGTAAAAGTTATATACCTTCCCTGCCCATGTTTGTTAGACCACGTGTCTGTGGTCAGATGTATCTTGGCACCGACACTGTGTGCCAGAGATACATTCACTTGCTGCTGAACATGGCCATATAGCTCTGGGATGCCCTTCTGTGAGAAATACTTCCTTCCTGGGACCTTCCATTGTGGTGATCCAATGGCCACAAATTTTCGAAAGGCCTCCGAGTCCACCAGTTTATATGGCAGTAGTTGTCGGGCTATTAGTTCTGACAAGCCAGCCATCAACCGTTGGGCAAGAGGGTTATTCGGCGTCATCATTTTTTTTACGCTCAAACATTTGGCCCACGGAAGCCTGCCTTTTTGCAGAAAAACGTGAGGACGGCATGATGGAAGATGGAGTGGAGGACAATTATGAGGAGAGAGGAGAAGGAGAAGTAGACGACGAGGCTGGATGGGAGGAGCCTGGAGTGTTGGTTTGTGGGTTCCGTTGCTCCCACTGGGCTCGGTGATGGCTGCTCATGTGCCTTCTTAAGGCGGTCGTCCCTAGGTGAGTGTTGGGCTTACCGCGACTTATGCGTTGACTGCAAAGATTGCAGATGGCAACACTATTGTCAGCAGCGCCAGATGTGACCGTACATGGTTGATGCCTCACTCCTGATACATTAGCAGTCTGCTTTGTCCCTCCTGTGCAATCTAAGTTCTGCCTTCTTCTCCTCTCTATCTGCTGGTCCATATCTCCCTCTGAACTCCCCTCCTCTTCCTCTCTTGTGGGCACCCATGTGACATCACTAGAAACGTCATCATCGACGTCACCTTCCCCACCACTATAATTAGACATCTCAGAGTAGGCAGCAACACCGGGGACCAACCTCCTCCTTGGGCTGATCTGGGTACTGTCGTCAGACTGCTGAGAGGCGGTTGTTGCTACCTCCTCTTCCTGATCCAATGCCAAGAATGGCTGCGCATCAGAAATGTCTTTTGATGGATCGGAAAATGATTCCTGTGACTCAAGCGGAAGGTATATGGTGGTGGTGGTGTTGGTGGTAGTGTCTTTGGGGATGCACACAGCAGAGAGTGAAGAGGGTGCAGATTGAGAGGATGAGGAGGATGCAGAAGAGTAAGGCTGAGTGAGCCACTCAACCAAGTCTGGTGTGTCCTTTGACGTAATCGCATGCACCTTCTGCAATCTGCCACTTTGGCTCAAGCCTTTTGCTCCTGCCCTACCCCTACCACCCCTGCGGAAGGGCCTGCCTCTTCCTCTGCCTGTCATTTTTTAAATGACCCTGTGACAAAAATCTCTAGGGAAGTGCAGTATGTATGTGGAAGAAGGTATATAACACCCCGCTTCAATCTGTCATTTTTGGGGGCCACTGGTCTATCACACCAGTTATAATACTTTTTTTTTAAATTGCGTTTGTCACTCTTTGTAGTATCGCTGCAGAACCGCTCAGCAGTCAGAATGCTGCACAGTGGAAATGCACTATACTATGCTTTCTATATGTGCAAGTATTTTATACGTGTATTACACCCCTATATACTGCACACCAAATAGTACACCTATACCAGTCCTTAAAAGGACCTAATAGTAGCTAGTAGCTAGTGATTTGCAGACTGTCCCTCAGTCCCTACACTGGTAAAAGACAGCTGCAGAATCGGTCAGCACTCAGCTCAGCAGTCAAGTATAATAGGCTTTCTATATTTGAAAGAAAGTATATTATACATGTACAACCCTATATACTGTACACCTATACCAGTCCTTAAAAGGACCTTTGTGGATCTAATAGTTATAGCTAGTGATTAAACTGACTGTCCCTGCTCCACACAGCGTCCTGTCCCTACACTGACAAAAGACAGCTGCAGAATCGGTCAGCAGTGCACTCAGCAATCAGCAACACAGCAGTTAGCAGCAGTGCACCAGAACCCTATATACTGTACACCTATACCAGTCCTTAAAAGGACCTTTGTGGACCTAATAGTAATAGCTAGTTATTAAACTGACTGTCCCTGCTCCAAACAGCATCCTGTTCCTACACTGACAAAAGACAGCTGCAGAATCGATCAGCAGTGCACTCAGCAATCAGCAGCACAGCAGTCAGCAGCAGTGCACCAGAACCCTATATACTGTACACCTAGACTGTCCCTGCTCCACACAGCTTCCTGTCCCTATACTGACAAAAGACAGAATGTAAAATGGCTGCCAGATCAGGTCTATTTATAAGGTAAGGGGAATGTCCAATTTTCCATGTGCTGAAATGTCTCAATTGGCTGTCCTGTACCCCATGATGGATGGGTCATCATGGGTCAAAGTTCTTTCACAATTTAAACACATATGTTCGCCGTGCAAACAGCGGCAAAAGTCCGCCGGATTGGCAAATCACGAACGAGCAAAATTTGCCACGAACCGACCGCTGGGTGAACCGCAAGGCGATCCCTATTCTCCAGCACCTTCTAGCCATCGTCCAATATCTTGGCAAGCAGTGCTTGAGTTTCAGAGGAAGCAATGACACACTTTACAGTGCAAATAATGGTAATTATTTGCAACTTGTGGAAATGTTGTCCACATTTGATACAGTGATGCAGAACCACCTTCAAAAAATAACACATTCGGAAATTCATTTTCACTATCTGGGAAAGGATATACAAAATGAATTAATTGGCCTTATTGCTAAAGAAATAAACAGACGGATTCTTCTACTATTAAAAAATGCCAAGTACTATTCCATCATTCTTGACTGCACCCTAGATGTTGCTCTTGTGGAACAGATGACCACCATTGTTAGGTTTGTGTCAATCATACAAGGGGACTCAATAACAGCAAGCGCTGAAGTGAAAATCGAAGAAAGGTTTCTTGGATTCATCCCAGTTCATAGTTCAACTGGAGAACAATTGACTGAATTGATTCTGTCAGAGCTTGAGAAACTGAACATACCATACCAAGTGATATGAGAGGCCAAGCCTATGACAATGGGTCCAGCATGAAAGGGAAGCACTCTGGTGTTCAGAAGAGAGTCAAGGATTTTAATTCACGAGCATTCTATATTCCTTGCAGTGCTCATTCTTTAAACCTTGTTGTAAATGATGCTGCTATGTGTTGTAGGGAAGCCAGTTAATTTTTTGGTACTTTGCAGAAAATATATGTTTTTTTTTATCTTGCTCAAAAAATCGGTGGGACATCTTAAAGAAGCACATCATTAGGCTGACGGTGAAGCCACTATCAACTACAAGATGGTCAAGTAGAATTGATGCCATTTGTCCTTTCAGATTTAGCTGAAATATATGACACACTGATGGCAATTGAAGAAAATCCAGCATTTGCTATTCTTGCAAGAAGCAAAGCTGCTTCATTGGCAAAAGAGCTGAACAACTTTACATTTTTGTGTTTGACAGTAATGTGGTTTAACATATTAAGTAGCATTAATGAAGTAAGCTAATTTCTTCAAAGTCAAACAATTTACTTGCCAGATGTTGTGGAGCTTTTGAAATCCAGCAAAACCTACTTATGAACTTATAGGTCTGATAATGGATTTGAGGAGTTACTCACAGAAGCACGAACAATGGCACTGGAAATGGAAATTGAACCTGTGTTCCCTTCTACAGTGCAGAGAAAAAAGAAGAGACCTTTTTTCCTATAAGGGACAAGATGATCCCATCCAAGATCCCCAAAAACGGTTTAAAGTTGAGTGTTTCTACACTATCTTGGATGTCATAATAAAATCTGTTGAGGAGAGATTTGAACAGGTTAAAGGTCATAGCAACTATTTTCAGTTTTTGTATGACATCAGGAAACTTAAAGACATGACTAGGGAACAACTCTTGAAGAGCTGTATGGAGTTACAAGAGGTGTTAACTGATGTAAAGACCAAGGATGAAGATATTGATGGAATGCAGCTGTGTGAAGAGTTAATTGTCTTGGCTCCTGTTGTATCAGCAAGCATGAAACCAACTGACTAGGGATGAGCTTCGTGTTCGAGTCGAACGTACGTTCGACTCGAACATTGGCTGTTCGGCCGTTCGGCGAATTCCGAACGTTTGGGCCGTTCGCGTCAAAATTCGAGTGACGCGCGCGCGGACCACAATGCACTGCGGTGGCGCAGTGCATTGCTGCCCCATGATTGGCCAAGCATGCACTGTGACCCCCGCATGCTTGGCCAATCGCAGCGCCGGCAGCGAGGAGAGCCATGATTGGCCACAGGCATCCTGCCTGTGGCCAATCATAGCTCAGGCTGTGTAGTGCACGCCCCACACTATATAAGGCCGCCTTTGAGGCGGCTTCGTGTAGTGTGTTACTTAGCATCTGAAGCAGTGGGTGTTTTGTGTACCTTCAACACAGTACACACCAATCGTTTTTGGCTGATTTCCTATCTTGCTGCTGTGTAGTGGTTGTTGTCTGTGCCCTGACTGCAGTATACACCACTATATTCACCTCACCTATATAGCTAGTGATCTAGCTTTAACCACTTAACAACTGCCCATTGCCGATTAACGGCTTCAGGGCGGTTGTTTAACTCTGAGAGGCCGTTAATTAACGGCCTCCCAGAATTCTGCTCTCGCGTGCCCCGAGGTGTGCGCACTCGAGAGCATCCGTGACCGCCGGGTCGCATCACGGATCACGGTAAACGGCCGCTCATAGCGGCCGTTTACCACGTGATTGCTCCGTCAAATGACGGAGTGATCACTTGGAAACAAACCGGCGTCATGTTATGACGCCTGTTCCTCCCTCCCCTCTCTGTACCGATCGGTACAGCGGAGGGGAAAGAGATCGGTGTCAGCAGCGATGTGGGCTGCATCTGCAGTGCCCACATCGCTGCTCACCGAATTTAACCCCTCAATTCCCTGCCAATACTCTGCAATACCAGTGCATACTCTGCAGTACCCTGCCATTACTCTGCAGTACCCCGCCATTACTCTGCAGTGCAGTACCCTGCCATTACTCTGCAGTGCAGTACCCTGCCATTACTCTGCAGTACCCCCCATTACTCTGCAGTAACCCCCATTACTCTGCAGTACCCCCCAATACTCTGCAGTACCCGCCATTACTCTGCAGTACCCGCCATTACTCTGCAGTACCCCCAATACTCTGCAGTACCCTGCCATTACTCTGCAGTGCAGTACCCTGCCATTACTCTGCAGTACCCCCAATACTCTGCAGTACCCTGCCATTACTCTGCAGTACCCCCAATACTCTGCAGTACCCTGCCATTACTCTGCAGTGCAGTACCCTGCCATTACTTTGCAGTACCCCCAATACTCTGCAGTACCCTGCCATTACTCTGTAGTACCCCCCAATACTCTGCAGTACCCTGCTATTACTCTGTAGTACCCCGCCAATACTCTGTAATACCCTGCCATAAATTGCCATACCCAGCCATACTCAGAGATACCCAGCCATACTCGGTGATACCCTGAAATACCCAGCCATAGACGCCCCCCACCCCTCACCGCCCTCCGGTGCTTCTACCAACTCGCCAGTACGATCAAAGCCAGAATCTTTTTTTTATTTTTTATTTCAGGCTTCCCAGCCTAGAGGTGAGATGTGGGGTCATATTGACCCCCCAGATTTCACTGTAAAGAGGACCTGTCACCCCATATTCCTATAACAAGGGATGTTTACATTTCTTGTAATAGGAATAAAAGTGATCAAAAATATATTTTTGGGGAAAAAAATGTCAAACTAACATAAATAAAGTAAAATGAACAATAAAAAAATAAAATTAAAATTAAAGCGCCCATATCCCCATGTGCTCGCATGTGCCACACATGTGAGGTATCGCCGAGAATGTTAGAGCGAGAGCAATAATTCTAGTCCTAGACCTCCTCTGCAACTCAAAACATGAAACCAGTAAAAAAAAAATTAAAGCGTCGCCTATGGGGATTTTTTAAGTAGCGACGTTTGGCGCCATTCCACGGGCATGTGCAATTTTGAAGAGTGACATGTTTGATATCTATTTACTCAGCATAACTTCATCTTTCACTTTATGCAAACATTGGGCTAACAAGTGGTTAATAATAGAGCTTGCAGTCAGTAGTGTTAGGAGATAGTGCGTGCTGTCTGCGTGCTCTGCACCCAGTACATACCGCTATAATATAGGGCAGGCCCCTACTTTCAAACATCCAACTTACAAACATCTCCTACTTGCAAACGCAAGGAGACAGCAGCAAGTGAGATGAAAAAAGATGGACGACAAAACAAATTATACAGGGGTGATAACCCTTCCCTATGTTTTCCAAAAAGCTTAAAAATAGTTTTTTTGACTGGAGCTACACTTTAAAAATGTACCGGTTGAAAATGACAAACAGATTCAACTTAACACAACAAACCTACACAGTCCCTGTCTTGTTTGCACCACCTGTATACTGCTGTTCTGAGTATATAGGGCCTGGGGGCCACACGCATTTCCTTTTTTTAATATGGGTACGGGGTTCCCCTTAATATGCGTACAAGACCCAAATAGGCTGGTAATGGGCAGGGAGGGCTACCCATGCCATGTTTCTCAATGATTTTCAACCATATTGCAGGAACCAGATATAACATTAAAACCGCAAGCAGTTTTAAATGGTGTTATTTCCGTTTAATGTCATTTTGTGCAGGGACTGTTCTAAACACGGGAAACACGTGGCACTTCACAGGCATACTACAGACACCCCCCAGGCACCATATTTAAAGGAATATTTCACTTTTTTTTTTCACTTTAATCGTCATTAAAATCAGTGCTCCCGCCAAAACGGCAGTTTTTAAAACTTTTTTTTGCAGTGACCCATGTCCCCTGAGGCAGGAGGCAGGTCCCCAAACCCTTTTTAGGACACTATCTTGCATATTAGCCGTTAAAATTAGCACTTTCCAATTCGAACGTTCGAGTCCCATAGACTTCAATGGGGTTCTAACGTTCGTACCGAACGCGGGGGTCGTTCGCAAGTTCTGGTGCGAACCGAACCGGGGGGTGTTCGGCTCATCCCTACAACTGACGTTCTGGGCTACGCAGTCAAGAATGGTTTTACTCTAAATGTAGCTATAGCACTTTGCATACTGTTGACACTACCCATCACAGTGGCTTCAGGTGAAAGAAGCTTCTCAAAATTAAAAATCATTAAGAATTAACTGCGTTCTTCTATGTCACAAGAATGGCTGGTGGGTCTATCCACTCTGTCTACTGAGAATGCTATTGCTCAAGAGATTGACTTTGAAATATTATTGAAGGAGTTTGCTAATGCTGAAGCAAGAAAGGTCAATTTTCTTTGTAGACCCAATAGCCTTAGTTAAAAGATGCTTGAACAGCACAGAGTTCAAAGATTGGCACTTTCATCATTGATTGTTTTTAGATTTGCAATGTTATAAGTTCTTTTGCACTATAATTTTATTTATAATTTGCTCTTTTGTACTTTAGTTTATTTTTTTATTGTACAAAATTTATTGAGAGAGGTTAGAGATATTAGAATGTTATAATATCTCTCTTGTCTCAGTGTTTATTTTATAATAGTATGTTTCTATAATGTTGTCATGTTATTTATCTATCTTATATTTGTGAGTCTTGTTGCCAGTTGATACATGCGCAATGCTGCTGTTATGTTTTGCAAATGAGAAAATGTTTACAAATAAAAATCTACTATTTTATGGTTTATCGTTTTGAATCATTTGGTGCAAAACCTGGTTTGGGGGCAAAACTGTAAAATTTTCACAATTAGAAAAAGAAACCTAATAACAAATTCAATTTGTTTTAATTAAGCTAATATGACATCGTCATCAAGTCTGAACCATCATTCATGTCACTGGAAGGTGGAGTACCAGCAAGCATGGAAAAACCAGCACAGCAGCATTGTGTTCTTGCAATCAGCTGAGAGATTTGGAATTCACCTAGCCTCTGGAATGTAGATATTTATTTTAATTATTACATTACTAACAGAAGCCTCCCATCGCATGTCTGTTAAATGGTAGGAGACAAGAATGTACACCTGTCTGTAAATAACAAATTCCTCCATAAATTGATCTGTTTATGCACAATGTATTATCTTTTACATTTTCTAGTTCACCACCACAGTGTCCCTGTGAATGTTTATTTGTTACTGGATGTTTGATCCCTTTTGCCTCACTGAAAATTTAGCCTAGGTTTACACTGTTTTGGTTTGGTAATGCCGTATAAAGTGGTTTATGTACATTTGGGTGCTATTTTGCCATTCCACCCAACACATTTTGGCAATCCAACAGTGTTGCAGGGCACCACATTGTACAGTTACAAGTTATTGGTGTTCTGCCTGATTAATCAACCAAACAGTAACAGCGCTCCCTAATATTCACACTAAAATTTCTCCATTCATATAACACATCACAAAAAAGTCACAAAAAATCGCACACCGATATAAAATTGCTTAATCACAAATGGGATTATTACTGCTATATATACTCATGTGGATTAACAGTCCATATAGCAATATTTATACACACTAAAGAAAATTCCTAAAATGCTATAAAAAAGTTCAAAAATTATTGTAACAGCAAACAATGTCCATATCTATCATTGGAAAGAATATGGAGGAGGAAAGTCACACAGAGTGTCCCACAGCTTCCCAGAAGTGAGAAAGTCCTTTGCTTCTGTTAAAAACCTTCACCATTTATACCATATGCAATATCCCACAGGTGGCCGCTTACCAGAGGGTTTATGCAATCAAGCATTTAAATAAGGTATCTCTCTGCTTTGTCTCAGTACTCCACTCTTATAACCCAGAAGGCTTATGCAATCAAGCATTTAAATAAGGTATCTCTCTGCTTTATCTCAGCACTCCACTCTTATACTCCTTCCCATGTTCACATATAGCGTCATGCACATGTAGAAGTAAAGATAAAGCTTCCAATAGTGTTATACTGTTTATTAAAACTTTAAGCCAAAACCACAAACTACATGCGCTTACATTAAAATATCTTTAAACCAGCGTATCACACTGCTATGAAACGCAGCAAACTGTCCTCTCACCACCAGCCGAGTGTACCAGTAACCTAATTGGTTGGATGGATGAGTCCCAGGAGACAGTCTGTATGTTCCTCAAGATAACGTTGTGTGGCCATGTCTGACACGTTTCGTCATTCCGTCTTCAGAGGGTGTGGCCTCATG
This sequence comes from Lithobates pipiens, assembly GCF_037356315.1. Lineage (NCBI taxonomy): Eukaryota > Metazoa > Chordata > Amphibia > Anura > Ranidae > Lithobates > Lithobates pipiens. The sequence continues at coordinate 562,645,205 of NW_027507758.1, read as the reverse complement.
ATCACAACGCTCACTTAAATGACAAGAGAGGGTGGGCCCGTACATAAGCGTAAGACACCGCGTCATGCCAAACAGACCGCCCCTCTCATTTACCCAAATGACAAGAGAGGACGGGTCTGTGCATCAGCGTAAGACACTGCGTCATGCAAAACAGACCGCCCCTCTCATTCGTAACTCAGCATGACGATAGAATGGGGCATGTAATAGATACCCATACTCAGCTTATTGTCGCGCAATCACAGACAGCGCGAGACACTACGTCATGCGGAGCACCATCCCTCTCACTCTCTACTTTATATTGAGCGGCAGTGCATTAAAAAGTACAATATATATACAGTCCATTTAGTGCTGGGTTCAGGGATACTTTGGGATTTCTGAAATTTTGTTTGAAGTTATTGGTGTTGTGGTACAAAAAATAGTGCATGTATCTTTCTTAAAGTATTTCGGTGAATTAGAAAGCTTATTTAAATATATAGGCTGCCTTAGGCCCCTTTCACATGAGAGATGGAGGGTCAAATGAGGTCTGACTGAAAAATAGACAGCCGGACCCAATTGGACCCTCCATTCTCTTCCATTTAAACGTGGCTACCTCTGGGTCTGATCGAATTTGACAAATAAAAATAGAGAGGGGATCCATTCTCCTCTGGCTGGCTGGATCAAATTGGAGGGCAGCTGTGTAAATGGACAGCTGGTTAATTTATATCTGGCTGCAGCAGAGTGGGCTGTGTCCGTGTCCACTCTGCATATGCAGATGGGGCATGGATCTGTCATCCGCATGCTCCACTCAGCTCAGCAGGGGATCAGCGAACAGATCCTCTGCTGAGCAAAAAACTGATCCAGCCCATGTGAAAGGGGCCTAAATGCACTTTAACCACTTGCCGACCGCCGCACGCTGATTTACATCATCAGACTGGCAGAGGCAGGCAAAAGGGCATACCCATACGTCCCTTTGAATTTGCCGCCTAGCAGGCACGTGCACCCGCCGCGCTCCGCGGGACCATTCTCCCGGGACCCATGAACTTGATGTTCCTCGGCGGCCCCGTAATTGCGACGAGGATAAACAGAATGGGGAGATGCCTATAGAAACAAGGCATTTGCCTGTTCTGCCTAGCAACATGACAGTGATCTACTACTGCCTTTCATCGGGAGCAGCGATCTCTTTCATGTTGTAGTGAACACGACCCCTTGATCGCCCCCTAGTGTTTAACCCCTTCCCTGCCAGTGTATACAGTAATCAGTGGCTATTTGTAGCTCTGACTGCTGTATAAATGTCAATGGTCCCAAAATAGTGTCAAAAGTGTCCGATCTGTCCGCCATAATGTCGCAGTCCTGATAAAAATTGCAGATTACCACCATTACTAGTAAAAAAAAATAATAATAATAAAAATGCCATAAATCTATCCCCCTGTTTTGTAGAAGCTATAACTTTTGCGTTAACCAATCAATATACACCTATTGTGATTTTTTTTAAATGTAAAAATATGTAGAAGAATACACATCAGCCTCAACTGTGGAAAAATTTAGTTTTTTTTTATATATTTTTTGGGGATATTTATTATAGCAAAAAGTAAAATATATTGTTTTTTTTTCAAAATTGTCTGTCTTTTTTTGTTTATAGTACAAAAAATAAAAAACCCAGAGGTGATCAAATACCACCAAAATAAAGTTCTATTTGTGGGAAAAAAAGGACGTCAATTTTGTTTGGGTACAATGTCGCACAACTGAGCAATTGTCAGCTAAATTGACGCAGTGCCGAATCGCAAAAAATGCTCTGTTAAGGAAGGATGTAAATCCTTCCGGGGCTGAAGTCGTTAAGTTAATTGGTGACATAAACCACCACAACAGAAAATCCAGTCTTAGAGCTGAACTCCATCTTTTGATATACTTTACATAGTTTGCTTGGGGCATCTTGGCCCAAACAAACTATGTCCATCACCAACATGTGAGGCCGCTGGATGTGCGGTATAAACTGTTTGTAGCTGAGACTACATACAGCATACCGCACTGTGTTCCAGGTTCCAGCCGAGACCTTTATGTCTCATATCTAGAACACAGTACAGGCATACCCCACTTTTGAGTACACAATATGGTTTATTTACTAAATGTACAGTCTATCACAGTGGTACTCAGCCATTAAGAGAAAGCAATGAATGTAAAACTTGGCACTCTAATGTGTGGACGCTAAGGATCCTGGTGTCCATGAGACAGCGCGCATCGGTTGCCAGGCCTGATGTCAGCGCCGTGGGAAAAATGGCTGGGCATGGCTAACGCATTTCAGAGACGCCCACGGCTCCTTCCTCAAAGCTTTCTTTGAGAAAAAAGCCTTAGCCATGCCCAGCCATTCCGCTTCCCGGCGCTGACGTCAGGCCTGACCGCTGATGCTCGCTGTCTCGTGGACACCCTGATCCTGAGCATCCACACGCTGCAAGACACCTGGCTTAGACACACTACAGAGTGGATGTCTTTCCCTCCACACACTGGTCTCGGAACAACTGTCCTCCCGACCCCCCAGCGGGTCTTATATGCGCTTTCATGTCTACTTCACTGTAAATTGACAATTGTTTAAATAAACAGATGATTTTTATGCATACTGCACTTAGAGCGGCATTCCTTGTTTGTATTTTTGGCTTTGCATAGAGATTCCTTCATCTGCTGGGAGCTGCCTTCTGTTTGTCATTCCCTGCCTACCACTGCTGAATCTGTCCTATGTGTCACCTGGTGCCATCACCATTCATGTTGTCAACTTGGATCCTCCATTTTATCCACCTTTGTGCCATCTATTACTGGTTGTGCATTGTACAGTGTAAACAGGCAGGGAAGACACTTTAATGCAGGAAAGACAGTGTATGTCTCTTATACATAAAAAATCCGGCCTGTTCTACAATTTTTAGTTTTTCCCTTAAAATTACACTTCTAGCCAATAGATTTTTTTTTTTCAGTAAATTCTTCCATACATGTTATGGACAAATCTGCAGTGCTGGCTATCAGATAGCCCAACAGTATTCAAACAGTGCCTGCATCTAATATGATTCAGGGACTGTTCAGTCATTTTTCTGATCAGCTCCTTCAATTTTCTAATGGAATGGTGTCAGGTGGGAAGGTGCTGATATGGATACCCACAAAATAAATTTAACTCAGTGTATGACCACTTTAGAGTGATATCATTTTTGTTACAGTCTTCAAAAACAGTCATAATATCTCTGATTGGATATGTAGCACTACCCCTCATCCATACTTAAGTTTCTATCCATACTTAAGGGCTGTCCCAACCACCCTGCCAGGCCTATCACCTGGGAATTAGCCAAGCTCTCTTGAGTATGCAAGACACCACTGATAGCCTCCGCACTCTAGTTTCTAGAACATTCTCCAACTTTTCAGAACCAGGAAGAGGCACCAGAGACTTGCCTGCATGAGTCACCCAGCTCTGACATTAAGTAAACTTATGACCCAATTAAGGCTCACCATCAATATAAATGTCCCTGCACTACCACTAGTAGCACACTAGAGGGTGCTACAGATACATTGAAGAAATATCAGAAATATCACTTATGAATTTGCAATTTAAGATCTTAGCCAGGGTCCTGCCAATGAAACTCAGCAGGGTAATGCAGGGACTGATCCACGCAGACCAGTTCGATTCCATCCCCACTAAGTCCACGACAATAAATTTAAGGAGACTCTTTGTAAATATGCAGCTACCATCAGATAACCATGGAAAATGAGCCATCTTGTCACTCAATGCTGTGAAAGCTTTCGACAGCATCGAGTGGACATACCTATGGGAAGTCCTGGGGTTGTTTGGTCTCTGCAATAGATTCATACTTGGTGTTAAGTTACTTTATTCTGCCTCAAGGGCCCACATGCATTTAAAGGCCCAGTCTTCAAATTCTTTCCATTATTTAGGGATACTAGGCAGGGGTGCCCCCTGCCCCCACTATTATTTGCTCTGGCCATAAAACAATTGGCCAAAGCTATTAGGCAATCTGGTGTCATCTGTGTCTTTAATAGGGGAGTCTGGAGTGAAAAAAGTTCACTATATGCAGATGTCGCCTTGCTGTTTCTTGTGGACACAGACAATTCCCTAATTTCCTTTGTGTCACTTATGCAAACCTTTGGCTCATTTTCGGGCTTTGTTATTATATGGAACAAATTGGCCTTATTCCTCTTAGATGATCCCAGCTTATCCGTACCAAGACGGGCCCAGCTGATTAAAATTCTGCCATCTGTTAAATATTTGGTAATTTGGGTACATCACAGGCTAGAAGATTACCTTCAACATAATTTGACCCCCATTCTTCATGAATTTAAACTTAAAAGTCATACTTGGACAAAGTTGCCTTTATCAGTGGTAGGCCGAGTAAATCTTAAAAAATGATATGGGCCCCCCAATTACTATACTTCCTTCATTACTCGCCTATTTGGATATCCCTTAAATGGTTACAAAAATAGATCCACTGTTCCCTATATTGTTATGAAAGGCAAAAAAAAAACAGAATTAAACTCTCCATTCTTCAGTTATCCAAGGACAGGGGTGGAATGGCGGTGTCTCAGCGGAGATTATAATTAATTGTTTGCTAACTTCAGCATTTTGCTGGTTGGGGAGTAATGCACTGGGAAGTACCTATGCAGACCCTGCTTTTGAGTCATTATACCCAATATCACCTTCTGGCCCAGCTAGAGTCATTACATTTTGCCCATGATATTGCCCATTACCAATTTGGCTCAACATTGGTACTTGAAATGAGACATATACAGAAATACGAAGGGGCTTCAGAGTACTCACCGCTCTGGGGGAACAGCAACTATGAAGAGCTCTGTAAACTGGAGGGGTTTGAAGGTTGGCATTCTCAAGGGTAGGGATGAGCCGAACACCCACTGGTTCGGTTCACATCCAGAACATGGGAACAGACTGAAAGTTTCCGCAAGCTCTCGAACACAGTTAAAGTCTATGGGACTCGAATGTGAGAAATCAAAAGTGCAAATTTTAAAGGCTAATATGCAAGTTATTGTCCTAAAAAGGGTTTGGGGACCTGGGTCCTGCCCCAGGGGACATCATTTTAATGATGCTTAAAGTGAAAAAATAAAAGTGAAATATTCCATTAAATATCGTACCTGAGGGGTGTCTATTGTATGCCCATAAAGTGGCGTGGGTTTCCCGTGTTTAGAACAGTCCCTGCACAAAATTACATTTCTAAAGGAATAAAAGTAATTTAAAACTGCTTGCGGCTGTAATGTAATGTAGGGTCCCGGGAATATGGATGAAAATTATTGAGGAAAACGGCATGGGTAACCCCCCAGCCCATTACCAGGCCCTTTGGGTCTTGTATGGATATTAAGGGGAACCCCGCACCCAAATAAAAAAAAAGAAAAGGCGTGGAGCCCCCAGGCCCTATATATTCTGAACAGCAGTATACAGGCAGTCCCAAGAAAGACAGGGACTGTAAGTTTGTTCTTAAGTTTAATCTATTTGTAATTGGGAACAGGTATATTTTATAAATGTAGCTCCAGCCAAAAAATCTATTTTCTTGATCATACATCACGGGACACAGGAGCTTCATTACATAGTGGGTTATATAGGCACCTCTGGTGATTGGACACTGGTTGACCCCAATTAAGGAGAATTCCTCCCCTATATAACCCCTCCCATATGGGAGGCACCTCAGTTTTTTCGCCAGTGTCTATGGTGGTTGGTCACGTAAAACTTTAGCTCTGTGCAGGTCCCTGCAGGGGCCTAAGGGCTACAACAAACCGGATCCATACCTCGGGCCGATATTTGACTCCCAAGATGGTATGGTACCCGGGCCTCGTCAGCCGAAGAAGTGAGGTTTGGCCTGTAAGTCCTCTCCATTGGAAGACTGGGCTCTGGGAAAAACCAGACTTGGTGTACTGTTTACACAGGGCGCACAAAAGTTTCTGGCAGAGCTTTTTACATGGTCCAGGTAGGAGGCTCTTCCGAAAGAGAAAGAGCCCCAGATAAACCTGAAGGTTGGCTAACACTGCCCGCCGTGATGGGTGAAGGCTGGAATTTGTCTGGTTCAGCAATTCCTGCGGCGGGGACAGGTAAGAGAAGTTAATCCTATATATATTATTATATGATGGATTTCTTCATTGTGAGTATTTGTATGTCTTACCTGGTTTCCACCACTAGAGGGAGTAAGAGCAGCCTGATGCATACTTACATGCCTTTCAGTACATACACTCAGTAAAGCCTGGTTCTCCAGCTGTCTCTCGTCTCCACTGCAATCCCTGACACAACAAGGTAACACAGGGATCCCACGTAGTCGGGGGGTCCCACGCAGCTCCGGTGGAGTTCTCCTTTCCCCCCCTGGATCCTGCGGTCCTCGTGCATGCCGGCCTAATGGAGGAAAGGGGAGTGTGGTTGTGAGCCGTGCACGTTGGTGTGCACGGCGCAGTATTGTGCAGGCGCCAGGCGGCAGTTTTTAAAAGCCCAGAGCATCAGGGGGCTGTAAGTGGAGACACAGGAGCTGTCGGCAGTAAGCATCCATGGGGATTTGATCCAGGCAAACATTAGACACCTACTCAGCATCAGGTTGTGCAGTTTAAGCATATATATATATTGTGAGACTTTAAGCACAACAGTGATTGCACTTGTACTAGTAACTCTGCTTTGTAGCTTAGGACTATGTCTCCTCGTAAGAGGGTCTCAGGGGGAGGTAGCAAAGGCACTGGTAAATCACCGCCTAGGTCCAGGGGTTCTAAAAGTGCCTGTAAGTTACCATCCCCCCCTGCAAGACTGGAGCCAGCCTCTCAAGACGAGTCAGTGCCCCTGTCAGGTTTTGCAGCCTCTCCTAATGTCCCAGCCCCGGTTTATGTCACTGAGGACTCCCTTAGGGCTACATTGGAGGGTTTTGAAGGGAGAATAATGAATTTTATTTCTGCTTCCCTGAAAGATAGCAGGAAAAGGGGTAGATCCCCTCCCTCTGCTGAAATTCCTCTCTCAGATGATTCTTCTGAAAATGAGGAGAGATCCCTGTCTGGGGACAGGGATCCTGAGCAGTCGGATGAATCAGAGGAAGAGCAGAGAGTCTCCTCCTCCCAGACGCTCAGAAAACAGGTGCAGTATTATACTAAATTGGTGCGTACCACATTCAGAATGCCTGCTGCTGAAGTCGCTACGTCCTCTGTTTCTTCCCTGGGAGTCAGGAAAGCCCCACAGACTGCCTATTCCTTTCCAAACCATCCCTTAATGGATGAATTGTTGTATGAGGATTGGGGACATCCTGATAAACTGTTTGCTCCTCCTAAAAGGTTTTCTATGCATTATCCTCTGGAGGAAAGTTTCACCAAGAAGTGGGGGGTCCCATCTGTTGATGCGGCTGTTTCTTGCGTGAATAAAAACCTGACTTGTCCCTTGGATAATGCGCAGGTATTTAAGGATCCAACTGATAAGAAGCTGGAAACCTTATTAAAAGCCTCCTTTTCCATGACTGGCGCTGTGGTGCAACCTACAGTCGCAGCCGTGGGGTTGTGTCAGTTCCTCAAGGAACAGGTTAAGCATGTTAAACTGCCTCATATTCTGTGTTTCATGATTGATGCGATTTTGGATTCTGTCTAACAGGCATCACGTTTGTCCCTCATGTTGGTACACATGCGAAGGGCCCTATGGCTAAAGAATTGGGCAGCTGAGCTGTCATGCAAGAAGCATTTGATTGGGTTCCCGTTTAAAGGGAACGTTTGTTTTGAGAAGAATTAGACAAATTCGTCCAAAAAATTTCAGGGGGTAAATCTACTCTCCTTCCAGTCAAAAGGAGCAAGCGTCCTTCATTCAGACGTGCTCTCTCTCCCGGAGCATCAAGCTCTAAGCAGAGGTGACGGCCTTCTCAACACTCCTCTACAGGAAAGGCTCAAGGCCGAGCCCAGGGACAGAAAAAGACTTGGGGGCGAAAGCCTGCCAAGCAGAGCCCAAAAGCTTCCCTGTGAAGGGGCGCCCCCGCTCGGCCGAGTGGGGGGAAGGCTCCTGCGATTTGCAGGAGCCTGGCAGGAAGAGATCCAGGACAAGTGGGTGATCTCTTCAATATCTCTGGGCTACAGGCTAGAGTTTCAGGAGATTCCACGCTTTCTAAGGTCAAGGATCCCCAGGGATCCAGTAAAGAAAAAAACGCTATATCTGGCCTTAGATCACTTACTATCCCAGGGGGTGATAGTAGAAGTGGACCCAAAAGAACAGGGTTCAGGGTTTTACTCAAATCTCTTCACCGTTCCAAAGCCAAACGGAAGTGTCAGACCTATCCTAGTTTTGAAGGATCTGAACCCTTTTTTACGCATCCGGTCCTTCCGAATGCAGTCAATTCGCACTGTGGTCTCCTCCCTGCAAGGGGGAGAATTTATGGCATCAATAGATATCAAAGATGCATATCTCCATGTGCCAATTTTTCCCGCACACCAAAAATTTCTAAGGTTCGCGGTAGAGCGGCGCCATTTTCAATTTGTGGCCTTGCCGTTTGTGAAGACTCGAGGGGCCGTAGCAAGCCCAAAGATTCTGGACCCTCTCTTAGCAAACTAAGAGCTCAGGGTATATCTAGACGATTTGCTTCTCATGGAGAAAACGGCAGTGTTCCTGAACCACAGCGTCTCCAGAACGCTAGAACACCTGGAACTCCTAGGTTGGATCATAAACCTAGAAAAGTCGTCCCTACAGCCTGCCACCAGGTTGGAATACCTGGGCATGATCATCGACACCGCTCAGGGCAAGGTGTTTCTTCCAAGGCCAAAGGCCTTGGCCATTGGGGATCTGGTGCGCCTAATTCTGGGCAGAAGATCTTCCCCCATTCGGTTGTGCATGAGACTGTTATGGAAAATGGTCGCCTCCTTCAAGGCCGTCCCATTCGCCCAGTTCCACTCAAGGCCTCTGCAAAGATGCATCCTTGCGGCTTGGAAAAGGAAGCCCCAAACCTTGGATCTTCCTATGCGTCTATCCCCAGGGACACGCAAGAGTCTCGTCTGGTGGTTACAAACCAAGAATTTGCTGAAGGGCAAAACTTTTCTTCCTCTTCCATGGAAGATTATCACAACAGATGCCAACCTGACAGGCTGGGGAGTAGTATTGGAGGAGACGTGCTCGCAGGGGAAATGGTCTGCGATCGAGAAGCTATTGCCCATAAATATCTTGGAGATCAGGGCAGTTTATACGGCTCTCATAAAATGGTCTTACAGACTACGAGGTCTCCCGGTTCTGGTCCAGTCCGACAATGCCACAGCAGTGGCTTATATCAATCACCAGGGCGGTACCAGGAGTCTGAGAGGTGAAAAGAGGTGAATAGCATTCTTGTCTGGGCAGAAAAGCATGTTCCGTGTCTTTCTGCAGTCTTCATTCCAGGAGTGGAAAATTGGCAGGCAGATTTTCTGAGCCACCAGCAGTTGTGCCCAGGAGAGTGGGCTCTGCATCCCAACGTGTTTCGGAACATATGTCACAGGTGGGGTACTCCAGACGTAGATCTGTTTGCATCCAGGTTCAACAGGAAACTGGACAATTTTGTGCCAAGGACAAGAGATACACTTGCTCAGGGGTCAGATGCTCTGACAGTTCCCTGGGATCAGTACAATCTGATCTATGCCTTCCCCCCAAGCTCGCTTCTGTCGCGGTTCCTGGGAAGAGTCAAGAGGGAGACAAAGTCGGTCCTTTTGGTGGCTCCGGCTTGGCCCAGGCGACCATGGTACGCAGAGATCATAAAGGTGGCAGTAGGCAGGCCATGGACCCTCCCTCTCCGGCCAGACGTGCTCTCACAGGGTCCAATCTACCATCCTGCTTTACGCAGTCTGAATTTGACGGTTTGGCTGCTGAGACCCACATTCTGAGAGACCGTGGCCTTTCGGGGCCAGTCCTTTCTACTCTGGTCAATGCCAGAAAGCCGGCCTCCAGGCTTATTTATTACAAAATCTGGAGGGCATGCTTCCTGGTGTGAACTCAGGAAATGGCCTCCTAGAAAGTATGTCATTAGCAGGATCTTGGCCTTTCTCCAGTCAGGCCTAGAAATTAATTTGGCCATAAGCACTATCAAGGTGCAGATTTCGGCCCTGTCAGTGTTTTTTCAAAAGCCACTTGCATCGCATTCACTGGTGCGGGCTTTTATCCAGGGGGCCATGTGGATAAGACCGCCAGTCAAACCTCCGGTATGCCCTTGGGATCTGAATTTGGTTCTCTCGGGTTTGCAGAGGCAACCATTTGAACCATTGCATCTGGCTTCTTTAGTTCTCCTGACTAAAAAATTGGTCTTCTTGGTAGCCATATCCACGGCTAGAAGAGTATCAGAACTAGCAGCTCTTTCCAGCAAGGAGCCGTATCTAATTATTCATAAGGACCGGGTGGTCATGCGTCCCAACAGGTCCTTTCTACCTAAGGTGGATTCGGGATTCCATTTGAATCAAGACGTAATCCTACCATCCTTTTTTCCGGACCCACAGTCTGCAGAAGAAGAATCTTTGCACACTTTGGATGTGGTTAGAGCAATCAGTGTTTATCTTCAAGCAACTGCTCAAATAAGTAAAACTGATTGCTTATTTATTTTGCCGGAAGGCCCTAGGAAGAGCCAGGCGTTGTCAAAATCCACTCTCTCAGGCCTATAGTGTAAAGGGGAAGATTCCTCCTTTTCAAGTAAAAGCGCACTCTACTAGGGCTGTTAGTGCTTCTTGGGCAGTGCATCACCAGGCCTCCCTGGCTCAGATCTGTAAGGCCGCGTACACACTAGAGGATTGTTCGTCCAACTAAGTTCGTCAGACAATCCGACAGACAGTCCGTCCTACTTTTGAATGAACGGACTTGACCACACACGATGAACAGACAGTCCGTTGAAAGCTTGCGCGATGACGTGTACAGCACGTACGACGGGACTAGAAATACGACGTCCAATACACTGCAATGCAACCTTCGGCCGTGTAAATCCTTTCTGAGCATACGCCATACTTAGTCCGTCCAACTAGCCTACTCACGAGCGGACTGTCCGCTGAAACCAAAGTTGGACGGACTGTATTACGGAAATTCCGAAAGACTTAGTCCGCCAGACTGTCCGCTGAAAAAGTCCGCTGAAGCCCACACACGAGCGGACTGTCTGCTGAAACACGTTTCAGCGGACTAAGTTGGACGGACAATCCTCTCGTGTGTACGCGGCCAAAGGCTGCAACTTGGTCATCAGTCCACACATTCACCAGATTCTATCAGGTGGATGTCAGAGGGCAAGAGGATATCGCCTTCGGGCGCAGCGTACTGCAGGCTGCAGTTTAGGTCCTCCGGTCCCTGGCGGTCTATAATTATGATCTGTGTCTCCCTCCCCTCAATCTGAGCATTGCTATGGGACATCCCACTATGTAATGAAGCTCCTGTGTCCCGTGATGTATGATCAAGAAAATGGGATTTTTATATACAGCTTACCTGTAAAATCCTTTTCTTGAGAGTACATCATGGGACACAGGGCTCCCGCCCCTCTTGGGTTTTACGTGGTTTCTTATTGCTTTGCTATAAAACTGAGGTGCCTCCCATATGGGAGGGGTTATATAGGGGAGGAATTCTCCTTAATTGGGGTCAACCAGTGTCCAATCACCAGAGGTGCCTATATAACCCACTATGTAATGAAGCTCCTGTGTCCCGTGATGTACTCTCAAGAAAAGGATTTTACAGGTAAGCTGTATATAAAAATCTAATTTTTAAGCTTTTTGGAAAACATAGGGAAGGGTTATCATCACCCCTGTAACATTTGTTTTGCTGTCTGTGCCGCTATTCAGAAGATTTCACCACACTTTCTGTCCCAATGACAATTGGATTTTGAAAATTTGGGGTTTTTAGGGAAACAAGGATTGGTGATAAAGCATCAGTGGAGGAGACACCTTTTTCCCATATTAACGCTTACAGGAGAGAATTTCCCTTCATAGAATTTCTCTCAATTCCTGTTGTCTCCCTCCGTTTGTAAGTAGGAGTTGTTTGTAAGTCGGATGTTTGAAAGTAGGGGCCTGCCCTATATACTCTGCAGAAATTTGGACCTTAGGCATTGGTGGTACCAGAACACTGTAAGCCCTCAAAGTTACTCTTGGTGTGCGCTGGAATGGGCCTTGCTGTGAAATATTATATCAAGAATTGTAATTACATGCCCCTGTTTAACAGGGGCAGAATAATTGGGCTTTAGGCACTGGTGCTGGTGCCACAACACTGCAACCCCTCACAGATTCTCTGGTTGAGTGCAGGAACAAGCCCTGCTGCAAAATATTACAGTAAAAATTTTAATTATATGCCCCTGTTTAACAGGGGCAGAAAAATTGGGCCTTAGCCACTGGTGGTGTTGCCCAGAACCAAAAATGTTCTTACAAGCTATCAACATGAATATTGAGGAGGAATAGGATAGTCACTCAGCATAACAGGATAGTAACTCAGCATAGGCAGTTTTGAAGGGATCTCACATTCATAAAAAAATTATTCGGTTACATCAGCATCAGGTGCTAGGTAGTTGGTGATCCAAGACTGATTCATTTTTATGAAGGTGAGCCGATAAACTGAGTCGGTGGACAGGTACACTCTGTGATTGGTTACAAAGCCTCCAGCAGCACTGAATGTGCGTTCTGAAAGAATGCTGGATGCAGGACAGGCCAGTAGCTCAACTGCATACTGTGCAAACTCTGGCCAGTCATCCATCCTCAAGACCCAGTAACCCACAGGATTTGCTGGAACCAATCTGACCTTGGGGCTGCAGACTAAATAATTGTCCGATCACACCTGTCAGACAGCTACTTTCTCCACCGCTCCTTCTGTGACTGAACGAAGCCTCAGCAACATGCTGTCCAGGACCAGGAATGCAAGGCCTCCCGAAGATGTTTTATCCTCTTCTCCCTCTGCGATGGCTGGATATGTTCCGCAACCTTACCCTTGTAACGTGAATCAAGGAGGGTTGCCAGGCAGTACTGATCCCTCTCCCTGTTTCCACAAATCTGAGGGTCCTTTCACAGGCTTTGCAGGATCAGGGAGGCCATGCAGCATAGGTTTGCTGAGGCGTTCATTCCGGAGTCCTCTGGGTCACTAAGGACGATCTAATCCACAGCCACATCCTCCCAGCCATGTAATAGTCCATGGGATTCTGGGGACTGTAAACGATCCCTTGAAGACTGCTGCTGATGCTTAGTGCTAGACTCCAACTCCTTGCTGACCCTATCCTCCTTCTCCTCTTCCTGTGTGTTCGGCGGGCCCACAGGAACACTGTCTGGATAAAGGGGGCCTTGAGAGGTAAGGAAGTTCTCCGCTTCCTACCTCTGTTCTGCCTCAAGTGCCCTGTCCATTGTTCCATGCAGCGTGTGCTCCAACAGGTAGACAAGAAGGACAGTATCACTGATGCATGCACCGTCACTGCTCACCATCCTCATGGCCTGCTCAAATGGTGACAGGACAGTGCATGCATCCTTGATCATGAGCCACTGGCATGGCGAAAAAAAGCGAAGCTCCCCTGACCCTGTCCTGGTGCCATAGCCGCACAGGTACTCATTGATGACCTTCTGCTGCATGTGCAGCTGCTGCAGCATGGCCAACGTTGAGTTCCATCTGGTGGGCATGTTACAGATTAGGCAGTTCTAGGGCAGGTTGTATTTCTTTTGGAGGTCAGCCAGCCGAGCACTGGCACTATATGACTGGTGGAAATGCACAAGACTTTCCTAGCCTGTCTCAGGAGATCCTGTTAGCCCAGGTACCTGCACAAGAACTGCTGCACCACCAAATTAAGGACATGAGCCAAACAGGGAACATGCCTGAAGCTGGCCCCTTCAGAGCTGACAGAATCTCTGCCCCAGTGTGGCTCCTGTCCCCTAAGCACACCAGCTCAAGCACCACATGGCATCTTTTTGCCTGAGTGCTTGGGCAGACCCTTGAACGCCTACGGAGCACAGCTGGTTCCGAGGAAAAATCCATAGAGGAAGAGGCCGTGGAGGAAGGAGAAGAGGAAGGGGTGGAGGAGAGAGGTGTGTCAGAATCACCACTAGTAGCATTTTGGAGGCGTGGTGGCGGAACAAGCTCCAGCAATACTGCATCCTGTCCTACATCCTTCCCAGCTGCCAGCAGGGTCACCCAGTGCATCGTGAAAGATAGGTAACGTCCCTGTCCATGCCTGCTGGACCATGAGTCAGTTGTAATATGCACCTTACCGCTGACCGCCCTGTCCAGCGAGGCCAAGACATTGCCTTACACATGCTGGTAGAGAGCAGGAATCGCCTTCCGTGAAAAAAAGTGCAGTTTGGGAACATGCCACTGAGGTACCGCACATTCCACAAATTCACAAAAGGGGGCAGAGTCTACCAGCTGAAAAGGCAGCAGTTGGAGTGCTAGCAATTTAGCCAAGCTAGCATTCAGCCGCTGGGCGCGTGGATGGCTGGGACCGAATTTCTTTTGCCGGTTTAGCAACTGGGGTATGGAAATTTGCCTACTACAATTTGATGTAGGTGTAGCAATAGCAGATTGCCCGCAAGTACTTGGCACACCTAATTCTACACCTTCATTCCTCTCAGTGCAGGTTTCTGAGAGAACTGAAGGTATAGTGGGCTTGGAGATCCCAGCTGATGAGGAGCAAGGAGGTCCGCCTTGTTCTTTGGTGTGGGTCTTTTAAGTACGCTTGCCAACAGACTGCATGGGCATTCGACATATGTCTGGTCCAGCATGTGGTGCCCAAGCGGCTGCTGTTTTGACTATGCTTGATATGCTTTAGAGATATGTTTCAAATAGCAATGGTGTGATCTGCTGCACATGTCTCAAAAAAGGCCCACACCAAAGAACTTCACATGCAGAGCTTTGCGGTGTGATGCAGTCGGTTGGCTGCCCTTAAGCTGGCCCCTGGGCATCCTGCCTCATTAGAGATGTGCCTCCTCCTATCAGGCACCGACGTTGAGTCAGTGCCCTCATCATCCCCCCGCCTCATCACCGGAGTAAACCTGGCAGTATGCTGCAGATGGGGGAACATGTTTGTTGTCCTTCTCTCTGGGCATCCTTCTCTCTGCGCCCCCTCTCTCTGGGCTCACTTTACTGCCTTCCTCAATCTGGGTACCATCATCAGAGCCTTCAAAATGCTGCACATCCTCCTGCAGCATGTATCCAACACTGTGGTCAAATAATTCAGGGGACTCCTCAAGGCATGATGGTGGGGCTAGGGAAGGAGTGACTGATAACATTGAGCCAATGAAAGAGGCCACTTTGGCAGCTGCATTGGCAGCCAAAGTACTCTGAGCATGGGCTACAGAGGATGAGGAGGATGAGTACGGCTTGGTCATCCACCCTACCAACTCTTCTGCTCTCTTCTGCGTGTTGTGGCTCAACACGGCCAGCTGCTGAAAAAAAGGACAAGCTTGCCCCACGACCATGTGCTGAGGATGCACCGTGTCCACGACCAACAATGTTGGCTGTAGACACAGAGCCTGCTCGTCCTCTTTTAGTAGCCTGTGAGCATCTGCCTTTCCTTGTTGGCCTTCCAGACATACTGTATTTGATCTATTTGTAATGTATTTGGATAGGTACACCAGGAATGGCCTGCAGTGAGATGTAGCTGCACAAAACTGGTATGTATATATATACTGATTCTGAATATACTGCAACTAACTGAATGAACTGCCTGCCTGTAGTATATTAGGAACAGAACAACAGGAGTGGTCTGCAGCGAGGTCTAGCTGCACAGGATACAGTACTGAATATACTGCAGCTAACTGAATGAACTGCCTGCCTGTAGTATATTAGTGTAGCGCTGACATCCTTATTTATTGATGTGATATACATGCTTTAATGTGAGGTATATGGACATTACTGTGGTTTCATACTAGAGTCATCTAGTGATCAAATATGGGTAATGCACCTGTTTATCATTACCTCAGAACAACCTAAAGACTTGTACAGGAAGTGACTGTTTGTTTGGATTCGGAAGGTTGACCTTATTACTCAGGAGTCCGTGTGACCTACCCATGAACACTCTCCTATACAGTGCATGCTGGGTAGGGAATAAAAGGGACTGGAGCAGCCATTTTAGGTCTCTTGGGACCACGTTACCTGCCTGTGTGGATCTGTGGAGGGATGTCGCAAGAGACAGCAGCCGATAGCTATCGCGGAGTGCCAGCCTGTTTGTTCTTGTGAGGTGACCTGACGGAGCCTGAGAGACGGTGGCCAGATTGAGAAGGTCCAAAGACACTCAGTGGAGAATCGGAGAACCGGATCGATTTTCAGCGGAGCGGTACAGAGCATCTGGCCCAGCTGACAGAAAGACAAGCTACAGTCACCGGACCAAAGTGATCACGCGGAACTCTGATCCAGTTGGTGAGCGGGTTATGGCCCACTGTTTGTTAACTTTTGCACGAAGTTAAACTCATTTACAGGCCTCACTGGAATCTGTAATTCCACGGAGGCCTAGCAGAGCCACTGACACTGAGCAGGCTTAAGGCCTATTTAATTTGACGCCTCAGCGCATGTAAATAAGTTACTGGAATTTCACCAGGAGCATTTCAACTTAATCCTCCACATTACTTTGGATTACAAATACAAAGGAGTGACTTTAGCTAGCGAAGAAAAGAAGATCCCGGATTAAAGTACTTTAAGTGAGGCCTCACGTATAGCCTTTAAAGCAGGGGAGCTCCCAGGTTCATATAAATATATTTTCATACATATGTTATATTCTGTTATATTGAAATATATTGTGCTGTCATCCTATGTTGGGATGACAGCACAATTACTGTAATCTGTCTAAATATTTTACAGTAAACTATATTTCTGGTTAAGTATCCAGTTGTGTGGCGTATTGTTTTTCCCCACCAGGTGGAGCCAGCGGATCTTGAGAGTACAATATAGGTACTTTGCATTGTTTTATATTGTACTGTATTACATTGCACCACAGCTGTGCCAAGGGGATTGAGTCAAGTTAGTGGGGTTTCTAGGTAGAGTGCAGGCCCAAGCTCATCCCTACTCAAGGGCTCCAGTATATTGTCCAGCTTTATTCCCAAATTGTTCTGATATCCTTTCAGGATCGTCAAAAATCTTACCAATTGCCCCGCCACATTTTCTTTAAGTATCCGCAATTACGGCACGCACTACAGGCTCAGTTTAAAAATGCCGAAATAGTCATACGACCTATGCCACTTCTAACCTCACTGCCAGTGGTTACTGAGAAAAAAGGTATTATCTCATCTCTATATAGCCAACTAATGACCAATTATCAAGATATCTCCACTGGCCCAGGCAGGAGAGGGTGAGAGAAAGACTTGGGTGCCATCTCAGATGAAGTACCAGATATGGTATCAGCTGTGAGTGCACAGGATAGCTCTTCACCATATGACAACTGATGGGAAGCTCCTCTGTCCATATTATATGATTGTATAGATGCTAAGATACAGGATAGAGCCAGCAATATGAGCCTCTTTGGGGACCAAAGAGTTAAAGCAGGGGGAGTGTGTAGCGCTCCACCACCAATAATGCAAATACTCACTAACTAGAACCCAAAAGCCCGTTGGATCACAAAGCCTGTGTAATGATATTATTACAATCTCCCAGCATGGAGTTCCAAGTTTTCTCCTTTCCAGCTCCTTCACCTCAGCAGGATATACACCAATCACCCAAAAAAGGAGATAAACATGGTAATAGTGCAACATATTTTTTTTTTTTAAAGTCCCCTTTTAAAACCAATCCCACTGCTCAAACAGACGTGACGTCACATGCGGTCCACGGGAATAGCAACGGCAATCCGACGTCTATGCATTTAGCTTCATCGGGAAGTTGATGGCCGCCCTCTATCCCGAAGACCTTATACCCGCTGCTGCAATGAGATTGGTGCATGGAAACATTTCTACAAAACCATAGTGCAAGTGTTTTCATGCAACAAAACTTTGAACTGAAATGTTTATGCTGATCAAGCTGGTGCCAGGTCTGATGAGTGAGCATTTGCATTATTGGTGGTGAATAGGGATGAGCCGAACACCCCCCGGTTCGGTTCGCACCAGAACTTTCGAACGGACCCCAAATTCGAACGAACTTTAGAACCTCATGGAAGTCTATGGGACGAAATTAAAAGTGCTAATTTTAACGGCTAATATGCAAGATACTGTCCTAAAAAGGGTGTTGGGACCTGGCTCCTGCCCCAGGGGACATGGGTCAATGCCTAAAATGTTTTTAAAAATGGCCGTTTTGGCGGGAGCACTGATTTTAATGACGATTAAAGGGAAAAAAAGTGAAATATTCCTTTAAATATGGTGCCTGGGGGGTGTCTGTAGTATGCCTGTGAAGTGCCACGTGTTTCCCGTGTTTAGAACAGTCCCTGCACAAAATGACATTAAACGGAAATAACATCATTTAAAACTGCTTGCGGTTTTAATGTTATATCTGGTTCCTGCAATATGGTTGAAAATCATTGAGAAAAATGGCATGGGTAGCCCTCCCTGCCCATTACCAGCCCCTTTGGGTCTTGTACGCATATTAAGGGGAACCCCGTACCCATATTATAAAAAGGAAATGCGTGTGGCCCCCAGGCCCTATATACTCAGTCAGAACAGCAGTATACAGGCGGTGCAAACAAGACAGGGACTGTGTAGGTTTGTTGTGTTAAGTTGAATCTGTTTGTAATTTTCAACTGGTACATTTTTAAAGTGTAGCTCCAGTCAAAAAAACTATTTTTAAGCTTTTTGGAAAACATAGGAAAGGGTTATCACCCCTGTATAATTTGTTTTGTCGTCCATCTTTTTTCATCTCACTTGCTGTTGTCTCCTTCCGTTTGCAAGTAGGAGATGTTTGTAAGTTGGATGTTTGAAAGTAGGGGCCTGCCCTATATGCTCTGCAGAAATGGCATAACAAGGTGTTGGTTTTGCCACAACATTGTAAGCCCTGAAAGTGACTCTTGGTGGGCGCAGGAACGGGCCCTCCTGTGAAATATTATATCAAGAATTGTAATTACATGTTCCTGTTAAACAGGGGCAAAAAAATTGGGCCTTAGGCACTGGTGCTGGTGCCACAACACTCCAACCTCTCCCATATACTCTAGTTTTATTGCAGGAATTAGCCCTGCTGCAAAGCATTGCATCAAAAATTGTAATTAAACGCCCCTGTTAAACAGGGGCATAAAAATTGGGCTTTAGGCACTGGTGCTGGTGCCACCACACTGCAACCTCTCCCATATACTCTAGTTTTATTGCAGGAATTAGCCCTGCTGCAAAGCATTGCATCAAAAATTGTAATTAAACGCCCCTGTTAAACAGGGGCAGAAAAATTGGGCTTTAGGCACTGGTGCTGGTGCCACCACACTGCAACCTCTCCCATATACTCTAGTTTTATTGCAGGAATTAGCCCTGCTGCAAAGCATTGCATCAAAAATTGTACTTAAACGCCCCTGTTAAACAGGGGCAGAAAAATTGGGCTTTAGGCACTGGTGCTGGTGCCACCACACTGCAACCTCTCCCATATACTCTAGTTTTATTGCAGGAATTAGCCCTGCTGCAAAGCATTGCATCAAAAATTGTAATTAAACGCCCCTGTTAAACAGGGGCAGAAAAATTGGGCTGATGGCATCACCCAGAACCAGAAATGTTCTTCCAACATATCAGCGGAGGAGGAAGAGGATAGACAATCAACATAACAGGACAGTCACTCAGCATCAGCATAGGCAGTCTTGAAGGGATGTGATATTTCAAAAAAAATTATTCGGTTACATCAGCTTCAGGTGCTTGGTAGCTGTGGGTGATCCAAGACTGATTCATCTTGATGAAGGTCAGATGATCAACTGATTCGGTGGACAGGCGCACCCTGTGATCGGTAACAAAGCCACCAGCAGCACTGAAGGTGCGTTCCGAAAGAACGCTGGATGCAGGACAGGCCAGTAGCTCAATTGCATACTGTGCAAGCTCTGGCCAGTGATCCATCCTCAAGACCCAGTAAGCCAGAGGATTTTCAGTGGGAAAGGTGTCCAAGTCTGACCTTGCCCCTAGGTATTCCTGCACCATGTAAATCAGACGCTGGCGATGGTTGCTGGAACCGATCATACCTTGGGGCTGCGGACTAAAAAATTGTCTGAAAGCATCAGTCAGATGGCCACCTTCTCCCCCGCTCCTTCTGACCGATGCCTCAGCAACACGTTGTCCAGGACCAGGAGTTTGTAACCTCCCAGTCTCTGGGAACGCGTTGCACAGACCTTTCTGCAAGGCCTCCCGGAGATGTCTCATCCTCTGCTCCCTCTGCGATGGCAAGATAAGGTCGGCAACCTTACCCTTGTACTGTGGATCAAGGAGATTGGCCAGCCAGTAATGGTCCCTCTCCTTGATCCGAAGAATACGAGGATCTTTCCGCAGGCTTTGCAGGATCAGGGAGGCCATGCAGCGTAGGTTAGCTGAGGCATTCGGTCCGGAGTCCTCTGGGTCACTAAGGGCAACATGATCCGCAGCTACCTCCTCCCAGCCACGTACAAGTCCACGTGTTTCTTGGGACTGTAAATCATCCCTACAAGACTGCTGCTGCTGATGCTGATGCTAAGTGCCAGCCTCCACCTCCATGCTGACACAATCATCCTCCTCCTCCTCTTCCTCCTCCTCATCCTCTTCCTGTGTGATGGGAGGCACAGCAGGAACACTGTCTGGATAAAGGGGGCCTTGAGAGGCAAGGAAGTCCTCCTCTTCCTGCCTCTGTTCTGCCTCAAGTGCCCTGTCCATTATTCCACGCAGCGTATGCTCCAAGAGGTGGACAAGAGGTACAGTGTCACTGATGCATGCACTGTCACTGCTCACCATCCTTGTGGCCTCCTCAAACGGTGACAGGACAGTGCATGCATCCCTGATCATGCCCCACTGGCGTGGTGAGAAAAAACCGAGCTCCCCCGACCCTGTCCTGGTGCCGTAGTCGCACAGGTACTCATTGATGGCCTTCTGCTGCGTGTGCAGCCGCTGCAGCATGGCCAACGTTGAGTTCCACCTGGTGGGCATGTCACATATAAGGCGGTTCTTGGGCAGGTTCAACTCCTTTTGGAGCTCAGCCAGCCGAGCACAGGCATTAAATGATCGGCAGAAATGCACACAGACTTTCCTGGCCTGCTTCAGGACATCCTGTAAGCCGGGGTACCTGCCCAAGAACCGCTGCACCACCAGGTTAAGGACGTGAGCTACACAGGGCACATGGGTCAGTTGTCCCTGTCAGAGGGCGGAGAGGAGGTTGGTGCCATTGTCACAAACCGCCATTCCTGGCTTAAGCTGGCGTGGCGTCAACCACCTCTCGGCCTGCCCCTGCAGAGCTGACAAAAAATCCGCCCCAGTGTGGCTCCTGTCCCCCAAACAAACCAGCGCAAGCACGGCATGGCATCGTTTTGCCTGCCTACTTGCGTAGCCCCTGGAACGCCTACGGAGCACCGCTGGTTCTGAGGACAGAGCACTGGAAGAGGCCACGGAGGAAGAAGAAGAGGAGGGGGTGGAGGAGAGAGGTGTGTCACAACCAATAGTAGCATTTTGGAGGCGTGGTGGCGGAACAACCTCCAACACTACTGCACCTTATCCTGCATCCTTCCCAGCTGCCAGAAGAGTGACCCAATGGGCCGTGAAAGACAGGTAACGTCCCTGTCCATGCCTGCTGGACCATGAGTCAGCAGTAATATGCACATTACCGCTGACCGCCCTGTCCAGCGAGGCAAGGACATTGCCTTCCACATGCCGGTAGAGAGCCGGAATCGCCTTCCGTGAGAAAAAGTGGCGTTTGGGGACCTGCCACTGAGGAACCGCACATTGTACAAACTCACGGAAGGGGGCCGAGTCTACCAACTGAAAAGGCAGCATTTGAAGTGCTAGCAATTTAGCCAAGCTAGCATTCAACCGCTGGGCATGTGGATGGCTGGGAGTGAACTTCTTTCGCCGGTCCAGCAGCTGGGGCAGGGACATTTGCCTGCTATAATCGGACGTGGGTGTACTGCTAGCAGAGTGCCCGGAAGCACTTGGCTGTGACACACCTAATTCTACACCTTCATTCCTCTCGGAGCAGGTTTCAGAGAGGACTGAAGGTCTAGTGGGGTTGGAGATGCCAGCTGATGAGGAGCAAGGAGAGGTCCGCTTTGTTCTTTGGTGTGGGTCTTTGAGGTACGCTTGCCAACGAGCTGCATGGCAGGTCAACATATGTCTGGTCAAGCATGTGGTGCCCAAGCGGCTGATGTTTTGGCCACGCGAGATACGCTTGAGACATATGTTGCAAATAGCAGCGGTGCGATCTGATGCACTCGTCTCAAAAAAGGGCCACACCAAAGAACTTTTAGAATAACGCGCAGAGGCAGCGCCCTGCACAGGCGGAGCTCTGCGGTGTGATTCAGTCGGTGTGTTGCCCCCAAGCTGGCCCCCGGAGGGCATCCTGCCTCATTGGACATGTGCCTCCTCCTCCTCCTCCTCCTCCTCTCTCCTTCCAGGCACCTACGTGAAGTCAGTGCCCTCATCATCCCCTCCCTCTTCATCGCTGTAGCAAACCTGGCAGTATGCTGCAGCTTGTGGAACATGACTGCCAGATTGCTGTACTTCTTGAGCATCCCCTCTCTCTGCGCTCACGCTACTGCCTTCCTCTAGCTGAGTGTCATCATCAGAGCCTACAAAACACTGGGCATCCTCCTGGAGCATGTACCCAACACTGTGCTCAAAGAGTTCAGGCGACTCCTCAGGAGGACGTGGTGGGTCTAGGGAAGGAGTCACTGATGATGACATTGAGAGGAGGGAAGGCGATGCGTTGGCAGCTGCTTTGCTAGTACCCTGAGACTGGGTGATAGAGGATGAGGAGGATGAAGAGGGCTTGGTCATCCACTCTACCAAGTCATTGGCATGTCCAGCTGCCGAAAAGAAGGACAAGCGTGTCCCATGGCCACGTGCTGATGACAATGCACCGCGTCCACGACCAGCACTGTTGTCTCTAGACACAGAGCCTGCTTGCCCTCTTTTATCGGCCCGCGCCTGTCTGCCTCTCCTTGCTGGCCTTCCAGACATGGTAATGGCCTGAAGGGAGTTGGGTAAAACAGCAGTGTAATGGAGTCACACAACACCCACTAAGCCCTGCAGATGGCTCTATTAGAGAACAGCAATAAACGGTAGATACAGGTGTATATTGTGCTGGAGTCACACAACACCCACTAACTCCTGCAGATGCCTTTATTATAGAACACCAGAGATAAAGGGGTATACTGTAATTGAGTCACACAACACCCTCTAAGCCCTGCAGATGGCTCTATTAGAGAACAGCAATAAAGGGTAGATACAGGTGTATATTGTGCTGGAGGCACAAAAAACCCACTAACTCCTGCAGATGCCTTTATTATAGAACACCAGAGATAAAGGGGTATATACAGATGTATACTGTGCTGTGCTGGAGGCACACACAACTTCCAATAACTCCTGCAGATGGCAAGTGGGCTCAAATAGAGAAGAGCTATGTAGGTGGATATAGCGGTGTGTACTGGGTACAGAGCACGCAGACAGCACGCACAAGCTCCTAACACTACTGACTGCAAGCTCTATTATAAAAGATAGATCACTAGCTATATAGGTGAGGCGAATATAGCGGTGTATACTGCGGTCAGGGCAAGCAGACAACAAGCACTACAGAAGAGCAAGATCGAAAATCGGCCGATAATGATCGGTGTGTACTGTGTTGAAGGTACACAGAACACCCACTAACTGCTTCAGACGCCAACACACTACACAAGGCCGCCGCGCTGGCGGCCTTATATAGTGTGGGGCGTGTACTACACAGCCTGAGCTATGATTGGCCACAGGCATCCTGCCTGTGGCCAATCATGGCTCTCCTAGCTGCTGGCGCTGTGATTGGCCAAGCATGCGGGGTCACAGTGCATGCTTGGCCAATCATGAGCCAGCAATGCACTGCGATGACGCAGTGCATTGTGGGCCGTGAGCGCCACACGAATTTGGCGCGAACGGCCCATAACGTTCGGAATTCGCCGAACGGGCGAACAGCCGATGTTCGAGTCAAACGTATGTTCGACTCGAACACGAAGCTCATCCCTAGTGGTGAAGCACGTTTTTTCTTGGAATCATATAAAGATGCACGGTGGATTGGAATCATTTAATTAAAGTGCAAGGATTTGGAAATTGTCACAGTTGAATCAGGACTTCAACCTGCATACGTTTATAGTCCTTTTCATCTTTGATATGTATATGCACTAAGCTGTCACTGACAGAACACTGGTATTAAGAATTTTTTATACTTTTTTCACAGTATCTTTGTGCGTTATTTTTGTGTGATTTTTTTTCTGCATTTTTTTTGTGCGTTTTTTGTTTTTGGCATTGCACAATAGTGATTAGAACATTATTTTGAATGTATATGCACTATATACACTCCAAGTTATGACTGATAGAACACTGGCATTAACGATAAAAACTGAAAATTTATGTCAAATACTTACCGTAATTTTCCTTTCCTGATGGACTCCATGGCAGCCTACGTGTGGGTTTAGTCCCGCCTCCATTACCCTATAGGACGACACTCCCATAAATCTTTGCTCCCTGCCACAGGCCGTGTTCGGTAACTATCCTACTCCAGCCATTTGGGAGGGAACTCCTGCTGCCATGGAGTCCATCAGGAAAGGAAAATTACGGTAAGTATTTGACATAAATTTTCAGTTTTCCTGACAGACTCCATGGCAGCCTACGTGTGGGAAATAACTCGCCAAGACACACCCGGGTGGGCAAAAATGCTGCTTAACAAAGATTTATTTGACACCGTCAACTGACAAAACTTTAACACCAAAATCAACTGAGGATAAGGCCGCTGGCTCAACACAATAATGAGACATAAAGGTGTGAATGGAAGACCACGAGGCTGCCCTGCATATCACGTCAGGGGCCACATGGCGAGAAGCTGCCCACGAGGTAGAAAGACTTCTGGTCGAATGTGCCGTCACCGCCTGAGGAGGAGCCAAGCCCTTATCTCTGTATGCCCACTGGATTGCTTGAACTATCCATGCTGCGATTGCCCTGACTGATGCTCTAGTGCCCTTGTTCTTACCACAGAACAGAACGAACAGGAAGTCCGACTGCCGGAACGGAGCTGTAGCTTCCAAGTAGAGCTTTAAAGAGCTTCCAACGTCAAGAGGATGAATATCTGAGGAATCCGAGGATCTGAATAAGGGTAGAGAGATTTCTTGATTATTATGAAAGACTGAATTGACCTTAGGGTTTGACCCTAACATTGGAACTAGGACCACTCTATCCGGAAAAAAGGTTAGAAAAGGCTCCTTGGCTCCCAGAGCTTGAATCTCCGAAACTCGTTTCGCTGAGGTGACCGCCACCAGGAACGCGGTTTTCAAGGTAAGTTCTCGGATGGAGAGATCCGTACTGAGCAGAGAAAAGAAGTCCAGGACTAGAGGAAGATCCCATTTGGGGAATCTGGGTTTCCTTTGGGGTCTCAATCTTACTGCACCCTTGAAAAACTGCTGAATGAGGGCGTGGCTGGCCCACTGAACCCCTGTAAAAGCGGAAATAGCTGAAACTTGAACCCGAAGGGAGCTAACTGATAAAGGTAAGTCCAAGCCAGATTGCAGGAACCCCAACACATCTTGAACTGTGGGTGAAACATAGGAACTGGTTCTGGAGGACACATAATAAACAAACTTGGCCCAGATTCGTTCATACACCTTATTAGTGCTTCTTCTCCTTGCACTTAGGAGAGTAGGAATGGCTTCCTTAGGACACCCTAGAGCTTCCAGCCTTCCCCTCTCAAGAACCAGACCTTCAACCGGAGCTGAGCCGGACATGGATGGAGAACCGACCCTTGGGAGAGAAGGTCCCGTCTGGACGGAAGAGGAACCGGGTCCCGAAAGCTGAGGAGGGATAGGAGAGGAAACCAGGGCCTGTTGGGCCAATACGGAATTATTGCCAATACTTCCACTCCTTCCCATCTGAGTCTCTTCAGGAATTGGAAGATGATTGGCGTTGGGGGAAAGGCATATGCCTTGTGGAATCGCCACTGCTCTGTTAGGGCATCTATCCCGTAGGCCTGCGGATCCTTGAACCTCGAATAGAACTTTGTTAGCTTCTTGTTGAAATGAGAGGCGAAAAGGTCCACTTCTGGAGACATCCCCAGGGATAGAACCCACTGAAACACCTCTTCGTGAAGGGTCCATTCGTTGTTGTCCAAGTGGACTCGTGATAGAAAGTCCGCCTGGACATTGAGGACTCCGGGTACATAGGCTGCTGTTAGGTTGGACAGGTTCCTCTGAGCCCAATGCATTATTGGCTCCACTTCCTTCAGCAAAGACCGACTTCTGGTGCCCCCTTGCTTCCTCACGTATGCGACCGCAGTCGTATTGTCCAGCCTGAGGACTACGGATGCACCCACTATCAGATGTGGAAACGCCAACAGCGCTAGGAAGGCTGCTCGTAGTTCCAACACGTTCGACACTATTCCCCGAGAGGGAAAGTCCCAAACGCCCTGGGCCACTTCCGAAAGACAATGTGCCCCCCAGCCCTTGTTGCTGGCATCTGATGTTACTGAGATCCATTTGATTGGCAGAAGAGAGTGACACTTCAGTAGATTCTCCCGACGAAGCCACCAAAGGAGGGAACCTCTCATGGTCTGAGTAACTACGATGGACTGAGCCTTTTCTCCCGACCATTGATGGAGAAACCCCACCTGAAAGGGGCGCATCCTCCATTGTGCCCACTTCACCATGGCTATAGTAGACACCATGGTGCCTATGATCTTTAGGCAATGAAGAGCACTGAGACGAGAAGAGGAGAGAGCTAGGTGGATCCTGTCTCGTATTACTGCAATTTTCTCCTCGGGCAGAGAGATGGTACCTCTTGCTGTGTTGAACAGGGCACCGAGGAACACGAGAGACTGCGTAGGAACCAACTGGCTCTTCTCTAAATTCAGGAGCCAACCGAATTCTTTGAGGGTTGCGATGACTTGATCCCTGTGGCTCAAGAGACAATCCTTGTCCTGAGCGAGAAGAAGCAGATCGTCTAGATAATGATGAATCCGGATCTTTCTGATTCTCAACAAGGCTACGACTGCCAGAAGGACTTTCGAGAAAGTGCGAGGAGAGGTTGACAGACCGAAAGGAAGGCAAGTAAACTGTAAATGGAACTGGCCAATGGAAAAACGGAGAAACTGTTGGAACTCTGCAGCCACTGGGATGTGAAAATAGGCGTCTTTGAGGTCTATTGAGACAAGCCAGTCCCCTGGCTGCACTGATTGTTGGATCGTGGACAGCGTTTCCATTTTGAACTTCTCCTTTTTTATGTAGCGATTTAGACGCGTCAGGTCTATTACGGGTCTCCAAGTACCGTTCTTCTTCTGGACCAGGAAAAGAGGTGAATACATTCCCCTGCCGCGCTGGACATCTGGAACAGGAATAGCGGCGCCTTGATCCAACAAAGATTTTATGTAAGCTAGAAGAATTTGCCTTTTTTCTTCTGACTTTGGAATGGATGTGGGAACAAACTTGAGTTTGGGTACACTGCTGAATGTCCACGTGTGTCCGGAAGAAACCGTCTTGACGGTCCAAAAATCCTGGATCAAGGCCGCCCAAACGTGTCGAAAGTGGAACAAACGTGCTCCTACCCGGACCGCCTGGACGGGCTTGATCTCAAAAGGACTTAGTCGGCTCCTTTTCCCCCATTGAACTGCCTTTCGCAGACTTCTTGAGAGATGTCTGTCTGGACCTCCAAGATCTAGAGAATTCTCGTCCAGGCCTGTAAGTGCGCGCCTCCCTAGCACGACCTTGAACCTGCTTCCTAGGGAACGATCTTCTTTGACCCTGCAGGCGTCTATCCTGAGGAAGGAACCCCGACTTACCTCCAGTGGCTCGAGTTATGGCACTATCCAGCTTATTTCCAAAAAGGGAAGAACCATCAAAAGGAATACGGCACCAAACCTGCTTAGAAGCGGGATCGGCTAACCAAGGACGGAGCCAAAGGGCACGCTTGGCAGTTACAGAGGAGAGCATAACTCGAGCCACCAGACGGATAATGTCGATCGAGGCCTCTCCCAGGAAAGCTGAAGCCAGTCTCAATTCCTGAATGGGAGAACTCCTGGCCAGATCTTCAGAAACATTTCTGAGTGAATCGTCAACATTATTGGACCAAACTTCCATTGCTCTAGACAGAGCCGCTACAGCCAAAGCCGGCTTGCAGGCCATCCCGGCCGTAAGGTAGATCCGCTTTAGGTCAGAATCAATTCTTCTATCCAAAGCGTCCTTAAAAGAGACTGTGTCTTCCAGGGGAAGGGTAACATGTCTGCCCAATCGCATTACTGCTGCGTCCACTAGAGGAGGAGACTCCAAATTCTTAACTTCTTCTTCCTTGAAGGGATAAAGTCTCTGAATTTTAGATAGAAGAGAATTCTTTTTCTCTACCTTGCTCCACTCATCTGAAATCACTTCTCCCAGTTCTGAGAGGAAGGGGAAGCTAATACGCTCTTTCTTCAATTGTTTGAAAAATTTTCTTTGTTTTGCCGGGGCCACT
Source organism: Lithobates pipiens (assembly GCF_037356315.1). Classification (NCBI taxonomy): domain Eukaryota; kingdom Metazoa; phylum Chordata; class Amphibia; order Anura; family Ranidae; genus Lithobates; species Lithobates pipiens. The sequence continues at coordinate 562,616,777 of NW_027507758.1, read as the reverse complement.
ACCGGCTCTTCCCAGCTCAGTGTTTCCTTAATGGCTTTGACCAAGGGAGGGAGCAGGGCAAAGTCAAAACCTGAACCAGACTCTTCCTCTTCAGATTCACTCTCTGAAAGGACAGCGGATGGATGGCTAGGCAGCGAGGAATCCCAAGTGTCCTGGGCCTGAGCATCCCTCCCTGGAGACCTTGGAGACTCTATGGGAGACAACTGGGGGGCTTCAAACTTCTTAAGACTGTCCTTAACCAATCTTTCCACCATAGACCTTAGCTGTTGGTCAGAGTCACTCCTTTCACCCGTCGCTTTGATATAACAGACATCACAAAGGGACTTGTCAGCAGGAACCTGCGTCTTGCACCCCCAGCATACACCTTCAGCTACGTGACTTGGGTGAGCTGATGAAGGGCGGGAAGATTCCCGGCTACGGAGACTGGTTCTCGCAGGAGAATCATGTCGTCTGGACCTGGAAGAGGAATGCCGGCGGTGGGACTTAGACGAGTCACTTCCTCGGTGAGAACTTCGTCGTTGAGTAGACCTAGAAGGGCTGTAGAACAAACCAGCAGTGTTAGTGGAACATTCCCTAATGTTCCACTGCTTCCCCCCCCCCGGTAGGTAACCCCAAAAGAAGTACCTTCTCCGAGAGGGCTGGCCACTAGCAGGCGGTGAGGCATCCCCAGGATCCATAGGGCTGGAGAAAGAAACAGCCTAATTTAAACACAGAAAAAACAGCTAAGGAGGCAGAGGAAAAACTGATCCCATAAAGACACATACCTTAACACTGAAGAAACAGAGCTCAGGAATGATGTTGCAGGCTTACAAAACATCCCAGGCATACTACCAGCTGTTTTCTGTTTTTAAATTTGCCGCCAAAATGACGTCACGATTTTCGTCACTAAAACGCTAGTGCGCATGCGCGAAGCCCGCATCGCGCATGCGCGAACCAAGCCTCGTCCTCGCTCCGGTCTCGCGCATGCGCAGAACGACCGAGCGGCGAAACAAGGAAGTAACTGGGCGGCTGGAACGCACGGAAACCAGCCGCCCAAACAGCCAGATACACCGCACGGCGCTGTATGGGGGAAACGAAGGGACACTGCAAACCTAAAAAAGAAAGCAACAACAAACAAATACAGGCTGCCATGGAAAGAAAACGGCTCACCACTCCAGAAGACGGACACCAGCCGAGGTAGGTCCCCACACATGCCGGACTTCAAGAGGAGGAGGGGGGGGATGTTGGGGGCGAACAGTCACCTGCTAGTAGCAAGGTTCATGACTCAAACGCGGTTTCACCTGTCAGTGACTAGGCATACACCTCTTCAGCGCCTCTTCCATATGCCCCTTTTCCATACTCCGCTAGTAGCTAGAGCTTATCGGAAATTTGCGACTTCCAAGTCGCACGGCCGGTCCGTAACGTAGAAAAAAGTAAGTCTTCAGGGTAAAAAGACACATGATAAGTCCTATGGAGGAGGACAAAAAAAGAACACGGCCTGTGGCAGGGAGCAAAGATTTATGGGAGTGTCGTCCTATAGGGTAATGGAGGCGGGACTAAACCCACACGTAGGCTGCCATGGAGTCTGTCAGGAAATGTTTTTTTCACATCATCTTTGTGCTACTTTTTGTGCAATTTTTGTGTCCATTTTTTTGTTATTTGAGGTATTGCACAATAGTGATTATTACAGTGGGTGTAATCTTTATTATCTAGCACATGTTCATTTTAGGATGTATGTAGTTTAATTAGCGCCTACTTTATATATTTTTTTGTTTGATACATTAATAATCAATCCGCATGTCAAGTAACAATGTCACTTGATATACATATACATTAAGGGAGGAGCTGAGTTCACATATTGAAAAATGCAGAGCAATGGTAAATTACAGATATCACAATAACAGTGCACATACACACAGACAAGTAGGAGTATCTGGAAAGAGCATCACAGCTGTGTGCATAAACAAGCAAAGGAACTAAGAAACAGCTCCCCCTATGCAGTCCACAGCTGCCACACTTGATCATACTTCCTAGGGAAGTTCCTGCTGATATAAGTCATTTTGTAAATAGGAAGCGCAGTATTTATTGCCTTTTCAGAGAAGTCTACGGGAGGGGAATGGGAATTCTACTTAAGGATAATCTCTCTTTTAGCATAGTATAGCAAGTAAAAAATTAGCAAAATTTGCAATTTGGTGTACCTAGGCCTTTGGTCATCATCATCATGGACACCTAGTAGCAGCAACTCAGGAGTAACCGGAAGGGTCAGGTGAAGGCAAAACTTTATAAGGTCAATTACCTCTTCCCAGAAGCTGGTCACTCTCGGACAGAGCAAAAAAAATGTGCATATAAGTGCTAACATCCACCCCACAATGAGTACAGTCCCGGGATATATATTATGAGGATATATATTATGCAGTCTCTGGGGTGTGTAATAAACCCTATGTAGCGGATGCCATTTTGGACAAAATGTCATACGCATGTAAATGTCGTTTTTGCCTCAGAACAGTAGGGGTTCTGAGGGTTGTTTACATAAGTTGGCCTTAACATCAGTCTGGCCAGGCTGTGTTTGGAAGTTCTGCCTGGTCATGTGAACGGTGAGGTGCACATGACAGGCCAGAACCAGGCCTGGTTGGATGTTTAGGTATCAGCCTTCTCGGAACCAATCAGTGGGAGTGCTGGGGTCCGCTGAGGAGTCTGGGAAGGGGTACTTAAGAGGTGTGGGTCACGTGTTTAAGGGAGAGGAGTTTGTGAGACCCGTGTGGTCTGTTCTGGTTATGGGACCGGGGTGGCCAAGTGAGGAGTCCTGGTCACGGGGTGTTCGACACCCCGCAACATGTTTCTGTTGGAGGCCCCTGATAGACCTGCCTGGTCTGGGGTAGGGATCCGTCTGTTCCCGAGTCTCAGACCCGGCTGGCCCGAGGTGCAGTAACTGAGGGAGGATTAAAGGTGTCCGGGTGTGCTCTCGGCTTGGAGAGGCACCACAGCTCGTGGAAGTGACCGGGGGAGGACTCTTTGGAGGAGGGCCGGCAAGTGGCATCCTGGGAAGTGCCAAGTTACTGAGTTTCCAGTACCATTGAGGAGACGGGAAACGTTCCACGTACTGAGGAAAAGGTTCCTGTTCACTTTTAGTTACACCTTGTACACGTTCATAGGATTGCTTCAAGTTTTGAGTCAACATGCTGACTGCCATGAGCCTTGGCTAGAGATCTGTTAAGCTTTGAAGTACCCAGCTGCGAGTGGCTACTCTCTGGGTGGAATTAGAGACTTTGCTAGACCTGCAGTTCAAGGTGCCTGAGTTCTTCACCCATTCTTCACGTTCTAGGGAGTCTTGGGCCAGTAGCTCCACTATAAGATCCATTTTAAAATTAGGTGGAGTAGGAAACTGAAAATGTATCGCATGACGCAGCTGAAAGTATCTAAATATTACCCAACCTGGTAAATGGAATCTGGCTTTAAATTCTGCAAAAGGAAGTTAAATGCCCGTTACCAAAATGTCAGGCAAAGTCTTTAACCCATACCTAGCCCAAAGTTGTGGGTCAGGGATGGAGCAGAGATGCAGAAGGTTGTGATTGCCCCATATCGGGGTAACAGGAGACCACCTGCCGGGGTGATGGAATCGTCTTCTGGCCACTGACCAAATGTTAAGCGTAGTCCTGGTGGGATGTGGCACGTCAGGGTACACCCGTTGTCCCTGATAAACCAGGTTGCCCACCTCCCCAAGGGATCCCAGTATGGCAGCCTCAAGACATAAGACGGAATTGCCCGGAATTGCATAAACCACCATCAAAGAGTGGCTATTATAGTGGCCCAGAAGTACACCCTAAAGTCTGGTAGTGCCAGTCCACCACAAAGCACCAGGAAAATTAGCGTTGATCTTGACAATCTGGGAGCGGCACCCTTACAAATGAAATCTCCAATACATTGCTCCAGGACCTTAAAAAATTAATTGGGCATCCAGGCTGGGCAATTGCGAAAGACATAGAGAAATTTAGGGAAGAAGACCATTTTGAGGTGATTAATGTATCCCAACAGGTTCAGCAGCAGAGATGCCCACCCTGCACACTTCTCCCAAACATGGGACAGGAGTGGGGGTACATTAAGGTCAGAAAACCTAGCTGGATCGCTCCCAATCTGGATGTCCAAGTATCTAAACTGTTCAACCAATATCAACTGGGTAGTCAGGTTATCTATTAGCCCCTATGGATCAAGCGGAAATAGGCTGGATTTATCCCAGTTTATACGTACCCCTGAGAAGTGGCCAAATTCATTGAACAGTTCCAGGGCTGCACTAAGAGAGGGATGTGCATATTGCAAGTAGAGGGGAGCATCGTCTGCATATAAAGATATCTTCTCCTCCAAAGGCCCTACCTGTATACCCTTGACTGAGTCAGAGTCCCTAATAAAAACTAACAGAGGCTCCAGGTTTAAGACAAAGAGGGAAGGGGACAAGGGGCACCCCTGCCTGGTTCCCCGCTGTAACGGAAAGGACCCAGAAATTCTATTCTTGGTACGTATCCTAGCTCTAGGGGAACTGTACAACATCTTCAGTCACTGAAGAAATTTGGGTCCAAACCCAAATCTATCCCTCACCTCTCAAAAAAAAAACATTCTATCAAATCAAACACCTTTTCGGCATCTAAAGACGCTATGACCTGTTGTCCACAATTATCATGGGGAATAGAGAGATTCAGAAAGAGGCAGTGGAGGTTGATATCGGTGCCCTGCCCAGGCATGAACCCAGTTTGATCAACATGAATGGCATGCTCCAATACTCCGGATAAGCGATTGGCTAAAATCTTAGCCAGAATTTTTGCATCCACATTGAGGAGAGATATTGGGCGGTATGAGGAGCAGTCTTCAGAGTTCTTCCCCGACTAAGGCACCAGTGCCATCACCGCCTCTGACATAAAATTGGGCAGAGCCCCCAGTATAAAAAAACTTGTTTAAATAAGGAAGTAAGCCTTGGAGCAAGCATATCCAAATCCTGTGTGTGTAGAGATGTCCCGGACCCCCTTTGGTCTAATGAGGACCTCCAGAGTGATAGCTGACATCTTTCAGTGTAGAGTGGGTTACAAGGCATGGTGGGTGTAGTGCAAGGTAGATTCATGGGCGCCAGACACTTCTTGAATGCAAAGAAATGTATTGTCTCTTAAACAGAACTGTGGGAGAGAGGGCTTAGGGCCAGGACACCCTTTAGTAGTTGCAATGTTAATTGGCAGACTCCGAAAACCTGCTGTCTCCTATGGCAACAGTCTTATAACAGTTTCTTTTTTTAAAATTCTTTATTTATTTACAGGAATGAAAAATCAAATCAATAATTACACTTGCATAATGCTAATTTTAAAATCAAATTTCAAATCAAGGCATAATCTTTCAGTCTTAGGCCGTAATCCTGTTATTTTTATTCATATATAACAATATCAATTCCCCTTTGTGTCCACCTGCTCTAAAGCCCAAAACCCCACAAAAGGGCCCCCAGAACAGGCAGCAAAACAAAACATAATAAAAAAAAGGGGGGGAGGGAACCCCCCTCCCCCTCACAGTGCCCCCCCCCCCCGTCCAACGGGAGTCAGGGTCTTGTAACATTTAACAAACTAACCTACTCCTCTAGTTCCTCTCCAGTCAGCCTTTTCCCCTCATCCGATTGTAAGAATAATTCCCAAGGAGCCCATATCTGTGAAATGCCTTCCCTTTTCTCCAAAGACATGGGTATCAATTTTTCCATAATCCCAATTCCTCTTACTTTATTTAGCCACATAGAAATGGTGTACACCTGCTTATAACAGTTTCTAACACAAGCTGTAACAAACTGTACTTCCTCTACAATCACTTCTTATAGCTCTTCGCTCCACTGAGCTCCCAGTCTCTCTCACTAGACTTGCAGATCCACAGCCACTGGATCTCCTGAGCTCTTCCAACCTTCTCCCTGGGTATCTTCCTCAAGCGCCACCCCCGCTTCCCTGCTGGGTCCCCAGCTTGGCATTCACAGATACTCCTCAAGCGTCACCTTACTGGCCTGCTCCGTCCCTGGCTTGGCACACAAGGCTACTTTGCATGTGTCGCCTCTGCTGGCTGGGTCCCTGGCTTGACCTCTGCTGAAGTTTCCCAATCTTTGACCATCTCCAGTTGGTGGGAACTGCTCCGGTACTTGCTTCAGCTACTCACTGCGGTCCCTGGCAGTAAGGTGGTCATTCCCTTAGTGGCGACAGCTTCCCCTCTACCTCCAACCACACTAGATTCTCTGCCTGGCAGGATCGTCACTTCTGGTTGGACTGCAAGCCACTGTCCCAACCCTGTGCTGCTCTCTTGCTTCTGGATAGGCCCTCAGAAAGCTTAGCAGCTAGATGTCACCAAGATAGGCCTCAGACTCGGGCCTAGCAGGCTGGGGCAGCACAACACACTTCCACCCAGTCAGCCATCCAGGTGGCACAGAACCCTAATCCCCTGACCCAACCCAAATAAACAGGCTCTCCCAGCAGGCCAACAGACCCAAATCCTAATCTGTCCTTGCAATGCCCTTGTCTTATCTAATGTCACCAGATACCGGGCCATCTAGCGACAGAAGAGAGAAGTGCAGCAATTCCAGAATTAAAGTGGAATCAATTGCTCTCCTATCAATCTGACAAGGCAACTATACCTGGCAGGTAAATTTAATAGCAACCCTAAACATCAGGGTGCTACATGTGAAAAACTCAGTAGGATGTCCATCTGCCCCGGGATCTTCCCTGGTTTAAACTGAAATACATAAGTCTACATAAGAAATCTGTTATTTATGTCAGAGGGGAACCTAAGTATTGCCCCTGTGACATCTTTAACCCCACTAATGTGCATCATAGCAAACTGACCCTTAGCAAGCCACGCCAACAACCGACCATTCTTTTTTTTTTTTTTTTGCATTAAAGGTAACGTTTATTTGCAAGATTAAAACACACATAACATGGGCATATAATCGACACAATTGAATCATTCCAAGCCGTAACAAAACAAAAACGTGCCAACAATGTCTTTATAAGCAGTGACAGAAGTGTTGAAATTGAGAGCCAATCTCCTCCACTATGGGCCTAAATAGCCCTTGGAGACTGAGTCTAATTTAACACCTCAACTCTGAATATTCCCATATGTTCCCAGTAAGTGAGAGGGAAACGAGGTTAGAAAAAGTAATACAAAGAAGGGGGATGAGAAACAAGAGGGACTGGAGGGCAACCAACCCCCGGGACTTTTATGACGGCACTAAATATACTTAAACCATATATAAAATCATTGAAATTTTTATTTGATGTACAAAAGACATTTTATGAACAAAATAGACAATTACATCCATTAAACATACAAAGTGACAGAGTGCATATAAAAAAAGAGTTGGTATGTGGGCTTATATAGCTCCATCCATTACCACATTCTTATGTGATTTAAACTGCATTGTTTCTTTCCTACATGTTTCGCTCTTCAGAGCTTCCTCAGGACAATTGCAGCAAACAAAAATACTGAAATTATATAAGAAAATGTATTTTAATACACATATACAACATTTTTGTACATACAGTAAGCCCGGAACACAGGCATAGGAAATGTCCACCTATATGGTTTGACATATCATGATTACATTAGTCTAGTGATGGATTCACTCCAGTCTAACAAGAACGGCCCTAACTGCAGCGAAACCATCACCAGAGAAATATTTTTTTATTTAAACACAAGGACATAATTTACATATCAATAGTAAATCCACAAATTGATTGTCAAAAAGGGGGCAACTAAACCATTTCCAAGAATGGCGTCCCCAAATTTATTAGCATATTTAGTGCTACTACACCACCATAAATGGTGTAATTCTCCTACTAAGGAGAATGCAAATTGGGTTGTAGAACAAACAAAAAAAAAAAAACAGCAACTGGACTATAAAATATATATACTTTTCAACAAGAAAATGAAACTAAAAATAAAAAAATATATAAATAAATATATAAAGATATATATAGAACTAAAGTCTTACCCCATATAATCAGGCAAGTTGCTTGTATTATTTATCGTTAGTATCGTATGTTGGGTATATCAATTAACATTGAAATGAGGACAGATAATCTCTTCCTCCTTTACTTGTCAAGCCAGCGGACCGCGGCAAAAGCCCCCATTTAGGGATCCCCCATTTCTGTCCCCAAAAGGATCTGCAGAGGCACGAGAAATATGTGTAAAATATATCTTAGCCATTGGATTATGTTTATCAAATGGCGCAGTCCAAATTTCTAACATACCTGGTAGTAATATGACAATGAAGAAATGAAACCAGTTCACACAGCCCGGTATCCACATGTACCATATATTGTCAGATAAAAGTTGGATAAGATGTGTTTCTGAACACGAGAAAATTCTCTGTATTGATCTCTGAAACAGGAAAAATAAACGAAGAGACCAAGTCTTCATTATAGCCATCCCAAAAATGAGAGTAAAAAATGCATGGCCCTAAAGTTAGGACTGCAGGCATGTCCAATTAGTCCAGTAAAGACATATTTGTCTTACCTGTTAAATGAAGCAACGTGGTCTATTCGGTAAAGTTTTAGGAGTTTCCTCCATCCGTTTGGTGGCTCCGCGTGTCCGCTCCCAATGCTAGCTTGGATAGCACTGACCGGGAGCCGCGAATTTAAACTCGTGTCTCCAGCCCAGCAGCGTCTGACGTCATTGCTGGGCTGCGGGCACACCTAATGGGAGGATCCCCTTCGTGCGCACGCGCGCACGACGTATTTCCTTCGTGCGCACGTAGGTGTCTAGTGCGCATGCGTAACGAACGTGTTACACGTCCGTACAACGCGTCGGCCATTTTAGATTCTGGCCGAAGTGAAAGGCTTTGCCAGTAGTGACCCCTAGAAGCCTGTGCTGTGGCCAGGATCCACCATTTGGCCAGAGACAGGTAACCTATACGGTTTAGGGGCTGTCAGCCCTGATTTTAAATTCAAATGAGTCATAATTCAAGCAAATGGGGACAAAGGTATCCCGACATAAATGTCGGTTGCCATATGTCCCTGGTTTCAAATGATGGAAATGGAAACTGAATTGCTTGAGACCGGCAAACCCGAAGAAGGGGATTAACCCATATTTGAAACGGGGCGGGCTGACCAAACCCTCAACTGGTTGAGGAAGGTTGTAGGTCAGATCCGCCCCGGGGTGCCCGTACAGACCAAAGGGGGCAAAAAATAAAGATAATAGGAGGGTCTTGGCGGAACTGTGGGGGTTTCCCTTTTTGGGGGCCCCCATAGGAAATCAACAGGACCTGAAAGCGGCTGGTGCTTTTCGTGCACCGAAATGGCGGCCCGAGGAATTCGGGATTCGCTGCGATTTCTGGTGAGGCCAGAATTCACGGACGTGACACTAAGGACTGTAGTGGTGGATCTTCTGATGGGCGTTCTGGACCTACGGGTGAGAGATATCTTATGCTTACAGGATTTCCCTAACCAACATTTATACGATGTTACCTTTTATTGTGCCGAGGTTTGTTGGAATATCTTCGAAAAATTCAAGCTCGTGGAAGATACTGAAATCGGAAGAAAATTTGCGGTACAGCCTTTGTTCATGCAAGAAGAAAAGGTAATCACAGTACATCTGTATAACCCTTTTGCAGATATTAATCTAGTAAAGGCTTTTTTAAGTACTTACTGCGATAATCTGAGAGGTGGGGAGAAAGTTTTCAATAATTTTCAAATTTTGTCTGGAAAGTACCGTTTCTATGGTTCTTTTAAAAATGACTCGAGTTGTGTGGGAGGAGTCAGGAGACCCCCCGCAGTATTTACCATTGGAGGTGAACGGGGTTTTCTGTTTTACCCTGGTCAACCCCGTTATTGTAGGAAATGCATGATGTACGGACATACTAGTAATGACTGTAACCAGGATTTAAAGTGTCGGTTTTGTGGGAAAGGAGGGCATGTGGCTCGTGAATGTAAGGAGGGAAGAGTGTGCGACATCTGTAAGAAACCCAGTCACATGGCCAAGCAATGTGGGGCTTATCAGGATGCAAAGAAGGAGTGGCGGGCTACCACCTTACCAGCAAAGGAGAAGAGAGAGAGCAGGCAACAGAGGCCGTCAGAGGGTGCAAAGGAGGGTTCGGGAGGTGCTGCTGATGTACGAGCGGACTCTCACAGTAGCCCTCCGGAGCACCCGGCCAATGATGTTGCGCCTGAAGGGCGGGCAGATGATGTGGAGGGAGCGGAAGGCACAACCACAGCGGCTGCAGATAATGTGGCGGGTGGAGGTGCAGGCTCTAATACCACAGATGCCGTGTCAGGTGAAGATGGCGGTGGTGGTTCTCAGGGTCCCCCTGGTGAGCGGGAGGAGGAGAAGGATGGAGTTTTGAGCGAGGATGCCCTACCAGGAGAAAGGGATTCAGCGCAACTTTTTGGCAGTTTGTCAGACAGTGATTCAGAGGAGGATGATGGTGAAATGGACAGTGTTAGCAGCATCGAATGCGGCCAGAGGATTGAGGATTCCTGTACTACACCTGACACCTCCGCTGTTAAAAGACCCAGGGCGGATCCGTCCGGGACTGGTGGGGTGGAGGGTGAAGAGGGAATACCAAAGGATGGGGATTCCGGTGAGGAATCCGCCAGCTCTCCGGTTCCCCGGAGAAGGCAGAAAAATGTATCTGGAGGGAATGAGGATGAGAGCGGGATGGATTTTTAGTTTTTCGATATGGCAGTGTGCTCTTTCCTTTTCTTGATGGCTCTGACGATGGGATCCATCAATGTCAGAAGCATTGTGGCTAGAGATAGGCGAGTTGCTGTTTTTGACGAGATAAATAAATATAATGCTGATGTGGTATGTCTGCAAGAATGTGGAGTAACGTGTGACCCTTCGGCAGATTGGTCCTGGGGCCCCTCTGTGTGGGCTTTAGCATGTGTGTCTAAAAGTGAGGGGGTTGGTGTGGTTGTGAAGAATACGAATGTCAAAATTGTGGCACATGAGGTTGTAATTCCTGGAAGAATGCAAGTGGTGACTCTGGATTTTTTGGGACAGCATGTAAGGCTTTTTAACTGCTATGCTCCTGCTGAAAAGAGAGATAGGGTTAAGTTTCTTGAGATACTCAAAGTATACTTACCTGGTAGAATTCCAACCGTGGTGGTGGGTGATTTTAACTGCGTGAGAAGGGGTGAAGACCGTCAGGGGACTAGTAGTGATGGAGGGTTGGATGTCACGTCCAGGGTCCTAAATGACATCATTAGTGACTTTAGTATGCGTGATATGGCTGTGGAAATAGAAAAAAAGGACATTACTTTTACTTACCATTCTGATAAAGGGACCGTTAGGTCACGTATAGATTATATCTTTTTGTCTCAGTTTCTAAAAGGTATGTCATATGGAGCCTTCCCTATGTTTTTTTCAGATCACTCTTTGATTTGTGGTACCCTTGGTTTGGAGGGGGGGGGGGGGGGTAGAAGTTGGTAAAGGCTTTTGGAAGCTTAATTGTTTACTCTTGGAGGATGAAGAGGTGGTTGGGCGTTTTGTCTCCTTTTGTGGGTTTTTGGAGCGCAAAAAAGGGGATTTTGAAGATCTGCTGGAATGGTGGAAATGGTTTAAAAGTCAGACGGCCTCCTTTTTTAAGAAAGTGGGGGTGGAGAGGGCAAGGGAAAAAAGAGAAGCTGGGAAGAAATTGATGGAAAGAGTACATTTTTTGTACTTATGTAAAAGGATGGGTTTGGAGGTAGAGGAGGATCTTAAGGAAGTGCAGGAGGAAAGGAGAAGGATGATTAAAGAAAAAGGGAAAGGCATAATCTTTAACGCAAAAGTGTTGAATATGGAAGAGGATGAGAAATGCTCAAGATTTTTCTTTAAGAAAGCCTTTAGTCCTAAGAAAATAATGCAGAAGATGTTGGATGGACAGGAGGAGGTGGAAGGTAAAAAAATGCGTGATGGTGTGAGAAAATTTTATCAAGACCTATATGGAGGAGAAGAGGAGGCCACATTGGAAGAGGTGAAGGAGTACTGTGATATTTTACCAGAAAGTTTGAGCCAAGAGGAAGGTGTTTTTTTGGCGGATCCGGTAGGAGAGGCAGAGGTTGAAAAAACTTTAAAAGGTATGGCAAGAAATAAGACCCCAGGAGGGGATGGGCTGCCTGTGGAATTCTACCTCAAGTTTTGGTGCATTCTTAAATCGCATTTGGTTGAAGTAGTAAGATACTGTATGATGTCAGGAAGATTGTCTACCTCTATGAAAGAAGGAGTTATTGTGCTACTTTTTAAAAAAGGGGAGGAAAAGGATATTAAAAACTGGAGGCCCATAACCCTTTTAAACGTGGACTATAAGATTTTTTCAAAAATTTTGGCCGATAGGGTTAAAGAGGTGATAGGAAAAGTGATCGGGGAGTGGCAAGTATGTGCTATACCTGGGAGAAGGATTGCGGATAACCTGATACTGTTAAGGCACTTGGCCTTTTATGCGCAATGTAACAACTTATCCTTGGCTGTTGCTGGCTTCGATCTGGAGAAAGCATATGATAGGGTTTCTCATCGTTTTATGTTTCATGTCCTGAGAAGACTGGGCTTTCCAGACAGTTTTGTAGGTATGGTTAAGAGTCTCTATACAAATGTAAATAGTAAAGTCATGATTAATGGGATTCTGTCAGAACCTTTTGGGATAAAATCAGGCGTAAGGCAGGGGTGTCCCCTGTCCCCAGTTTTGTTCGTCTGCATTATGGAGCCGCTTCTTCAGCATGTACAACATGATAAAGCTTTTGAAGGCTTTTTTGTTCCGGGTAGTAATGGAAGCAGACTAAAATCTCTATGCTACATGGATGACGTAACCTTTTTATGCAAATCAAGAAGGGACCTCGCTAGGGCAGAGCTACAGTTGCAACTTTTTGGAAGTGTTGCAGGAATGCGGGTGAACTGGGGTAAAAGTGCAGTATGTACTTTGAGTGGACCGGATGACATTACTTCAAGCAAAATTAATAAAGTCCAGACCATTAATGTGTTAGGTATACATTTTGAAAGGAACTTGCGGAATCAGGAGAATGCAACCAAATGTGTGGAGAAATTATCTAAAAAATTGAATTTATGGAAACTGCGTCATCTGTCTTTATCCGGAAAGGTCTTGATTGTGAAGGCGGTTTGTCTGCCTTTGTTGCTTTACTTTGGGGTCATTTTTCCTTTCAACAAAAAGTGTTTACAGAAATTTGAAAGACTTCTTTTTACCTTTTTTTGGGGTTCTAAGATGGAGCGGGTGGCAAGATCTACTGTTTTTAAAGAAGTTAAGATGGGAGGTTACAACTTTCCTAAGATAGAGACCTTTTTAGGAATGCATTTTTGGTTGCTGCATTATAAAGCTTTTTTAAGTGGAGGAAAAACAATGTGCTTCATGCGATATTTGATGGGATGGTTTGTGGTGGGATGGGGTTGGGGGGTGCGGGATCTGACAAAACCGGTGGCTCTTGTGCCCCCTCCTTATTACACCAAGCTTAAAACATGGTATGATGAGACTGGTCTGAAGGACTTGGGGAATGGCGCAGTAGTTAAAAACACTTTGGTTAAATGGCTAAGGAAAGAAGAGGTGGTTTCCAACATTGCTGACTTAAGGACGAAACAGGCGGAAGAGTGTTGGAGGAACTTGGAAATGGATGGTGTGACCAATAAACAAAAAGAGATTGTATGGATGGGTTTTCAGGAAATTTTGATGACAATGACCTTTCTGAAATCCAGAGACTTGGCGAGAGATGAGAAATGTGTGAGGGAAGGATGTGGTGGAGCTGAAAGAGTTAGTCACGTGTTTTTGGGGTGTTCCTTTGTACGTAATGTGTGGGGAAGGTTGGTGGGTTTTGTTAAAAATGTGTTGGAGGTGGAGGAGATTACACAGAATTTGATTTTGTATGGTTTGGTGGGTGGTGGGTCTGATGTAAAGAAGAGGCGGGGATGGATTTTTTCAGCAATTGTTAAAGAGGTGGTTTGGGAAGCAAGGTGCGGTTATAGGAAGGGGAGTCTTGTTGTGTCGGAGGAAGAATGTGCAGAGTGGGTTTTGAGCAAATTGTATTATGTTTTGTTATATGATCGGAGGAGGTTGGGGGTGGAGGAAGCAGATGTTTTTTGGAATTTTGGGAGGTGGAGGTTGGGATAATTTGTTATTGCAGGTGTCCTTTTTGTTTTGGTTTTAATGGTTTTTATGAAGTTTTGATATAAAAGTACTTACCTGAATGATGTAACGAACGCTGCTTGATCTCTGGAGAGTTCTTTGAAGGAGTCCTGAGTATGCGATTCATGCTGACGGGAAAAAAAAAAAAAAAAATGTTAGACACAACGGAATGTGGTACAGCTCAGGTGGGAAGGGACGTCTGCATGTCCCAGCAGGGGTCAGGTCATTGACTATCTGCTGGGGCTGCGCTTTAAAGTTTCGGACTTATTTGCAGTCATACATTCCACAAACTCGAAGGAGTTTGATGTAAGTTTCGTCTCCTTGGTCTCCATGGAGCTTTTCCTGACACTGTACGAGCTCGTCAGGAAGTCAGATCCATGGAAAAGTTTCCGGGTGATACCTCTTTCGAGGCAGGAGGAGGTAAAGAATGTGACTGTACTGGTCAGGAATGAGTCCCTCCCACCTGAGGACATCGCGACCTGGCTGGCGCGGTACGGGCAGCTCCAGACAGGGCTGAGGAAAAGTTTGGATGAGCGCGGGGTCTGGACAGGTGCGTGGTTGGTCAGGATCCGGCTCAAGCGCCACAACAATACCGTGGCGCATGTACCTGGCAGCGCCTTCATAGGTAGAGATCGGATCCTGGTCTTCTACCCTGGACAGCCCCGTCGCTGTTTCAAATGCGGCAGTCCCGCGCACCTCAGCGCGGACTGCACAATGCCCCGCTGTGTGAGGTGTAATGGCTTCGGCCACTCACCTGAGGGTTGCAGGCTTATTGTCTGTAACCTCTATGGGGAAATGGGACACCCCTTTAGGAGTGCCCCAGGCCCGGAGGGTGAGGGGGTCCCTAGACGAAGTGGGGATCCCAGCCCCTCAGGGTCACAGAGGGAGGGTTCCCCCCTCCCTCAAAGGGTCAGACCCCCCAGGCGCGGATCAAGGACAGGAACTGGCGTAGTGAGGGAGCCTGGCGAGTTCTCCGGCCCCATCTGACCCTGTGTCAGATGGGGCAACGGCAACAAAAACACCTGGGAAGCCGGCCAAGGCGAAAAAGCCCTCGCCCAAAAATCACCCTCCCCTCCCCCTGTTCCCCCCACGTCCTCCTCCCTTTCCCCCTTCCCCTCTCCCCCCCCTGGTCTCCCCCCTCCCAGCTTCCCCTTCTTTTCCTTTGCCCCCTTCCCCCCCCTCCCTTCAGTAATTAAATCTGCGGGTAAGCCGCACCCACCCCTGGATCAGGCGGCTATACTAATGCCCCCTCCGGCCTCTTCGGTGGTCGTGAGTGGTCGGCAAGCTGGTGCAGGAGGGGTGACCCCAATGGACATCTCAGGGGCCGGTAAGGGGGTTAATAAGAAAATTAAGGAGATCTCCAGTGGGAGGTCTGATGAAGAGAGTGGGAGGGAACCTCCCAAAGTGGAATGGGAGAAGAAAACCAAAAAGAAGAGGAAGAGGAAGGTTTCGGGGAAGGAGGGTGGTGAGGACCCCCAGCCCAGTACAAGTTCAGGGGCAGGGGGGGGCTCCTCACTGGCCCTATGGAACAGATACGGGATCCTTTCCTCCTCGGACTCCGAGGAGGATTGATTCTTTTAGAAATGTAAAATAGAGAGGAACGTAAACTTCAATCACTAAGGATGGCGGTACCCGCTCCAATACGCCTTGCGACCATTAATGTCGCAAGTGTGCGTTCTGCGGCGGCTAGATTTTCAGCCTTTGATTTTCTCGGCCGGGTTGAAGCCAACATTTTGTTTTTGCAAGAGACCTGGCTGACATCTGTGGCAGAGATGCACCTAGCAAAGAGGGAGTGGAGACATGGGCCCTCCCTCTGGTCTCTTGAGGCTGAGCCCTGCAGTGGTGTTGCGGTCCTTTTTAAGACTGGTTCGGTGGCTTGCCGACGAGTGATTGAATTTGAAATCGGTAGGTGTTTGATTGTGGACGCAGTCGTGAGAGGGGAATCCCTCCGCCTTATCAATTTTTATGGACCTCAGTCCCAGAGGGGGAGGAAGGACCTTCTCACGCTGCTGAAACCATACCTGTTTACATCCCAGCAGGTGGTCTTTGGTGGTGACTTTAACATGGTCACCAGGTCAAAGGACCGGGCAGGTACCTCAGGCCCTCTGGGATATGATAGTATCTTTTTGAATAGAATAGTGAGGGAAGCTGGGTTGGTGGATGTGCACGTTCGCCACTTCCCCAACCTCACTGGTTTCACATATTCCAGAGGTAGTTGTAGGAGTAGGTGAGATAGGTTTTTTTTGAAGGGGGATTCGTCCTTTGCAGCTCCTGCGCTGCATGCGGTTGAATTCTCTGATCACCGTATGGTGTCGGTTACTCTGAATGTGGCGGACACCCCTCAGAAAGGAAAGGGTCTGTGGCGACTAAACGGGTTGCTACTTGAGGACCCTGAAATCAGATTGGCCTATGAGGACTTCTTTTTGGAACAAGCCTCACTCCTTGAGAGCAGCTGCTCCCGCCAGGAATGGTGGGAAGTGGTGAAGAAGAGATCGGAGGGTTTCTTCCGGGAAGTCTCGGGCCGTCGGGCAGCATCCCGGTATCAGGCCTACCAGAAGTTACGCAGGCAGCTAGATCGCTTGGTTTCTGATGGTGGCCCCCAGGACCAGATCTCGGATCTGAAGCTCCAGATGAAGGAATGTCAGTATGACCGTCTCGCCTCCCTGGTGCTGGAGAGGGATTACGGGAAGTTCACTAACCCGGATCGTTACAAAAGCTGTGGGGACACGGTGAGTAAGAAGGTCATACATGGACTGAGAGATCCCTCGGGTTCCCTGGTAAGGTCCAAGCCGGGCATCTTGGGGATCATCAGAGCCCATTTTTCAGACATCCTTCGGAAGAAGCCGTTGGATCTGAGGAGAGCCAAGGAATTTCTTGACGGGACTCCGCTTGAAGTGAGGTCTGACCCCCCGGACTCCTTGGTGGAAGAGATCTCAGTGGCCGAAATTGAGCAGGCTATTGACTCGTTGTCTCTAAAAACGTCGCCGGGGCCTGATGGGCTCACGGAGGTGTTCAGTGAGTGTTTGGCGTCCGGCCTGCTCCCTCCCTCGATGAGAAGTTCGGCTTTGATCCTTCTGTCCAAGGGGAGGGATCCGTCCGTGGTAGAGAATTTGCGCCCTATCGCCCTCCTCTCCACGGATAGAAAGATTCTGGCAAAGATTTTGTTTACACGTATGTCTGCTGTTGCAGGCGAGCTGCTTTCTGCTTCCCAGCACTGCACAGTTCCCGGCCGTAGCACCTTTAGTGCAGTCCTTAACGTCCGGGAGGCTGTGGAGAGGTGCAGGGCAACGGGTGACGGACGGTATCTGCTGGCGTTAGATCAGGCGAAAGCTTTTGATCGGGTAGACCACGAGTACCTCTGGCTTCTCCTGGGTAGATACGGCCTGCCTGATCAATTTATTGATTGGCTCAGGACTTTGTACAGAGGGGCTGAGAGCTTCCCACTGGTTAATGGTTGGGTGGGTCCTACCTTTCCGGTGGACTCTGGTGTTAGGCAGGGCTATCCGCTGAGTCCCCCTGCTCTATGTCTTCGCAGTCGACCCCTTCATAAGAAGGCTAGACTGTGGGCAGTTGAGGGGGGTCCTGACGGAGCCCAGTAGTGGCCCAGATAACGCGGTAGGGGTGGTGGCCTACGCGGACGACGTCTCGTGGTAGTGGCTAGCCGAGAGGAGGCCCAGTTTGTGGAAACACAGATTGGAGGCTACTCCGAGGCGTCTGGTTCGTTGGTCAACTGGGACAAGAGTGAAGCTCTCTGGTTGGGAAGGGAGGGTGAGCAGTTCGCCCTCCCGGACGTTTTTCCACCGCCCCGACCAGAAGTTAAGATCTTAGGCATTTTTTTCGGCCAGGGTGACTATCCCAAGCTAAATTGGGAGTGCAGGCTGGTAAGTGCCACCCAGAAAGTTAACACCTGGAAAAGCTGGAAGCTGTCGTTGAGGGAAAGGGTGAGCCTGGTTAAAACCTACTTGCTTCCCGAGTTCCTCTATGTCAGCTACGCATGTCTGTTGCCAGAGTCACTCTATGCGCGGGTCTGCGGTCTGGTTTTTCTGCTTCTGTGGGGAAACAGACGGAACCTGATAAAAAGGGAGGTCACGTATCGACGGAGAGGGGAGGGCGGTTTGGACATGATCAACCCCACGGTTTTCTTTACTGTGGTGTTCCTGAAGTTCAATCTGCAATCCATTTTTGTGGACGAACCTTCTCTGTGGGAACGTTCGTGCAAGAATTGGTTCCTAGTGTTCCTGAGCAGGTGGGAGGGGGGCGGTCGCCCGGGTGACCTTCGAAGGCCCCCGGGTACCTCCCCGCCTATGTCCCAACCGCCCTGAAGGTACTAAGGCGGTGGAGGATAACGGCCTTAGAGGTAGGCTCCCTGGGCCGGTGTGAGCTGTACCAGAGGGTCATGGCCTCGGACGTTTTGAGACCACTGGCCTTAAGGGACTGTCCAGACAGGGTTCTCAGGGAGGGATTAGCCCTCCTGAATTCCAAGAGAATTCCTGCCAAGTTCTGGGATCTCGCATGGAGGGTGTTCCACGGACGACTCTATGTGAGATCGAACTTGAAGTACCGGAGTCCAGAGGACAGAGGCTGTCCTCGCCCTGAGTGTGATGGGGTGCTAGAGACCATGGACCACTTTTTGGTCGAGTGCCCCTTCAACTTGGGGGTTCTGGGGGAGATTGGAGATGCCCTTGCCTATCCTGAGAGGGTGTACGGTGACTTCAGAGCCCGGAGGGGTTTTGTGTTATCATCACTGTATTTAGTTAGTGTCATATGCCTCTACTACACTTGGCACGCTCGGTGTTTAGTGTCCACTAGGGGCAAGTTCCTGCCCATGCATGAGGTGGCGGGTGATGTCGTTCGGGAATTGGGTAAGGTGAGGTTTCTTGAGGGGGAAAGAATGGGTAGGGAAAGGTGTGCTAGGTTGTGGAGAGGGTTCTCTTTCCGGTCACCTTGATGATCTCCCCCTTCTTTTCCTTAGGTGGAGGTCTGTCTATCCTTTCACCCCCCTTTTTTTTAGCTTTTGGGCAACTTAATTTTAAAAACATGGTATGCACCGTCAGTTTCGTTACGTTCCTGCCTATAGGGGGTATGTAATATAAATGTACATAATTAAAATAATGATTGGAAATTGTTTAGATTAGGTTTTTTTTTTTTTTTTTTTTGTCCAGATGATCATGGGGTTAAGGGTCGTCCGATATGGGCGATATGGACAGTTTGAATAGATTCTGTCTGTCTAAAAAACATTTGTATACGTTTTTTTCCGGGGGGCAGCAGCCTATGTAGTATTTTACATACAGGTATACTATATTTATACAGAGGTTTATACTGATCTGGCTTAAGCTACTCCTGTTGTTGAATAGCGCGGTTCTTCTATATTTTTATTTTTACTATCATTTGTATAAGTTGTTCTCTTGTACTTTTTGCTCAAGTATGGGCTTTTCTTAAGTTCTTGATTATGTAAATCAGTAGCAGTTTTATTTAAATAAAAATCTCCACCTATATAGCAAACTAACTTGTTCATTTTAAATAGAGCTTGCAGTCAGCGGTAGGAGCTTGTGCGTTGCTGTCTGCATGCTCTGAACCCAGTATACACCACTATATCCACCTATATAGCAAACTATCTTGCTCGTTTTAAATAGAGCTTGCAGTCAGCGGTAGGAGCTTGCGCGTGCTGTCTGCGTGCTCTGAACCCAGTACACACCGCTATATCCACCTATATAGCAAACTATCTTGCTCGTTTTAAATAGAGCTTGCAGTCAGCGGTAGGAGCTTGTGCGTGCTGTCTGCGTGCTCTGAACCCAGTATACACCGCTATATCCACCTACATAGCTCTTCTCTATTTGAGCCATCTGCCATCTGCAGGAGTTATTGGAAGTTGTGTGTGCCTCCAGCACAATATACACTACCCAATTGCTGTTTTTCCCAACTCCCTTCAGGCCATTACCATGTCTGGAAGGCCAGCAAGGAGAAGCAGACAGGCGCGAGCCGATAAAAGAGGGCAAGCAGGCTCTGTGTCTAGAGACAACAGTGCTGGTCGTGGACGCGGTGCATCGTCATCATCAGCACGTGGCCATGGGACACGCTTGTCCTTCTTTTCGGCAGCTGGACATGTTGAGCCGCAACATGCCAACGACTTGGTAGAGTGGATGACCAAGCCCTCTTCATCCTCCTCATCCTCTCTCACCCAGTCTCAGGGTACTAGCAAAG
This sequence comes from Lithobates pipiens, assembly GCF_037356315.1. Lineage (NCBI taxonomy): Eukaryota > Metazoa > Chordata > Amphibia > Anura > Ranidae > Lithobates > Lithobates pipiens. The sequence continues at coordinate 562,596,490 of NW_027507758.1, read as the reverse complement.
CAGCTGCCAACGCATCGTCTTCCCTCCTCTCAATGTCATCATCAGTGACTCCTTCCCTAGACCCACCACGTCCTCCTGAGGAGTCTCCTGAACTCTTTGAGCACAGTGTTGGGTACATGCTCCAGGAGGATGCCCAGTGTTTTGTAGGCTCTGATGATGATACTCAGCTAGAGGAAGGCAGTAGCGTGAATGCAGAGAGAGTGGATGCTCAAGAAGGACAGCAATCTGGCAGTCATGTTCCACAAGCTGCAGCATACTGCCAGGTTTGCTCAAGCGATGAAGAGGGAGGGGATGATGAGGGCACTGACTCCACGTGGGTGCCTGGTAGGAGAGAGGAGGAGGAGGAGGAGGCACATGTCCAATGAGGCAGGATGCCCTCTGGGGGCCAGCTTAGGGGCAGCACACCGACTGAATCACACCGCAGAGCTCTGCCTGTGCAGGGCGCTGCCTCTGCGCGTTATTCTAAAAGTTCTTTGGTGTGGGCCTTTTTTGAGATGAGTGCATCAGATCGCACCGCTGCTATTTGCAACATATAAAAAACATCAGCCGCTTGGGCACCACATGCTTGACCAGACATATGTTGACCTGCCATGCAGCTCGTTGGAAAGCGTATCTCAAAGACCCACACCAAAGAACAAAGCGGACCTCTCCTTGCTCCTCATCAGCTGGGATCTCCAACCCCACTAGACCTTCAGTCCTTTCTGAAACCTGCTCTGAGAGGAATGAAGGTGTAGAATTAGGTGTGTCACAGCCAAGTGCTTCCGGGCACTCTGCTAGCAGTACACCCACGTCCGATTATAGCAGGCAAATGTCCCTGCCCCAGCTGCTGGACCGGCGAAAGAAGTTCACTCCCAGCCATCCACATGCCCAGTGGTTGAATGCTAGCTTGGCTAAATTGCTAGCACTTCAAATGCTGCCTTTTCAGTTGGTAGACTCGGCCCCCTTCCGTGAGTTTGTACAATGTGCGGTTCCTCAGTGGCAGGTCCCCAAACGCCACTTTTTCTCACGGAAGGCGATTCCGGCTCTCTACCGGCATGTGGAAGGCAATGTCCTTGCCTCGCTGGACAGGGCGGACAGCGGTAAGGTGCATATTACCGCTGACTCATGGTCCAGCAGGCATGGACAGGGACGTTACCTGTCTTTCACGGCCCATTGGGTCACTCTTCTGGCAGCTGGGAAGGATGCAGGACAAGGTGCAGTAGTGTTGGAGGTTGTTCCGCCACCACGCCTCCAAAATGCTACTATTGGTTGTGACACACCTCTCTCCTCCACCCCCTCCTCTTCTTCTTCCTCCATGGCCTCTTCCAGTGCTCTGTCCTCAGAACCAGCGGTTCTCCGTAGGTGTTCCAGGGGCTACGCAAGTACGCAGTCAAAACGATGCCATGCCGTGCTTGCGCTGGTTTGTTTGGGGGACAGGAGCCACACTGGGGTGGATGTTTTGTCAGCTCTGCAAGGGCAGGCCGAGAGGTGGTTGACGCCACGCCAGCTTAAGCCAGGAATGGTGGTTTGCGACAATGGCACCAACCTCCTCTCTTCCCTCCGACAGGGACAACTGACCCATGTGCCCTGTGTAGCTCACGTCCTTAACCTGGTGGTGCAGCGGTTCTTGGGCAGGTACCCCGGCTTACACGATGTCCTGAAGCAGGCCAGGAAAGTCTGTGTGCATTTCCGGCGATCATTTAATGCCTGTGCTCGGCTGGCTGAGCTCCAAAAGGAGTTGAACCTGCCCAAGAACCTCCTTATATGTGACATGCCCACCAGGTGGAACTCAACGTTGGCCATGCTGCAGCGGCTGCACACACAGCAGAGGGCCATCAATGAGTACCTGTGCGACTACGGCACCAGGACAGGGTCAGGGGAGCTCGGTTTTTTCTCACCACGCCAATGGGGCATGATCAGGGATGCGTGCACTGTCCTGTCACCATTTGAGGAGACCACAAGGATAGTGAGCAGTGACAGTGCATGCATCAGTGACACTGTACCTCTTGTCCACCTCTTGGAGCATACGCTGCGTGGAATAATGGACAGGGCACTTGAGGCAGAACCGAGGCAGGAAGAGGAGGACTTCCTTGCCTCTCAAGGCCTCCTTTATCCAGACAGTGTTCCTGCTGTGCCACCCATCACACAGGAAGAAGATGAAGAGGAGGAAGAGGAGGAGGAGGATGATTGTGTCAGCATGGAGGTGGAGGCTGGCACTCAGCATCAGCAGCAGTCTTGTAGGGATGATTTACAGTCCCAAGAAACCCGTGGACTTGTACGTGGCTGGGAGGAGGTAGCTGCGGATCATGTTGTCCTTAGTGATCCAGAGGACTCCGGACCGAATGCCTCAGCTAACCTACGCTGCATGGCCTCCCTGATCCTGCAAAGCCTGCGGAAGGATCCTCGTATTCTTCGGATCAAGGAGAGGGACCATTACTGGCTGGCCACTCTCCTTGATCCACGGTACAAGGGTAAGGTTGCCGACCTTATCTTGCCATCGCAGAGGGAGCAGAGGATGAGACATCTCCGGGAGGCCTTGCAGAAAGGTCTGTGCAACGCGTTCCCAGAGACTGGGAGGTTACAAACTCCTGGTCCTGGACAACGTGTTGCTGAGGCATTGGTCAGAAGGAGCGGTGGAGAAGGTGGCTGTCTGACTGATGCTTTCAGACAATTTTTTAGTCCGCAGCCCCAAGGTATGATCGGTTTCAGCAACCATCGCCAGCGTCTGATTTACATGGTGCAGGAATACCTAGGGGCAAGTCAGACTTGGACACCTTTCCCACCGAAAATCCTCGGGCTTACTGGGTCTTGAGGATGGATCACTGGCCAGAGCTTGCACAGTATGCACTTGAGCTACTGGCCTGTCCTGCATCCAGCGTTCTTTCGGAACGCACCTTCAGTGCTGCTGGTGGCTTTGTTACCGATCACAGGGTGCGCCTGTCCACCGAATCAGTTGATCGACTGACCTTCATCAAGATGAATCAGTCTTGGATCACCCACAGCTACCAAGCACCTGAAGCTGATGTAACCAAATAATTTTCTTTGAAATATCACATCCCTTCAAGACTGCCTATGCTGATGCTGAGTGGCTGTCCTGTTATGTTGATTGTCTATCCTCTTCCTCCTCCGCTGATATATTGGAAGAACATTTCTGGAGTCACTTTGAGGGCTTACAATGTTGTGGCAAAACCAACACCTTGTTCCGCCATTTCTGCAGAGCATATAGGGCAGGCCCCTACTTTCAAGCATCCAACTTACAAACATCTCCTACTTGCAAACGGAAGGAGACAACAGCAAGTGAGATGAAAAAAGATGTACGACAAAACAAATTATACAGGGGTGATAACCCTTCCTTATGTTTTCCAAAAAGTTTAAAAATAGTTTTTTTTGACTGGAGCTACACTTTAAAAATGTACCAGTTGAAAATTACAAACAGATTCAACTTAACACAACAAACCTACACAGTCCCTGTCTTGTTTGCACCGCCTGTATACTGCTGTTCTGAGTATATAGGGCCTGGGGGCCACACGCATTTCCTTTTTTTAATATGGGTACAGGGTTCCCCTTAATATGCGTACAAGACCCAAAGGGGCTGGTAATGGGGAGGGAGGGCTACCCATGCCATTTTTCTCAATGATTTTCAACCATATTGCAGGAACCAGATATAACATTAAAACCGCCAGCAGTTTTAAATGATGTTATTTCCGTTAAATGTCATTTTGTGCAGGGACTGTTCTAAACACGGGAAACACGTGGCACTTGACAGGCATACTACAGACACCCCCCAGGCACGATATTTAAAGGAATATTTCACTTTTTTTTTTCACTTTAATCGTCATTATAATCAGTGCTCCCGCCAAAATGGCCATTTTTAAAAACATTTTAGGCATTGACCCATGTCCCCTGGGGCAGGAGCCATGTCCCTAAACCCTTTTTAGGACAGCATCTTGCATATTAGCCGTTAAAATGAGCACTTTTAATTTCGAACGTTCGAGTCCCATAGACTTCAATGGGGTTCTAAAGTTTGTACGAATTTGGGGTCCGTTCGAAAGTTCTGGTGCGAACCGAACCGGGGGGTGTTCGGCTCATCCCTATTCAGGACCCTCAAGCAACTCAGGCTCCACTCAGCCCCCATAAAAGAGGACGCTTTACTTTGTCACCTCCTGCTGAAGAAGATATTACAGACAGCTGAACTCTAAAAGGGTGATACCTATTTATGCACTTCTTTTTTCTTACTATCGATACAATACTCTCTCTTAACCATACCACGTGTTATACCTTCGTAGTAATGTAGCGGATGACATTTTGGACAAAATGTCATACACATGTAAATTTCATTTTTGCTTCAGAACAGTAGGAGTTCTGAGGGTTAATTATGTAGGTTGGCCTTGACATTAGTCTGGCCGGGCTGTGTTAGAAGTTCTGCCTGGTCATGTGAGCAGTGAGGTGTATATGACAGGCCAGAATCAGGCCTGGTTGGACGTTTTGAGTATCAACCTTCTCGGAACCAATCAGTGGGAGTGCCAGGCCCCGCTGGGGAGTATGGGAAGGGGTACTTAAGATGTGTGGGGCACGTGTTTAGAGGAGAGGAGTTCATGAGACCCATGTGGTCTGTTCTGGTTCCAGGACCGGGGTAGCCCCGTGAGGGGTCCCGGTCACAGGGTGTTCGACATCCCTGTTCCTGTTAGATGCCCCTAATAGACCTGCCTGGTCTGGGATAGGGATCAGTCTGTTCCCGAGTCTCGGAAACCCGCTGGTCTTAGGCGCAGTAACTGAGGGAGGATTCAAGGTGTCCAGGTGTGCTCTCGGCTTGGAAAGGCACCACAGCTCATGGAAGTGATCAGGGGAGGAGTCTTCGGAGGAGGGCAGGCAAGTGGCATCCTGGGAAGTGCCCGGTTATTGAGTTGGGAAGGACATTGACGAATTCACGTTTTCCCAGTACAATTGAGGAGACAGAGAACATTCCAGGTACTGAGGAAAAATGTTCCTGTTCACGCTTAGTTACAACTTTTACACGTTCATAGGATTGCGTCAAGTTTTGAGTGCCATGAACTCTGGCTAGAGATCTGTTCAGCCTTGAAGTACCCAGCTGTGAGTGGCTACTCTCTGGGTGGAATTAGAGACTTTGCTAGACCTGCAGTTCAAGGTGTCTGTCTGAGTTCTTCACCTGTGCCCTCTGTTCCCACGAGAGACTGTGTTATTGGATGTTATTACTGCAAAATAAAACCTTTCAAAAGGACTTTTTTTGTGTCAGCGTTCAAGTCGTTGGGTATCAACCCTGGGAACCCTTAGATGTGGAAGAGCAGGCCAAGAGGAGGTAAATGGTAAGCCAAGGTTGCCCTCCAAGGGTTGTGGCCGCTACAGTAATACAACGTAGTATTCAATGTTACCTGTTAAACCAGTAGGATACTTCTCTAATATGAATTATTTTTAAATTGTTATATCTGTTATGATATTGCTAAGATTGGTTGCTTTCATTGGATCTACTCTTATGGATCTATCTTTAGCTGATCTCTAACCAGTTGGATATACCCTGCAGCTGCATCCTAGACGTCCTAATGTTTTAAATCATATAGTTTTCATACATCCTTAGATGTTAGCTGTTAAATAGGTCTACTAGCTGACCTCTTTAAATGTTCTCTTTCTCTTGTGAATAGTTAATTTACATAATTTGCAAAGGTTTATTTAGCCGAATTGTGGAATTAATTTAAACTAAAATATCCTATAGATAGCAACAATTTTTTTTTTCTTCTCAAGATTAACTTACATCTTTTGACTCATCAGTTCAATAATATCTAATACAATATCAGCAGGCTGTCATAGTCCCAGAGACAGTTCGCCACACCTCCTTTTTTCTCCTTGAGTGCCCAATATTGATTGGATGCTCTTTGGAACATCTATATCTATTGGTTGGTGATTAACCGCTTCCCACCCGCCCTATAGCGGAATGACGGCCTTAGAGCGGGCGGCTTCCTTCGCCTGGCCGTCCCTGGACGGCCTGGTGTTTACTTCCGCAATGCGCGCCGCCGCGGGCGCGCATCGCGGAAGTTCTGTATTTGCCGTGTCCCCCGGGGACAGGCAAACACAGATCGCTGTAAACGGCCAATCACAGCGGCCGTTTACAGCGTGATCGGCGTGTCCAATGGGAGATGATCTCATATGTAAACATATGAGATCATCTCTCAGCGCCGCTCTCCCTCCTCACACAGACAGCGTGTGAGAGGGGAGAGAAGAACGGCTGGAGCAGCCGTCAGTGTACAGAAGCAAAAAAAAAAAAAAAAGTGTAAAAAAAAAGTTTAAAAAAAAGTGCCATCCTCCCCCAGAGCCATCCTCCCCCAGTGCCATCCCCCCCAGTGCCATGCCCCCCCCAGTGCCACCCCCCCCAGTGCCATGCCCCCCCCAGTGCCATCCCCCCCCAGTGCCATGCCCCCCCCAGTGCCATCCTGCCCCAGTGCCATCCGCCCCAGTGCCATCCGCCCCAGTGCCATCCTCCCCAGTGCCATCCGCCCCAGTGCCATCCTGCCCCAGTGCCATCCACCCCAGTGCCATCCACCCCAGTGCAATCCACCCCACCCCAGTGCCACCTGCCCGCAGTGCTATCTGTCCCCAGTGCCACCTGTTGTCAGTGCCATTTGTCCCCAGTGCCATCTGTCATCAGTGCCATGTATAAGTGGCATCTGTCATCAGTGCCACGTGTTATTAGTGCCACATAGTGCCATCTGTCATCAGTGCCACGTATTAGTGCCATCTGTCATCAGTGCCACGTATCAGTGCCATTTGTCATCAGTGCCACCTGTCAGTGTCACGTGCCATCTGTTGTCAGTGTCACGTGTCATCAATGCCACTTATCAGTGCCATCTGTCATCAGTATCACGCATCATTGGTGCCACGTATTAGTGCCATCTGTCACCGGTGGCACGTATTAGTGCCACGTATTAGTGCCACGTGTCATCAGTGCCACGTATTAGTGCCACGTGTCATCAGTGCCACGTATTAGTGCCACGTGTCATCAGTGCCACGTATTAGTGCCACGTGTCATCAGTGCCACATATTAGTGTCATCTGTCATCAGTGCCACATATTAGTGCCATCTGTCATCAGTGCCACGTGTCATCAGTGCCACGTATAAGTGTCATCATTGCCACGTATCAGTGCCATCTGTCATCAGTGTCACGTGTCATTGTCCTGGTATTTCAAAAGTGTAATAAGTAGTCAACAAGTTAGATGTGTAATTTATGCTTCTAGAACACGTGATGGCGCTCCCTGCATGTTGGGCCTCTCTATGTGGCCAGGCTGTGAAAAAGTCCCACACATGTGGTATTGTAATACTCAGGAGGAGTAGCAGAATTTTTTGGGGGGTGTCATTTGTGGTATACACATGCCACGTGAGAGAAATAACCTATTACAATGACAATTTTGTGGAGAAAAATAAAAAAATGGAAAATCTTCATTTTGCAAAGAATTGTGGGAAAAAAATGACAACATCAAAAAGCTCACTATGCCTCTTACTAAATACCTTGGAATGTCTACTTTCCAAAAAGGGGTCATTTGGGGGGTATTTGTACTTTCCTGACTTGTTCGGGTCACAAGAAGCGAGATAGTCCACCAGTACATCAGATGTGATCAATTTTGTGCGATTCGCACCACAGCTTGTAGACTCTATAACTTTCACAAAGACCAAATAATATCCACTAATTTGGGTTATTTTTACCAAAGATATGTAGCAGTATAAATTGTGGCCAAAATGTATGAAGAAAAATTAATAATTTGCATAATTCTGTCACAGAAACAAAGAAATATGCGTTTTTTTTCAAAATTTTCGGTCTTTTTTCATTTATAGCGCAAAAAATAAAAACCCCAGAGGTGATCAAATACCACCAAAAGAAAGCTCTATTTGTGGGAAAAAAAGGACACAAAATTCATTTGGGTACAGTGTTGCATGACTGAGTAATTGTCATTCAAAGTGTGAGAGCACCGAAAGCTGAAAATTGGTCTGGGCAGGAAGGTGTTTAAGTGCCCAGTAAGCAAGTGGTTAATCACTCCACTTTGTAGTGCCCTCTTTTCTTTTTTCTAATTTTTTTCTTTTTTCCTTTTTTTTGTCTCTCTTTAACACATTTTATATTAGTGTATATCAATACTGCACAACCCTTACTGAACTTCTTTTTCATATTTCTGTTCCATAGAGTAAATCTACATTCCCTAACACTTCTGCACCAGAGAAATAACCATCTTCAATAATGTCTTCACTGAATATATTAATGCTTAATGTACAAGGTCTCAACTCTCCTCCAAAGCGCACTAAAGCCTTTAAATTTTTCTCCAAACAATTGACACATGTGGTGTGCCTACAAGAGACACATTTTATCCCACAGTCCACACCAAAATATTTCAGCCGTAAATACCCACAAGTTTATACAGCATCAGCCAATACTAAACAAAGGGGAGTTCTAATAGCATTCCACCGCACTACACCATTCACCCTCACCAAAGAGCTCAAAGACCCTGAAGAGAGATACTTAATCTTATCTGGATTGTTATTAGATAATGACGTTACTATAGTCTCCTATTACGCTCCTAATAAAAATCCTCTTCTATTCCTCTCTCACCTTTTTTCAGTGATTGATTTGCATAAACAAGGTACCCTTATTATTGGAGGAGACTCAAATCAAACAATATACCCATTCCTTGACAAATCCCCAAGCCCTCATACCACACCTAAACTTTCCTATCAGAGACTACTGAACCAACACTCACTACTTGATACCTGGTGAGAACATAATCCTGCAAGAAGACAGTATACACATTACTCTCATCCTCATGAACAATTTTCCCGTATAGATCATCTTTTCGTTCCAGCTAGCACCTCCACATTCATTATGAACTCAAATATTATACCTTGTATTTGGTCAGACCATAACCCAGTCATAACAACTCTCTCCTCATTGGTTCCGAAACCCAATCATAAAACATGGTGCATAAATGACAAGCTCTAAGCAAATTCTACATTTAGAATAAACTTGGAGGAAGCCATAAAAGACTATCTTACTCACAACAAGACCTCTGATATGGATCCTTTAACTCGGTGGGAAGCTCTCAAACCCTATGTTAGAGGGGTCTGTATTAGTCAAGCATCTCATATACGTAAGCAAAAACAACAACTTCATAAACGCCTAGAGGAAGCATTTTACTAAGCTTCTGAAACTTTTCAAGCTTCACCATCCCCACATAATAAACTAAATTATGATAAAGCACGCATAGAACTTTACCTTTTTTTAACAGAATCAGTCGAGAAAAACTCTACGCAAAACTAAACACACCTTTTACATGCAAGCTAACAAGCCAACTACATTTCTATCTTTAGCACTACAAAAGACGAATTACACCCCAAAACCTATCTGCCTAAAAATTGATAAAGATATTTATACTAGCAACCCAAAGAAAATCCTTAACGAATTCAAGAAAAAACTAACAGAACTATAAAAAGAAACTAAAATGTTAAACCAATCACACCTAAACAATCTCTTATCTACAATTCACCATCCTTCACTCTCTCAAACTCAACAAGACTTACTAGAGAAACAAATTACTGAGATAGAAATACAAACTGCCATTAAATCACTTAAACTACACAAACACAACGGTGTTGATGGTTTATCAGCCACTTACTACAAATGATTTACTTCACTATTGTCACCCCTCATGGTTGATGCCTTAACCTTCTTCTTAGTGATCACTATTTCCGTACAGAATCACTCACCGCCTCCATCTCCATGATCCCTAAGCCCAATACGGACAACACTTCTTGGACTAATTACAGACCAATATCTATCCTTAACATTGATATAAAAATTTTAGCCAAGTTTCTCTCTTCCAGACTCAATCCCATAATTGATTCTTTGATACATAAGGATCAAACTGGATTTATTCCCTCAAGACAAGCAGGCGACAATATACGCCGAGCCACAATTCTAGCTCATATAGCACGTTCCCGCCATATTCCCACATGTTTCCTTTCATTAGACATATGAAAGGCATTTGACTCCCTATCATGGCCTTATCTACATTCTATTCTTAACCAATGGGGATTTGGTTCACATTTTCTCAGATGGATCACTACCTTATACCATAATCCACAATGTTTTCCGGACGATGTCTTAATATTTTTAACATTCCCTATAATATCAGCACCAACTCTTCTTGATATCCTCTCAAAATTTGAATGAATATCAGGCCTCTCAGTTAATCTACACAAATCAAAAGCCCTAAATATTTCACTACCTCCTGATTTTCACACCCAATTAATTAATTCCTTACCATTTGTATGGTCACCAGTTTCTATATCCTACTTGGGAGTCAACTTTACTTGCCAATGGATCTATATGCTACAAACTACCCGCCAATGCTATCGCAACTCTCTAAACTCCTCTCCAACTGGTCAAATTTACCTCTGTCATGGATGGGTAATATTGCAGCGATAAAAATGTCTATCCTTCCAAAAATGTTATCTCTATTCAGGGTTCTTCCTATCGTCATCTCATCACATTTCTTACGTATCTTACAACGGAAAACTTTACAATACATTTGGGACAATGCCAAACCTTGATTACCTAAACCTACCCTGTATTCTCTCAGAATCCGAAGGGGTCTGGGTGTACCAGACTTTACCAAATACTATTATGCAGCACAACTGTCACAGTCAACTAAATACTATGCTACATCTGAAATTCCACTATGGGTGGTATTGGAATCGGTTGACTGTGATCCTCTTTCTACCGTAAATCTTTTATGGCTTTCTCCATCACAACGTCGGAAGCGTACTAATCCAATTACCAAACACAGCCTTTCAATCTGGGATAGAGTGAAAACTCGATTTGGCCTCCAATCTTCACACAATCTTCTCCTCTCATTCTTTCATAACCCATCATTCTACCCGGCCTGGTCTTCCCCAACATCTTTCCTAGCTTGGTCAAAAGCGGGATTAATGAGGGCATATCATTTCTATAAAACCGGGTTATCACACCCTTTCCAACTCTCTGCAAAACATGTAATATCCCGCCCTCAGAAATGTTTAGGTACCTACACCTTTAGACTCAACGTCTCCTAATCTCAACGAATTTGAAAAACCTTGCAACGATGTTGCAACGATGTTGCAACAATGATCCTCATAGAAGAGCACTCACCTCAGATATATATATACTCAACTACTCTCACACAACTCTTCTTCATCCCCACTGACTTATACCAAAAAATGGGAAACAGACCTTCAATTACAACCTAAACAAACAAATTGGTCCCAAATATGGCATAATACCAAATCAGCATCACCTTATATTGTCGCTCTCTAAACTAATTACAAAGTTCTTACTAGATGGTACCTAGTCCCTGCCAGACTCTCCAAGTTTTCTTCATAATAGCCGTCCCAATGCTTCCGAGGATGTTCAGCATTGGGAACACACATGCACATATGGTGGGAATGTAAAATAGTTGAATCCTTTTGGTTGGAGGTGTTTAACATGTTTTCCACTATGTTTAATATACCTTTGCTTCCTGATCCAGCCACAGCACTCCTAAATGATAAACCAAATATTTTATCGCAGCCCCAGTTTAAACTTATGCTCTTCATAACCAAAGCAGCCAAACAGACCATAACGAAAGCATGGAAATCTAACTCACTCTGTATTTTGTCATTTAAGAACAGAATAACTCAGTTCATGATCCACGCAAAGACCAAAGCAATCTTACTTGACAATTTATTGAAGTATAAAGCCTTAGGGAGACCATGGTTTGAGCATTTCCTACCTCCAGGATTCGATAATTCATTATTTCTTCTTTGAAGACATTATATGGACAACCTATAATGCTACTATAAACTATACCTATTACCTTTAATTAGTGGTTCTCTCTTGAAATTCCCCCATGTCCCACCCCCTTATCTCCTTACCCCCAACACTGTGCAGTTACTACCCCCTTCACTTACTACTTGACTTTCTTGAAATATGAATAACTGGAACTTGGCCCTGGAATCATCTTCTCATTCTCCCCCAACTATCTTACTTCCTTTTCTCTATTATACTTACTTTCCTGCACCTTACTTTTCCCCACACTTCTTAATAAACTTATTCCATCCTCATACCTCCTATACTTTACCTGTAATTTGTATAATTCTTGTTTTCTGTATTCACTTTATATGATATAAACATTTAAGATAAAATGTGTGTTACTTTTCATAACATAATCGCCTATGTGATGCATTACAATTGCCTGTTACCTTATATATACAAGAAGTTATTATATTTCTTTGTAAACCTGAACTCTATTTAACGCTAACAATAAAATATTTTAAAAGAAACAAGCTGCTTTGACGGTCCCAGCTTTTATCCAAATGCCCCCCCTTACACCCCCAACTTTGCCCTGGGAACAGGTTTTGCAGGACCTATAGGCTATGGCTTCACCAGAAGATCTGGCCTATTGGCATAAACAGGGTCTGACAATGAGTCCTGAGTAGGGATGGCCGAACGGCGGACTATTGGCGCCGTTCGCCCAGCGGACTTCCGTGTTTACTGTGTAAAAGAACTTTGACCTATGATGACACATACATCATGGGGTACAGGACAGCCAATTGAGACATTACAGCACATGGACACTTGGACATTCCCCCTAACTTATAAATAGACCCGATCCGGCGGCCATATTACATTCTTTCTTCTGTCACTATAGGGAGAGGTTGCTGTGTGGAGCAGGGAGAGATTGCAGTGACCCAAATCGCTAGCTATTTGGTACACAAAAGTTCTTTTCAGGACTGGTATAGGTGTTAGGTGTAGTTCAGGATATAGGTTTGCTGTGCTACTGATTGTTGCAGCAGCCTGAGTGTCTTTTGTCAGTTTAGAGAAAGGGACAGGACGGTGTGTCTGCTGTAGGGACAGTCAGTTTAGTCATTAGCTGTTACTATCAGGTCCACAAAAGTGCTATTCCAGTTATTGTTCCAGTAGCCTCTGTTTTGTCAGTTTATATAGGGACAGGCAGGAAGCAGTGTGTGAGGCAGTGAGGGTCAGTTTAATCAGTAGCTGTTACTATATTAGGTCCACAAAGGTTCTTTTCAGGACTGGTATCAGTGGTATGGTAACAGGCTTGTACACGTATAATATTCTTTCTTCCAAATATAGAAAGAATATTATACTTGACTGCTGCCCTTCTGCTGCAGTCTGCTAATCAGTCACACACAACCTACTTGTTCCACAAAGGTCCTTATAAGGACTGGTAATAACCTGGTGTAGGGTGCTATAGTACATATGGTTGAGTGAGGTACAGTCTGCCATTCTATAAAGACTGGTATAGGTACACAATACATAGGGTTGAGGTGCACTACTGCTGACTGCTGCCCTATACTGCAGCAGTCCTTCATCGGTATAGGGACTGACGTACAGTCTGCTAATCAGTCACACACAACCTACTTGTTCCACAAAGGTCCTTATAAGGACTGGTAACTTGGTCTGTCTAGGGTGCTACAGTACATAGGGTTGAGTGAGGTACAGTCTGCCATTCTATAAGGACTGGTATAGGTCCACAATAAATAGGGTTGAGGTGCACTACTGCTGACCGCTGCCCTATACTGCAGCAGTCCTTCATCGGTATAGGGACTGACGTACAGTCTGCTAATCAGTCACACACAACCTACTTGTTCCACAAAGGTCCTTATAAGGACTGGTAACTTGGTCTGTCTAGGGTGCTACAGTACATAGGGTTGAGTGAGGTACAGTCTGCCATTCTATAAGGACTGGTATAGGTCCACAATACATAGGGTTGAGGTGCACTACTGCTGACCGCTGCCCTATACTGCAGCAGTTCTTCATCGGTATAGGGACTGAGAGTTTTGTCACAGGGTCATTTAAAAAATGACAGGCAGAGGAAGAGGCAGGCCCTTCCGCAGGGGTGGTAGGGGTAGGGCAGGAGCAACAGGCTTGAGCCAAAGTGGGAAGTTTCAGAAGGTGCGTTCAATTACTTTAAAGGACGCACCAGACTTGGTTGAGTGGCTCACTCAGCCTTACTCTTCTGCACCCTCCTTATCCTCTCGATCTGCACCCTCTTCTTCACTCTCTGCTATGTGCACCCCCAAAGATACCTTCCGCTTGAGTCACAGGAATTATTTTCCGATCCATATCAAGACATTTCTGATACGCAGCCACTCTTGGTATTGGATCAGAAAGAGGAGGTAGCAACAACTGCTACTCAGCAGTCTGACGACAGTACCCAGATCAGCCCAAGGAGGAGGTTGGTCCCCGGTGTTGCTGCCTACTCCGAGATCTCTACTTATAGCGGTGGGGAAGGTGACGTCGATGATGACGTGTCTAGTGATGTCACATGGGTGCCCACAAGAGAGGAAGAGGAGGGGAGTTCAGAGGGAGATATTGACCAGCAGATAGGGAGGAGAAGCAGGAATAACTTACATTGCACAGGAGGGACAAAGCAGACTGCAAATGTATCAGGAGCGAGTCATCGACCATGTACGGTCACATCTGGCGCTCCCAGGACACCGGCACATGGCTCCGCAGTGTGGGCTTTTTTTTTTAACGCGTCCGCTGCTGACAATAGCGTTGCCATCTGCAATCTTTGCAGTCAACGCATTAGTCGCGGTAAGCCCAACACTCACCTAGGGACAACCGCCTTAAGAAGGCACATGAGCAGCCATCACCGAGCCGAGTGGGAGCAATGGAACACACAAAGCCACACTCCAGGCTCTCACCGTCCAGCCTCGTCTTCTACTTCTCCTTCTCCTCTCTTCTCACAATTGTCCTCCACTCAACCTTCCATCACGCCAAGCTCACGTTTTTCTGCAAAAAGGCAGGCTTCCGTGGGCCTAATGTTCGAGCGTAAAAAAATGATGATGCCGGATAACCCTCTTGCCCAACGGTTGACGGCTGGCTTGTCAGAACTCATAGCCCGCCAACTACTGCCATATAAACTGGTGGACTTGGAGGCCTTTCGCAAATTTGTGGCCATTGGAACACCACAATGGAAGGTCCCAGGAAGGAAGTATTTCCCAGAGCTATATGGCCATGTTCAGCGGCAAGTGAATGTATCTCTAGCACACAGTGTCGGTGCCAAGATACATCTGACCACAGACACGTGGTCTAGCAAACACGGGCAGGGAAGGTATATCACTTTTACTGCCCACTGGGTGAACCTTCTGACGGCCGTCAAGCATGTAACCCGTGGCACCCATGTAGATTTGGTTTTACTGCCATGGATTGCATGCAGGCCTGACTCTTCTTCTCCTCCTCCTCCTACTCCATCCTCCTCCCTCTCCTCCTCGGCTGACTCCTCCTTTTCCGCTGCTAGCGTCTCTTCCGCTGCACCGCCCAAGCCTCCCAGAGCCTATTCGACATGCCAGGTGAGACGTTGCCATGCCGTGCTGCGTCTGTTGTGCCTGGAAGCCAAGAGCCACACTGGCCCGGCACTCCTTTCAGCTTTGCGTTCACAGGCAGATCAGTGGCTAACACCGCTTAATTTGACAGTTAGTAAAGTGGTGTGTGACAACGGTGCTTAGCGCATTGAAACAGGGCAAAATCACGCACGTGCCATGCATGGCACACGTCTTAAACTTGGTCGTGCAGCGATTCCTTGTCAAATACCCTGGGGTCCATGACATCTCGCGGCAGGCAAGGAAAATCTCGGCCCATTTCAGAAGATCTTACACGGCCATGGCTCGCCTTGCTGACATTCAGCGGCGACACAATCTGCCGGTCAGACGTCTTATTTGTGATTGCCCGACACGATGGAACTCAACCTTCTATATGCTTGATAGGCTGCTCCAGCAGAAACGTGCAGTTAACGTCTACCTGTATGAACTCTGCGGCAGAACAGGTTCTGGGGAGCTGGGTTTTTTTTCATGCGCGACGCATGCAGACTTCTGCGCCCATGGTGCCTTCAGTGACATGGTACCTTATGCCTTCTTTATGGAGCGTGCATTGCGTCGTGTCATTGATCAAGCTGTGGAGGAGCAGGAGCGGGAAGATGAGGAAGTCGCAATGCTGGATGAATTCCCAGGGGGGCTACTCTATCTGAGACAAGTCAACAACAGGAGTCTGAAGAGGAGTCAGAGGAGGATGGTGCCGGGGCGGATGAGGAGGAGCAAGAAGAGCATGCTTTAAACCTTTCTGGGATCCCTGTTGTGCGTGGATGGGGAGAGGAGAATGAAGAGGACGACATTATCCTGGATGATGAGCAGGAGCCAGGCCACCACACCGCTTCCACTTTAGTGCAAATGGGGGCCTTCATGCTCCAGTGTTTTAATAGGGACCCCCGTATAAAAAGCATAAGGGTCAAGGACCAGTACTGGGTGGATACGTACTTAGACCCCCGGTACAAACACAAAATGGCGGAAATGTTACCGCCGTCACAGAGGGTTGGCAGAATGGAGCACTTGCTTCGAGAAATGCTGCATTCTGCCTTTGTGTGCGCTGGCAGAGGAGCAATTCCCACTCCCAGAGAAGGAGTTGCGGGTACCAATCCAACAAGCGCCTGCAAGAAGAGGCCGGTTTGAAGATGTGTTGGTGACTTCGGATATGAGGTCATTCTTTCAGCCGACCCATCGACAGGTGTCATCCGGATCCAGCATCAGGGAACGCCTAGACCGTCAGGTGTCCGACTACATCGGGTTAACGGCCGATGTGGACGCTCTGAGGAGTGATGAACCCCTGGACAACTGGGTGGGCAGGCTTGACCTCTGGCCAGAGCTTGCCCAATTTGCAATGGAACTGTTGGCTTGCCCCTCATCCAGTGTCCTGTCCGAAAGGACGTTCAGCGCAGCAGGGGGGATCGTGACCGATAAGTGTACTCGTCTAGCTCACGACAGTGTTAACTACCTCACATTTCTAAAAATGAATGAAGCATGGATCTCGCAGGAATTCAACACATGTGACCAGTAGACCATGTATATGTCTATAAACAATTTTTTAAATCGAGCACACAGACCTTCTTTCTTCATTTGGCTCACTTCCTTGTCCAAAAAAAGCACACCGTACTATATGCCCGTACCCTCCTCTTTGAAGAGGTTGAACGGTGTCATATTTCTACTGGGGCTGCTTATTATGAGGGGCTCCCACCATCCCTGTGCTGTGCTGACATCCTCCTGGGGCTGTACCTCTGCTGTGCATATTTTGAGGTGCTCCCACCATTCCTGTGCTATGCTCATTATGAGGGGCTCCCACCATCCCCTTGCTGTGCTGACTTCCTCCTGGGGCTGCTTATTATGAGGGGCTCCCACCATCCCTGTGCTATGCTGACATCCTCCTGGGGCTGCTTATTATGAGGGGCTCCCACCATCCCTGTGCTATGCTGACATCCTCCTGGGGCTGCTTATTATGAGGGGCTCCCACCATCCCTGTGCTATGCTCATTATGAGGGGCTCCCACCATCCCTGTGCTATGCTCATTATGAGGGGCTCCCACCATCCCTGTGCTATGCTCATTAAGAGGGGCTCCCACCATCCCTGTGCTATGCTCACTTCCTCCTGGGGCTGCTTACGGTGCAGGTGTCAGTACTGTATATCACGGTGCTGATGTCAGTACTCTCTATCACGGTGCTGCTGTCAGTGCTGTATATCACGGTGCTGGTGTTAGTGCTTTATGTCACGCTGCTGATGTCAGTGCTCTCTATCACGGTGCTGTTGTCAGATGACTCTATCACGGTGCAGGTGTCATTGCTGTATGTCACGCTGCTGATGTCAGTGCTCTCTGTCTCGGTGCTGCTGTCAGTGCTGTATATCACGGTGCTGGTGTGAGTGCTTTATGTCACGCTGCTGATGTCAGTGCTCTCTGTCACGGTGCTGCTGTCAGTGCTGTATATCACGGTGCTGGTGTTAGTGCTTTATGTCACGCTGCTGATGTCAGTGCTCTCTGTCACGGTGCTGCTGTCAGTGCTGTATATCACGGTGCTGGTGTGAGAGCTTTATGTCACGCTGCTGATGTCAGTGCTCTCTATCACGGTGCTGCTGTCAGTGCTGTATATCGTGGTGCTGGTGTTAGTGCTTTATGTCACGCTGCTGATGTCAGTGCTCTCTATCACGGTGCTGTTGTCAGATGACTCTATCACGGTGCAGGTGTCATTGCTGTATGTCACGCTGCTGGTGATCATCTCCTGCACCCTCTTTGCCTACCCTGACCTTCCCTCTCCTCCATTGCCTTCATGCGCTCCACAGTCCTGAATTGTCACAACAATTTCCCATATAAAAAAAGAATGCTTGTAGTTGTCGATCCCAGATTCACCTCATACATGTGTTATGTCATTGGCCATGTGGTGGGACTATGTTTGCACAGCTATTAATTATTTTGTGGCTGCAAATTTGACCTGTAGGTTTGCGAAGTTCGACTCCCATTGAAGTCAATGGGGCCCGCCGTGAACATTCCGGTTCGCAAACTATCGGCCGTGTTCGCAGTCCGCGTTCGCGAAACGTCCCGTCGGAAGTTCGTCCATCACTATCCAGGAGCACTGAAGGTGCATTCTGAAAGAACGCTGGATGCAGGACAGGCCTGTAGCTCAATTGCATACTGTGCAAGCTCTGGCTAGTGATCCATCCTCAAGACCCAGTAAGCCAGAGGATTTTTGGTGGGAAAGGTGTCCAAGTCTGACCTTGCCCTTAGATATTCCTACACCATGTAAATCAGACGCTGGCGATGGTTGCTGAAACTGATCATACCTTGGGGCTGCGGACTAAAAAATTGTCTGAAAGCATCGGCCATGGCCACCTTCTCCACCGTTCATTCTGTGACTGACCGAAGCCTCAGCAACACGTTGTTCAGGACCAGGAGTTTGTAACCTCCCATTCTCTGGGAACGCTATGCACAGACCTTTCTGCAAGGCCTCCCTGAGATGTCTCATCCTCTGCTCCCTCTGTGACGGCAAGATAAGGTCCACAACCTTACCCTTGTACCGTGGATCAAGGAGAGTGGTTAGCCAGTAAAGGTCCCTCTCCTTGATCCGAAGAATACGAGGATTCTTCCGCAGGCTTTGCAGGATTAGGGAGGCCATGCAGCCTAGGTTAGCTGAGGCATTCGGTCCGGAGTCCTCTGGATCACTAAGGACAACATGATCCGCAGCCACCTCCTCCCAGCCACGTACAAGTCCACGGGTTTCTTGGGACTGTAAATCATCACTAAAAGACTGCTGCTGCGGATGCTGAGTACTAGGCTTCACCTCCATGCTGACACAAGCCTCCTCCTCCTCGTCCTCTTCCTGCGTGATGGGTGGGACAGCAGGAACACTGTCTGGATAAAGGGGGCCTCTTCCTGCCTCTGTTCTGCCTCTGTTCTGCCTCAAGTGCCCTGTCCATTATTCCACACAGCGTATGCTCCAACAGGTGGAAAAGAGGTACAGTGTCACTGATGCATGCACTGTCACTGCTCACCATCCTAGTGGCCTCCTCAAATGGTGATATGACAGTGCATGCATCCCTGATCATGGCCCACTGGCGTGGTGAAAAAAAAACTGAGCCCCCCTGACCCTGTCCTGGTGCTGTAGTCACACAGGTACTCATTTATGGCCCTCTGCTGCGTGTGCAGCCACTGCAGCATGGCCAACGTTGAGTTCCACCTGCTGGGCATGTCACATATAAGGGTTCTTGGGCAGGTTCAACTTCTTTTGGAGCTCAGGCAGCCGAGCACTGGCATTAAATGTTCGGCGGAAATACACACAGACTTTCCTGGCCTGCCTCGGGACATCCTGTAAGCCCGGGAACCTGCCCAAGAACCACTGCACCACCAGGTTAAGGACGTGAGCCACACAGGGCACATGGGTTAGTTGTCCCTTTCGGAGGGAAGAGAGGAGGTTGGTGCCATTGTCGCAAACCACCATTCCTGGCTTAAGCTGGCGTGGAGTCAACCACCTCTCGGCCTAGCCCTGCAGAGCTGACAAAATATCTGCCCCAGTGTGGCTCCTGTCCCCCAAACAAACCAGCTCAAGCACGCCATGGCATCTTTTTGCCTGCGTACTTGCGTAGCCCTTTGAATGCCTACAGAGCACCGCTGGTTCCGAGGATAAAGCACTGGAAGAGGCCATGAAGGAAGAAGAGGAGGTGGTGGAGGAGAGAGGTGTGTCACAACCAGTAGTAGCATTTTGGAGGCGTTGTGACGGAACAACCTCCAGCACTACTGCACCTTGTCCTGCATCCTTCCCAGCTGCCAGAAGAGTGACCCAATGGGCCGTGAAAGATAGGTAACGTCTCTGTCCATGCCTGCTGGACCATGAGTCAGCGGTAATATGCACCTTACCACTGACCGCATGTCCAGCGAGGCATGGACATTGCCTTCCACATGCCAGTAGAGAGCCGGAATCACAAAGTGGTGTTTGGGGACCTGCCACTGAGGAACCGCACATTGTACAAACTCGTGGAAGGGGGCCGAGTCTACCAACTGAAAAGGCAGCAACTGAAGTGCTAGCAATTTAGCCAAGCTAGCATTCAACCACTGGGCATGTGGATGGCTGGGAGTGAGCTTCTTTCGACGGTCCAGCAGCTGGGGCAGGGAAATTTTCACAACAGCAGAGTGTCTACAAATACTTGGCTGTGACACACCTAATTCTACACCTGCATTCCTCTCAGTGCAGGTTTCAGAGAGGACTGAAGGTCTAGTGGGGTTGGAGATCCCAGCTGATGAGAAACAAGGAGAGGTCCGCTTTGTTCTTTGGTATGAGTCTTTAAGGTACGCTTGCCAACGAGCTGCATGGCAGGTCAACATATGTCTGGTCAAGCATGTGGTGTCCAAGCAGCTGATGTTTTGGCGCTTGAGACATATGTTGCAGATAGCAGCGGTGCGATCTGATGCACTCGTCTCAAAAAAGGCCCATACCAAAGAACTTTTGGAATAACACGCAGAGGGAGCGCCCTGCACAGGCGGAGCTCTGCTTTGTGATTCAGTCGGTGTGCTGCCCCTAAGCTGGCCCCCGGAGGGCATCAGGCCTCGTTGGAGATGTGTCTCCTCCTCCTCCTCTCTCCTATCAGGCACCCACGGGGAGTCAGTGACCTCATCATCCCCTCCCTCTTCATCACTGGAGCAAACCTGGCAGTATGCTGCAGCTGATGGAACATGACTGCCAGATTGCTGTCCTTCTTGAACATCCCCTCTCTCTGCACTCACGCTACTGCCTTCCTCTAGCTGGGTATCATCATCAGAGCCTTCAAAACGCTGGGCATCCTCCTGGAGCATGTACCCAACACTGTTCTCAAACAGTTTGGGGACTCCTCAGGAGGACATGGTGGGTCTAGGGAAGTGACTGATGACATTGAGACAAGGGAAGAGGACGCGTTGGCAGCTGCTTTGCTAGTACCCTGAGCCTGGGTGAGAGAGGTTGAGGAGGATGAGGATGTCTTGGTCATCCACTCTACCAAGTCTTTGGCATAATGCGGCTCAACACATCCAGCTGCTGAAAATAAGGACAAGCGTGTCCCATGGCCACGTGCTGATGATGACGATGCACTGCGTCCACGACCAGCACTGTTGTCTCTAGACACAGAGCCTGATTGGCCTCTTTTATTGGCTCGTGACTGTCTGCCTCTCCTTTTTGGCCTTCCAGACATAGTAATGGGCTGCAGTGAGATTGGAAAACCAGCAATTGGGGTAGATTTAGGTGCACACTGAGCAGATGACACAGTACACTGACTGTCATTACTGCAGCTGCCTGCCTGTGTTACAGAAACAGAACAACACCAGCAATAAGGGGTAGCTTCAGGTGTATACTGTGCAGGAGGCACACAACACCCACTGTAAATGCTGCAGATGCCTGTATTACAAAACACCATCAATAAGGGGTATTGTCAGGTGTATACTGTGCTGCAGGCACACAACACCCACTTTAACTGCGGCAGATGCCTGCATTACAGAACACCAGTGATAAAGGGTAGCTTCAGGTGTATATTGTACTGGAGGCACACAAGACCCACTTTAACTGCTGCAAATGCCTGTATTACAGAACACCAGCAGTAAGGGGTATCTTCAGGTGTATACTGTGCTGGAGGCACACAACACCCACTTTATCTGCTGCAGATGCCTGTATTACAGAACCCCAGTAATAAAGGGTATCTTCAGGTGTATACTGTGCTGGCCAGCCTTTCAACTTGTAGTCAGAGTCTTCAAGCGGGACATGCGATACTCCTAAGAACCAAGGCCTGAGGTGTGCCTTGGCCTAGCTGGTCAGTATGCCTGAAAAGAGGGCAAAAAGACACAAAATTTAGGTGAAGGGAAGGTAATGAACCATCACGGATAAAGGTGTGCTTCCGGACGGCAACAGTAGGTATCCGGCAAGTAACCGGAAAGTATTCGCTGTGGCAAAAGAACACACCGACTCCTGACCTCGTGATGAGAAGGAACCCCCTATCGAACCTGCGACACTACCCCGAACCCAACTGAACACCCCCTGAAAGATTGAATTAAGCCTGATGCCCGCAACACCCAGACCCGAGAATGAACTGCTTGTGAAATGAGAGGATACGTGAGGGGAAAGGAACAAGGCCTGGCCAGAGGAACCCCTGCAAATGATGGCAAAATAACTCAATGAACACCAGTGAAATAGCCCAGAGACATACCTCCCCCCAAGAGGGTGAGTGGCAAAAAGACCACTAGCAGGAGTGCGAAAGCTGGATACCTGATGGATGTGATGGAGTAAGCAGATAAGGCCCATGCACCATGGCAATAAAATTGTCAAACATGGAGAAACCATGCCGGACACAGGACCCCGGTCCCACCGGATACGATTGGGTCATGCTACAGCCTGAACCTAACAGCTGAGCCAGAATGCTGAACCAAGGAGGGCCAGACTCCCTCCCGGGAAATAGTCCCATGGCATGATACAGACATACCCAAGCCCCCCCTACTTGGAACAAGCTGGGGATCGGAAAAGACGACTGGACTGATGTCCCTAAGTAGAACTCCAGGCAATAAGTTAGACAAGATCAGAGCCAAGAGTGGAATCCAGAATCATTATGACATCTGCCCAACCTACCACCCAAGGACCGTCACGGGGACGTGGCTTAGCAAACACCCTGAGAGAGACTATACATCCCTGGGCGGTAACCAGGGCCTCAACACAACAGGACATCAACTGAAGAAAAATTGCGACTGCTTCTGACCCAAGGGTGAGCCCAGTGGTGAAATGACATCAGCACCAATCAACTAGCCCCCAACAACGTCCGGGCTGAAAGAAGTGAGTGCAAGCATGGTTGATATCGGTATGGATACCAAGACAGCCTAACCTGAAACACAAACTAGAGAAATGACAGACAACCAGACATGAGAACAACAATACCCCCTGCCTAACTAAGAATGAAACATGAGCAGAAAGTCAAGACCACTGCGTGTAAAATGAACCTGCCGACGGACCCCCCCCACCCACACGTAAGTGGTAAGTGAGCCAGAGTAACCTGCAGCGCAGAGACAGGTAATTAACTGAAAAACACAGGGCTAGTGTACCCACAGGCCATGGTGGGTAGTCGTATAGATGTGGTGAATGAACATGCAACGTATGACGTATGGTATATGGGCAAGAAGATTGTGGACAACAATCAATTAACAAACGAAAACCTCAGCCCGTATGGATCTATAGACGTGACAGATCCTGACGTGTGAGCCCTAGCTACCTGACCCAGGCACAAAACATGACAGACACGATGAGACATGACAATCAACAAAGACGAAAGAGACAGAAACGCTGAGACAGAAACACAACATGCCATTATGAAAAACACCATGACAGAAAACGCTGAAACTTAATGCTGATGCAGAAACGTAGAGACAGAACCAGGGGCAGAAACGCAATGACAGCAACAACCAAGACTGAAACACTGAGGCATAAATGCAATGCCAGAAATCCTGGGGCAGAAATGCTATAATAGAAAAACCGAGACAGCGACGCAACAGCAGAATCCTGGCGAGAAATGCAATGCCCGAAAACACGCTGAGACTGAACGCTGAGACAGAAATGCAAAGACAGAAATCCTGAGGCAGAAACGCTATGACCGAAATGCTAGGACTGAATGCCGAGCCATAACACTGAGACTGATCGCTGAGCCAGAAAACCTGGCGCAGAACACTATGACATAAACA